>NW_022195663.1:810407-1375768 GCF_008641045.1 Pistacia vera
CACTGACACGTGGACTTCTTGCCAAAACCTCAATTATATGTGTCTTACTGCTCACTTTATTGATGATGATTGGAAACTGAACAAAAGGATTTTAAACTTTTGTCCAATTACCAGTCATAAAGGTTTAACTATTGGCAAGTCAATTAAGAAATGTTTGATTAAATGGGGTATCTCAAAGGTGTTCACTGTGACTGTTGACGATGCAAGTTCTAACGATGTTGGAATAACTTATCTTAAGCATCGGTTAGAACGTTGGAATGGAAGTGTCTTGAAGGGTAAGTTTCTTCATATGAGATGTTCTGTGCATTTATTGAGTCTAACTGTTAAAGAGGGGTTAAAAGAGCTGGATGACTCAATATTTAGGATTTGTTCTGCAGTGAGGTATGTGAGATCTTCTCCAGCAAGATTACAAAGGTTTAAGGAGTGTGTGGAGCAAGAAAAATTGGAAACTAAAAGTCTTCTAGTTCTTGATGTAGAAACAAGATGGAACTCCACTTATTTGATGTTGGAAGTGGCTTTAAAATTTTAGAAAGCATTTGAGTTATTGGAAATCCAAGACCCTAAGTATAAAGATGAGCTTACTGTCGGGGAAAGGTCAAGGGGTTTGCCTACAATTACTGATTGGGATTATGCTCGATATTTGTTACCTTTTCTGAAGGTTTTTTATGATACTACTCTACAAGTGTCTAGCTCTCTTTATGTTACCTCTAATGGATACATGGAAGCGATATATAGCATTGCATTGAAGATTAATACATGGTGTAACAGTAGTGATCCTGGCTTACGTTTAATGGCAACTAAGATGAAAGCAAAACATGATAAATATTGGGCAAATCTTGATAATATCAACTTAATGATATTCATTGCAGTGGTATTAGATCCTAGGCATAAGTTAGAATACGCATATTGAGCTATTGATAGTGCGTATGATGATGTTGATGCTGAGAGGTTGAAAAAAAAAGTGAATGACACTTTGTTCTATTTATTTGAGGAATATAGTTTGCGTAAGGCTTGTCCTAGTGTGTAGTCAAGTGGGCAATCTCAAGTTGCAGCAGGGATTGATGTTACTGATGCAAATGTTGATCCAAAAGTCTTTATGAAGGTTATGTTTAATCAACAAAGGGCTGGACGACGTGCTTTGGAGCCAAAATCTGAGTTGGATAAATATTTACGGGAAAGCCTTGAAGATGAGAATGACAACTTTGATATCTTGAGTTGGTGGAAGATAAATTCAGCAAGATATCAAATTCTCTCTTTGATGGCACGCGATGTTTTGGCTATGCCTGTTTCCACTGTTGCATCTGAGTCATCTTTTAGTACAGGGGGTCATGTCTTAGATCCATTTCGTAGCTCTCTTACTCCTAAGACAGTGGAGGCTCTTATTTGTGCGCAGGATTGGATTCGGGCTACACGTGTACCATTTCTTGTTGAGGAGAGCTTGGAGGAATTATTGGAGATTGAGTTAGGTAAAACTTTTGCTTTAGTTTCATATATTTAATATTTAATTATAACTTATATCTTACTTATTGACTCCATTTTGTACCATTACTTATATAATGTTATTTCCAATCTTTATGTAGAATTTTCGTCTACGGCATTGGAGAGTACTCGTATTCATGGTCATCTACATGATTGATGATTGCAGCCCGTAAAAGGTAGAATATGCAAATCCTTTTTCAAATGATGAATTAACCCTTTACTTTAATTGAATTGCCTTTATTGATGAGTAAAGTTTGTTGGGTTGTGCTTATAATGATGAGTAAACTTTGAATTGTAGTGTTAATTTTGATGGTCATGATGCTAGTTTATGGGTGGTAGTGAGGCTGGCTGAAGTTTGTAAGTCATTTCTTTCTTTTCATCTATGAAAATTGGCATAAAATCAGTTAAGATTGCTCTTGAACCATAAGTCCTTTCGTGGATGATACTCATATATGAAAGCTGCTAGGGAAAGAATACAGCAAAGGTGATTCAAGATATATGGCAAGAGATGCAGGAGTTGTTGCTGTTGAAGGACTAACTGCAGTTCTGGAGGGCCCTGCTAGTCTTCTAGCAGTGTAAGACTTCACTTCACTTCACAAAATCGGATTTTATTTTCTGAAACTCCATACGAATGATGGTCTTAATGGTAACTGATTTTTTGCAAGATTGCTATAGCTAAAGGAAAGTCATACAACTACATACTTCAACTTGCAATTTCTCTTGGCCAGCTCTACAGTACTGCTGTATAAGTTTGCTCTTTGCTGGTGTAATTCTGGGGCATTTTGCCATTCTGTACAAGTGTTTGTTGCTGCAGTATTATGTTTGGTGGATTAAATATTTACATGTAAAAGACATTTTTCATTTCTTAATTATATTAAATATTAAGTATGTTTGCTGTAGTATTACATTTGATTTGGTGTATATTAAATCTTAAATATTTAAGGCATTAAATTAAAAGCTGATGTTATGGGCAACTAATGATACTACACGAATAAGATTTAAGTTTTACATTTCTATATCCTTTGAAATATATATGATTAGATGTGGTTGTGGTCCATATAAATTTATTATTTGCTTCAGTCATTAGAAGTTTTGTGCTAATTTCTTGAGTTTATATATAGAGGACTACTGGAATGAAATTATGCAGAATTTTCTTTTTGGTTTCTACCAGGATAGATTCCCCTGTGATCTATTTTGTCAAGACTCAAAATTGGTGCTCAATTGAAGAAAGTAATTTGTTTCCATTCTTCCAATATGATCTGCATCAAAAGAATTGGTCCCAGGGAATATATGATAATGGTTTAGAGATTACTTTTTTGTTGGAATATGTTTGATTAGTATGGTTCAATGATTTGTGTTGGACATTGTTGAATAATAGTTAAGATTGACACACATGAATTTCAAAGTGATATAATTCTGCATTGTGCTGTGTAATTTACTAATTTTAATGAAATTTGGGTAACAAAATCGGATACCCGGTTTGTGACCCGAATTTTTGGGTACCAGCAAAACCGGGTATTCTAAAACCGGTTCGCTTAGCGGGTACATTTTTAGAGGTACCCGAATATTTTTGGTCAAAACCGGAGCGGGTACACGGTTTTGCACAACCCTACCCACGACGAAGTGTTATTTCACTACGGCTAACGCCACAAAACAATGAATCGCACAGTAACATTTTTTGCAGTTTTTTCACGTAACAATATGGATCCAAATCAAATCGAATGCACAAGCATTCGACTACGACATCAACCAACCAATAAGTCACTCATCAACACATCATTAGTCAATTGATCAATTAAACAAAATTTTACAGATTTAAAAATAATCAATTTATGCATCAACATGTTATCAATCAAATATATATGTTATCAATCTACGATTAAACATGATAATCTGGTACCCAAGGCTCTGATACCACTGTTAGTAACTAATCGGATTCGTGCAGCGGCAAAAATGAAATATTTAAAAGGAATCGATCAATTACACGAACCAAGATCCGAGTACAGATTATAATGTTTTCATGCATAAATTGAAACGTAAAATAAAACTGTATAAAAACAAATCCATACAAGGATTTAGTTCATACCGATGTTTGGAGGCTCCTCCGAATATCTCTGATTTCGGACACGAACACTGTTCATCGACTACTGTTCACTGAACTGTTCAGTGGATACTATTCATTGACACTGTTCACGTGATTTTTCGCTAATCGATCCAATGTAGGATCACACTCACGGAATTCCACACGAAGATAATCTGCAGAACCCTTGATTATTTTGCTAGAACAATCAAGGGCTTCAAGAAGCAAGAAAAGAAGAACAAGAAAAATTTCTTCTTCACACAAGAGTGTAACGTGAGAGAGAGAGAGATAGGGTGGCTAGGGTTTTTGATTGAATGAATATATCACCTTGTTTTAATTTTAAGTTGCACTTATATAGTGCAACAATTAAAACCCTATTCCACTTAAGAATAGCCATGGGCTCCAACCCTAGTTCACCCTTGCAACCAAACACACCCTTTATGGTATTTTAATTAATTAATTATTATTATAATTAAAATCAATTAATATATAATAATATATTAACATTTAATTAATAATAATAATTCATTTAAATATAATCTCACTAACTTAATTTTAATATTAAAATTAAATACAGGCAACAACCTCAGCAAATTTAATTACACTATGAGATTACCAAAATACCCTTTCGTCTTGAAAGACGAAAGTACCCTTCTCACAAATTGATTCTTAAATTATCTTCTAAGTGTGTGACCCGTAGGCTCTTCATCATATCGGCAATGTGTAGTATCGCGATTAACACCATTTAATCGCCTCACTACATACAGACCAAGATTGGCCCCTAGCAAGGCATCATGGCCACCTGATAGATTCGGATTCAATGAAACTGCAGCCTGTCACGGTATGGTTACTGTGCAATCCAATAATTTCATCATCTGTTATCTTATCCAAATTGAGGTACAAAAATAGTGTCAACCTCAGATATCCTCGACATGTTTGTATTCAGTGAATGGACCAATGACCGGAATAATAAATTGGATTAAGCATCAACTCAATCCCACTGTGGCCATATATTTAGTGTCATTGTCATTTACTGAATTACCTAGTGAGATAACTTCTCCCGTACCCAAAAATAATGAATCCTTTGTCGATCCACCATAGTCTCGATACACTTCTCAATGTAGCCAATCACTACTGTATTGATAGCTCTGAATAGAACTACGTTGGGCTAGTGTCAAACTACACCAATTGGTGCACAAGGCGCTCTGGTGATCTCAAGTCTAAGGATCACATACACCACCATCCGTTAGAGGATTTATTTCATAGACACTAGGGTTACCATCTATATGGAATCCTCTCGTGAGTCTGTCCAGTGAACTTGCCTCTAGCAAGCACCTATGTGTTGCAGCAGGTTATCGGCAAACAACCTTGGCAAATGAGATCAGTCACTATCTTTCGTTAGGGTTGTTCAACACTATGATAGTCTTACCATCACTATGATAGTCTTACCATATTATTTGTGTCCTTGGTCAGAATAATACTGGGGCTACGGACGTTTCTAGAATGGCCACCATATATGATCATAGGGTTCTCACTATCAAGATTTAAAACACTTGATACACTCTTCAAGGTTCTACCATCCTAAGGACATATATCATTACATGTAACTATGATTTACACGATATAGAAGAATATGTCTTTTATTGATAAATAAACATTTATTACAGAGTTAATTTTACAATAATATTAAAATGATAGTACTCCAAATACTCTTTCAAAAGTCCATTTACTATGGACGATCGTCCATTGTATATGGATGGCCGTCCATTGTATATGGATGCCCGTCCGTATTAGATGGACAGGAGTCAATCATTTTGGTTTTAAAATTTTCTAGACGGGTATGGACGCCTATCCATAGTAAATGGACACCTGTCCATATAATATGGACGGGGTCTATTGATATTTTTGTGGATGCTCGTCCGTTCATGATGAACGGTCATCCATAAAATATGGATGGTAGTCCATTCATAGGAAAGGTGTTTTCTATCCAATATGTATGTGTCTAACTTGATGCCACGTCGTTCGATACAAAAATTTGGTGCTTGTAGCATTATTATTTCAACTCATCCCATGCCACGTGTTCACCAAAATCCCATCAACCTTGGATATCTGGAACTATGAAAGATATATTTTAACTTATCAAAACTGGTTGGCAATCTTAAAAGACTTAAACCCTTCTAGTCTGAACAGGTCTACTATGAGAACATTTGGATTGACTTCCATGATCGCAATTACAGATTGGAGATTTGGGTTACATTCACGCCTTATCAAAGCTAGTTGATTATTGACTGCTGCATCTGGATCTACTAGCGATTTGATAACTACGCAACCAAGTTCCATAACGATGAGATTCTTGTATTCGGTGCAAAAAGACAAAAGTAATTAAAGAAAGTAAGAGCTAAAAGACAAATACTCCTAAAAATAGGAATCGGGTAACTAAATAGAAAGCAACACATCAAGTCTTTCAACCTATAACCAAAGACTGATTAAACCCCACTAACTAAAAAGACTATTTTGAAGCAGACTTCAACAGAGAGATTAAGCGGACCTTGTCGGCAGTTGTTAGATTAACATCTCGCAAGTAATTGAAGTATCCGTTAGACAACAAATATAGTAACGTAACCTGGAACCCATGCTGGTTGAGTCAGGCGACTANTGTAAATAAATGGGCTGGACTGTCCAATATTTGACCCCATAGGATCTGAAAATCTTTAAACAAATGAGTTGTATGGTGGTAGGCATGTGAAGTTGATAATGGTAGCATGTATAGAATAGGACAAAGGAGAATGTGGAGAGTTAAAACAAATGTGAAATATGTACATAAATCATTGAAAACGAATGTGAAGATTATGATTTAATCTTAATTGGGTGTTATATTGCGTATGATTATTATTTTGGTATTTTTTAAATTGGGGCTGGGCTTTATATGAGAAGTTGAAGGATAATGGTGGTGATGGAAATGGATTTGGTTTCATGAGCCCCAACGCATTGTCTATAGCAGGTAGCAGTAATGTCATGGGAACAAGAACTCAAAGGGCACAATTGCTTACCAATTGGTTGGCAATTGTTAAAAACGAGAATTTAATTATAGTTCCATAGAATCCAGGGTTAGTAATTCATTCATTTCCTTACATTGGGTTCTTGCTTGATGATTATTTTATTGCTTCTTTGTGGTTGTTATGTTGGGTACTTATTAGGTTTCTTAATAGGTTTCATTGGATTCTTGTTAGTATTAGCATGAAGACTTTTAACTGTGTACTATCTTGATCCCTTGAGAGGAGATATGGGACATGATTTACAAGAAGTGGTGCAAAAGTTAGTAGCCCTACTTATGTCATTTTTTACGCTTTATATAATATAAATTTCTGCTCATAAATTTAGAATTTGTTTTTTAACTTTCACAGTGGTATCTTCATTCATTCCGCCTGTAAGAAGTCCAAAAAAAGGGGCTACTATCACATGGCAAAAAGTATTGGTGAATAGAATTGTTATTATCAATAGCAATTAATTTTCCATTATAATAGTGTTTTACCTTTTGAATAATGCTTACTTTCGAATTAATATTGTGTAGGGACCAATCCAACTGGGAAGTGTTGAATGTGGGTTTTATGTAATGAGATGCATGAGAGATATAGTTGACAATGGGTTGGCAGTACTAAAAAACCATGTAAGTTTTCTTTCCATTTGGATTTCAATAAGTAACGTTGATTAGGATGTATAGTTAATGCAGATGTTATTCTATGATGTTGGTATAGTACACTATTGAGTATGGTCACAACTCGCAAGTATACTGCAGACTTTTCGTTCTATGATTATCAGTTGAAGTGATTGTTAGTTGAATTTTTATGATTTAGTTGTAGAAAATGTTTCTTGTTTATTGTTTCAAAAGGAAATTAGCCAAATTAAAATAATCATAAGTTGAGTTGATTGAGATTTCTGACTAGCTAAAAGGTTTCCATTTAGATTATTGTTCGAATTCTCTCTTGTTTATTATTCTAGAGACAATTCAATCTTAGCTCCAATGAATCTGAAAAATTATCATATCATGAATTCACGAATTTTAAATGTAAGATAATCTCTTGCAAAGTAAATTTGAGTTTGATAAACCAGCAGTACATAAAGTTTACACCCTTAACGGGCGTAATAGACATTAGGAAGGTTGTTAAGGGAGTAGGGTCCACAAAGCACAGGTGTCATGGATGAGAGTCTGTTTTGAGAATATGAATTGTGTGAGTGAGGGTAATTGTGGAAAGGGGAATTGTATATAAGCAGGGAGAGTCGTAGCAGCAGGGTTATCTTTTTGGCATTGATAAAACAGTGGAGGTTCCTGGCTCCTCGAATCGCCAGGGTTTATGGTTACATTCCAGNTTTTTTGTAAATGAGATTGTTAGAAAAATGTGATAAGTAATCTAGGGTATTGCATACAACATACAACCTAAGTTTCACAATTCGAGAAGTTATATATTCCTAACAGATATATGACTAACGTGCTCTCGAAGTATGCATGGTCACACGGCATATTTACTAAGGTATGAACCTTAAAGAAGCATAGAGAGAGATAGTCACATCATGTGTGAGTGGGAGATATTGGATAAGGGTACACCCATGATGGGTTACCCCAAGCGACGTGTATGAAATGAAACTGCCAAATGCAGTTTCTCTGTAACCGCTACATATAAAAGAAAAATTTCTTTCTTTTACATGAACATTGTCACTCTCAAAAACGCAAAAAGAAAATACGCTCTCTCTCTCTCTCTAGAATTTGGAAAACAGAAATACGATTTGTGGTTTTTCTTCCAGATTACTTTGTTGCTTCAGAGATAAGGAAATGAGATATTTATGCTGTGCTAATTCATTGTAGTTCATTTATGTACAAATGTGATTACAATGGTGACTATGATCTTGGGATAATGTTAGGATATATGTTATTCTATGTTATTTCCAACAGTTATGTAAGACCAGCTCCATATAACAAAATATAATTTCAAGTTCTTTTTCGTTTTCTTCTGTAAGATAGAAACTCAGATCTTGAATCATTCATTTCATGGGAAAAATAAAACCAATTGTTATGGGAATATAATAAACAAGAGAGTATGTAGCAAGCAAAATAGTATGCATACACATAGGAACTAAATAATATTTTCAATAATGCAATCGCCAGCATCAACTTCTTTTATTTATTTTTTCTGTAACACTAGCTCAGTAAAAAGCTAACTATAGCTCTAAAACATAAAACAACTAAAAACATTTTCTCACGATAGCGCAAAATTTGATCCAAAGGCTATCCAAGAAATGAAAATGGATAACCCTCCACCTCCTGCTGATAAGTAAAGGACTTATTACACCCCAGAAACCCACCATAAATCCAAGTGCCATGCCTACATAGAACCAGTCAACTTCATGTTCATTACCATCATCATTTCCTCCTCCACTATCATGGTCCGACGTTGGAATAGTTGCAGTGCAGTTCTTGATAAGTGGCGGTCCACAAAGTTCATTGCCTGTGAAAGAAGATGCCTCAAGGGATTGTAACTGAGTGGACAAAGGAATTTTTCCAACTAAGTTATTGTTGGATAAATTCAAGGAGCTCAAGAACGACATACTTGAAATGCTCTGTGGAATTTTACCAGACAACTTATTTCCAGAAAAATCAACACACTCCAACGATAGCATAACACCGATATTCTCAGGAATTCTACCGGTAAAATGATTATGTGACAAATTCAATAATTTCAGTGCTCCAAGATTTGTCAATTCTACCGGAATCTCTCCTGAGAAATTATTATTGGAAAGATCTATAGCTCTTACCAAGTTAAGAATTGTGCTATACTCGAATATCCTCCCTTTCATCACAAGTGACGCATCCTCAAGAAAATCCTCGGGAGAAAAATACGCATCTGACGAATAGTCAATATTGTTTTCATCCACCTGTACAGAATGATTCTGAGTAGTCATGGCACTGAAATTCCCGATACACCTTGGTATGATTCCCCAAAAATTGTTATTCGCAAGGTCTACGATTTGTAGAGAAGTGAGATGGCAAAGTTCCACCGGTAAAAGTCCATAAAACTTATTTGAATGAAGGTTGAGAAATTTCATTCTTGAAAAGCTTTCACCTATCCACGCTGGAATGTTTCCAGTAAACTCATTTTTACTTGCGTCAAAGGCTTGTAACTTTGTACAATTTTTAATTGACACAGGTAATGGTCCAGAGAGCTTGTTGTTGCGAAGGTGTAGTGATTGAAGAAAACTTAAAGTTCCAATGGTGGTTGGAAGATTACCAGTAAATTTGTTGTAATTTAATTTCAAGACAATTAAGTCTTGCCAATTCACCAAACAATCTGGTAATTCTCCGTGGAAGAAGTTTTTGCTAAGGATGAGAATTTGCATCAATCTCTTTGCCTCATTCATCTTGTAACACAAGAAGTGAGAAATTGATCCTGACAAACTGTTGTTGGAAAGGTTGAGTTCATGCATGTTGAAGGGTGTGAGAGGCAATGGACCTGATAAATTATTTGAGCTTAAGTCCAGTGAATCAAGTTTTGATGACTCCATTAGATTTGGAATCTTTCCATACATTTGGTTGTGAGAGAGATTCAGGTGAACAATTTGGAAAGGGGCTTTAAATAAATAAGCAGGAAGAGTATCTAAAATACTTGAGTTGGATATATCTAGAACAAGTAAATGCTTTTGTGAATGAAGCCAGGATGGAAATTGAGACCCCAAATGACACGACCTCAATAGCAAAATTTGAAGTTTAAACGGCGGGATCCACTCAGCACTGTTTTTGAACATTAGAGAACTTCCAGATGCAGCAAAACCTATCAATTTTGTGAGACCGGAAAAGTGGACTTCAGAAAGAGTTTCATTCAATTTGTTATCTGAAAGATCTAGAATTCGCAATGAGGAAAGCTCTCCCAAAGATGATGGAAAAGGACCAGAAATAGAGTTGTTAGTAAGATCAAGAAATTCTAAATTTTTAAATTGTCCGAGTTGATTTGTCAAATGACCAAAAAGATTACTGCAAACCAAATACAGAGACTCTAATACTTCATGTATGTCTTGATTCAAATTCATCAATGACATAGAGATTGACCGTAAGTTGCAAAATCTTCTAAAAGATGTCAGGACTGCCCCTTCAAGATTACTAGAAGAGAGATCAAGTGTTTTGAGAAAACTCAAGTTTCCTACAGCACTTGAAATCGTTCCTTGCCAGTGGATGCCAGCAAGGGAAAGGTCTTCCAGACGGCCAAGTTTGTACAACCAGTTTGGTACTGATGAATTGAAATCATTGTAACCTAAATTAAGATACTTAAGAGATGTCAAGTTTTGAAGTCCATCAGGTATTGTACCTTGAATATTATTACCACTCAAATCAAGGAAGGTTAAAGATGAAAAATTCACAAAAGACAACGGAGGAAAGCGATGAAGACCACAATTTGACAAACTTAAAAACTGTAAAGAAGGAAGTGCATTTATCACCAGAAGCTCTTTTGAGGCTTTACTTATGTTAACATCGCTCAAATCAAGCTTCTTTAACAAAGAAAGACCGGACAACCAAGAAAAATTCTCAACATATAATGACTGGAAATCATTTTTATGACCGAGATCAAGATATTGCAGATTAGATAAATTTCCAAGTTGGTGAGGAATTATACCCTCGAATCCAGCTGAAGAGAGATTAAGGTATCTTAGACTACCCATAGAACCAAGAAATTCAGGAATTTGAATCTCTTTAAAATTATTTGCGCTTAAGTCCAAGTAAGTCAAATGCTTTAAATTAAGCAAAGAGGGATTTATCTTACCACCAAACCTTGACCTTCGCCGATCTATTTGAGCAGAGAAATCATATGATATGGGATAGGACTCACTTGTAAGGTGGAGCTCAAGGACGTTGCCTGTGAAGTTGTTGCAGACAACACCTTCCCATGTGCAACAATCTCCGTCACCATTCCAAGATGCAAGTCGGTTGGAAGGATCTTCAAGATCTTGCTTGAACCTTAAAAGTGCTTCTCTCTCACTTTGAATACAACCCATGTAAGAGCTTCCATTGCAGAAGCTAATATTGATGGCTGTTATGGCAAGTAACTCAAGCAAAAGAAATGCGACAACGCTCATGATTGTGGTTTTGAAGGCTTAAAATGTATACGGTATAATTTATCAATAGGTTAGTATTTATAGTCTTGTTCCACCCATCAATAAAACTTAATATAATCCGTGCACATTACGTGCCGTGCCGACCAGTGGGTTGGTGACTTTTATGAAGTACCAAGTCAACAATAAGAAATAAAAAATTGCACGTGAAATCAATTTATGGTCAATTACCCAAGAATCCAATTTAAAGAATTTGTAAATAATTTAATTCCACGCGATAACTGAAGAATAAAGAAAGTTTATGGTGTTGTTGCTGAAATACCACAAACTGATACATGTACACATTGTAATTTTCATATTTAAAAGGGGTTTTTTCTTGACCTGCTTGAGGTTTAATTAAATAACGAAAGTCCCGTTAGCATTAGTTAACCATTGCAATTTATAACGTGATAGATTAATAGATATTTACCTAATTACCCATTTACCGTTTATTTTATTATTGAAAAATCAACGGTAAAGAATTTCTATTATTTCACTAACCACATGGGAAACTTTTGTTATTTGAATTATTGTTATTAACCCTATTTAATAAGTACTCATAAATGATAACATAAATTCTCAGTTAGCTATATAGATGATATATCTAGTGATATTTTAAATTTTTTCTAACAAAGAAAATTAGTTTGGAAAAGTAACAAATGGTCTAATTGATATCTCATTAAGTATTAGTTTATGTTACGATGATTTGGCTCTTGAGATGCCCTGATTCTGTGCTCTTTTACATTTTGGTTTCATTTTACGTGTATTATTATTCCATATTCAAGATTTTCCTTACTAAAAGAATCAAAATTTCCAAAACGCTTTAATTAGTTATCAACTCATCATGTCATCCAAAATTTTCAAGAGCAATCAATACGTTTTGAAGTCAAGAAAAGAATTGCATTAACACATGAAGCACACGAGAGACTACTGTACAAGTGATAATTGAATGGTTGGTGAAAATGTTGAGAAAATTCAATGAAGAGACTTGAAATACGTAAGATGAAACTTTCCAAAAAGCGATATTTGCCCCCTTTAAATTTGTATATATGAGCGATTATTCATCTATATTTACCTAATCGCTCGTCATATGAGAAAGAAGTAGTAAGGAATTATTACATAACCCTTCATTTTCTTTAGTGGTTCAAAAACAATTGGACTACTTGATTTATCTCATTAAGTATTAATTTATGCTACGATGATTTGACTCTTGAGATGCCCTAATTAAGTGTTCTTTTACACTACGATTTATTTTACATGTATTAATTATTCCATATTCAAGATTTCCTCTACTAAAAGAATCAAAATTTCCAAAACACTTTAATTAGTTATCAACTCATCATGTCATCCAAAATTTTCAAGAGCAATCAATACGTTTTGAAGTCAAGAAAAGAATTGCACTAACACATGAAGCATGCAATAGACTACTATATAAGTGATAACTGAATGGTTGGAGAAAATGTTGGGAAAATTCAATGAAAAGACTTGAAACACGTAAGATTACGCTTTCCAAAAAGCGATATTTGCCCCCTCTAAATTTTTATATATGAACGATTATTCATCTATATTTACTTAAACGATTAATAGCTTGTCTTATGAAAAAGTAGTAAGGAATTATTACATAACCCTTCATTTTCTTTAGTAGTTCAAAATCAATTGGACTACTTGATTTATCTCATTAAGTATTAATTTATGCTATGATGATTTGACTCTTGAGATGCCCTAATTCTGTGCTCTTTTACACTTTGGTTTTATTTTGAGTGTATTAATTATTCCATATTCAAGATTTTCCTTACTGAAAGAATCAAAATTTAACGTGACAACTGAGTTGGTAACTTCTCTCATAAACAATCGAAGACATAAAATGAGTTGGTAACTCCACCACACCCAAGACATAAAATGAATTTGACTAGACCTGAGAAATGACCGTTCATAAAATGAATGGTCATTTCTCACGGAAGGAATAGTCGTTAAGGAACAACCATTCCTTCCTTATGAAACGGATCGTTCCTTGAAGGAACGGCCATATATGAATGAAAAACAACCATGGAACGGTCATTCTTTGTAAAGGAATTATCATTCCTTCATACGAAAATGGACATCTCGTATGGAATGGTCATTCCTTCATATCCATTCTTTATGAAGGAATAGTCATTCCTTCACAAGGAACAACTGTTTGTCCCTAAGAAACGACTGTTTATATTTAGTCAAAACTGTCAGTTGACGTGTTAATGTCAACTCAGATGCTACATCGATTTGTGAGATTCGTTTGTCAACATGGTATTACCCTAACATTATATAGTGAGGCCTTGTTGTTTTTACGAACTTATAACAACTCCTTTATATTTAAGGTCATTTAGTGACTCTTCTTCAAGTATATAAGAGCTTATTAAAATAGAGTTTATCATAATAGAGTTTATGATGGAAATATAGATCCTAATATGTTCGTTTGCGTTTTTTTTCCTTGTTTTCTGAATTTTTTACTTTGTAAACCGTGACAAAGTTGTTTACTTACAAACCACATTATCTGATTTCATAAATTGCAAAAAACAATCTGCTTATTCACGAGAAAAAGGCGCAAGTTATGATTAGGGATGGGCGTCGGCCGAGCCAAGGCCGAGGACCCCATTCCCCGTCCCCAATATCTGCTCCCATGACCATCCCCGGTGGCGGGCACAATTCTTGTGACTGTCCTTGGCCTGTGGGGATGGAATCACTCCCATCCCCATCTTGGCCCGACCCGATGAATGGGGTTTCACGAGGAAATTTCCCCGTGGGGATTTATCCCAGAATTGGGAATTTTTCAATTAATTAATTACAAGGATGATTGAATTTGTGTAATTTGTAATCCGCTAAGCAATTGTGTATATTCTTATATTGGTTTGGTAAATTGTAATAATCTAATCAAATTTATTTTTAGGGCATGTATTATTATTTTGTGAATTTCACAAAGTAATAATACATATATTTAATTATTATACTCCCTCGTTTAAAATTATTTTTTCTATAAATTTAATACAAACATTAGAGAGTATTATAAAAGTAAATATCGTAAATTTAGATACATTATGTAATAACTCTTTCTAGCTATTATACTTTCGGAAATATAATATGAAGTCACTAAATATATCATAGAAAATATATACGTATTTAAGTACAAAATAGTGGGCCCAAAAATTTCTTTATATTAACAAAAGTGTCATATACATAAACTCATACATAGTAGGCAGTAGTGTCATTCTCCTCCGCTCTCGACATTCCATCCGACCGCTCCTCACCTATTTCCTGCAAAAACAGAGAAATCAACAAAATGAGCACTAATGGCTCAGTAAGTAAATCTGTTATGCTACCCTTCTATCTCCGTTGCTCATATTCTGAATTTCTTTCCTTACATCACACTTTTCCATTTTTCTCAGTTCTTTCTTCGTTCTTTCTCTGTTCTTTCTCTATTTCTAGTTCTCTCTGTTCTTTCTTTATTTCTAATTTCTCACTACTCATGATAGTAGGCATGGTATCATGCATAAGTATGATGCAAAAGCACAAATGCATATGATGTGCATTTTCTTTTCTGTTTTTCTGCTCCTTATTCTGTTTTTCTTTCTTTTCTATGTTTCTTTCTTTCTATTTCTCTTCCTTCTTTCTTTTCTTTCTATTCTCTCTTCTCTTTCTATTCTTTTCTTTCTTTCTTATTCTTCTCTTTCTATTCTTTTCCTTCTTTCTTATTCTTCTCTTTCTATTCTTTTCTTGCATTCTTTCTTATTCTTTGCCGATCGGACTCAGTTGAGGCATGGATTCAGAACCCTAGTCGTGTGAGTGAGTACAGTCCTTATCTACATGCACTTCTTATGAACTGTATAATTCTTCTTCTTCTTAGGCCACTCACTAAAGGCGGCGTGCATGTAGATATATTCTTCTGGGTACAGTCCTCATCCACATGCACTCTTACGAACTGTACAAATTTTTCTTCTTATTCTTAGGCCACTCACTAAAGGTGGCGTGTATGTGGGAATATTCTTCTTCTTGTCACTCACAGGTTCCCCATCGCAATCACCTTATTTTCTCTTATCTTTCTTTTAAAAATTAGTATTCAATTTCTTTTCTTTTCTTTAATGATTTTATTTTCTTTCTTTGTTCTTTAATATTCTTATATGCATGTACGCATGTAAATGGGCTTTTCTTATTGTTCTTTCTCAATTCTTAATTAAATGCGAGGATGCAATATGGCATGTAAACATGGCATTCTCTACTTTCTCTACCATCTACAAACTCATATCAAAATAATAAATCAACATACTCATACATGCACTTCTCTATAAAATTTCATCAAACACTTTGTATACACAAACCAAGCACTAAGGTGATTACACTCCCATAGCAATCTCTAATAACCAAAATTTTGGAATAAAGCTCCCTAAAAACAACTTCAAACTGGCCAGAAAAATACACTCCATAACCCTACTCAAATTCTTTCTTAACTCATCCAAACTTCCATCAATTTCTATAAACACAATCATCACTCCTCATGGTAGAATTCTAACCATGAATCATCATCAATTCCACCAACAACTCTCAATACTGAAGCATATAAATACGTATAAGAAAATTCTCTACTCAAGTATTGCTGAAACCATGACTAGGGTTGGATTTATTTACCTTGATCTTGGGTAGGTCCACACTAGAATCTCTCTCTTTGGTAGACTTCCTCTTCTTCTTAAACCCTAAGCATATAAACTATAAGAATTTAACACTTTAAAATTAATCTCACATCTTATTGCTAGAATTCTTACCTTTGGATGCTAAGGATTGTAATTATACCAAAATCCAACCAAAAATCCTCTAAATTGACTTAGAAATTTGATGAAGAAATTGCGAGAATTTGGGGATGAAGGTGGCGTGTGAGGGGTAGAGAATGGTAGGGTTTTCATTCTTAAACCCTTAATATCTCATTTGTTACTTACACTTTCCCATTTTGCCCTTGTACTTTCTATGAAATTTCTTCTTTGCCCTTTAATCAATTACAATAATACCCTCAATTCCATTGCATTCTCCATGAAATTCTAATATTTTTCACTCTCCGCATTTTCAACTAATTATGGGTGCAATGACCATTTTGCCCTTAAGGAAGTTTTCTAGAATTTTCTCAAAAATGCCAACAAGTTCTTTGCCCCGGCGAAGCTTTTCCTTCGCCTCAGCGAGACATTCCAGAGCATACATTGCCGCGACGAAGTCTGCAAATTCTAATTTCTCAATCTTTCACCTTGAAACAAATAAAACTAAGGGCATTAAAGCATAAATAAGTTACATACCTCAATGTGGGCGTTACACATTACTTAAAAGTTAAAACCATGATTTAAACTCTATCTTTATATACAATCTCGCAAAGGAAAAAAAAAAAAAAAACATAAAATTCTCAATAAAAGAAGGTGGGGCTGGGTTGATGGGTCGGGGCGGAGATTTTTTTTAGGACCATCCCCGGCCCTATCCCCAATATTTTCGGTTATTCCCCGCCCCATTCGGGCCAAATCCCTGTGGGACCGGGCCAAACACCCATCCCTAGTTATGATGGATTGAGAAAAGAAATTCCTCATTTCTAATGTCCCCTTATTAAGATTTTCTCTCTCTTAAACAATCTTTAAATCTCATATAATTATTTTATACAAGAATCTTAATTTAATTTATACCATACAGAAATCCTGCAACAACTTGAAAAGTTATTACGATTTTCTTTTTTCCTCGATATCTTTTTTTTCATTTTTTGAATCTGGGGTGTCCAGACCAGCTTGCGCATACCTCAACTAATTTCTCGGAATCCTGAAGTTAATGGTCAGATAAGCCTCTAATGGCTATCCCTTATTAGTAGTCGTAGGGATTCAAACTCATGACCTCTTGAGTAATACATCCAAGAGTCTCAAGCGAACCATCAAACTATTTAGAAGTAGTTTTTTTTTTTTTTTTTTTTTTTTTTTTTTTTTTTTTTTTTTTTTTTTTTTTTGCCTTGATATTAGTTTCCACAAAGTTTTTTTCTCCCAAATTTTTAGCATGCATTAATCTCAGTACTTGTGACATTATTAGTATAAGTAATACAATACGTAAAAATTGTGAATACAAATTCTCATATAGAATTGACGTGGTACAATTGTCAAAATGAATAAATGAATGTATTTTTGTATTTGAAAAGTCTATTCAATAAAATATTGCTCAATAAATATGGATGAATGGTATATCAATTAAAGAAAATATATCTCAACAGTTTATAAGAGTCAATAATCAAAACATGAATCAATGCAATCCAAGAAACGATGTATTTCTATCTCTTGCTGATAAGTAAAGGACCTACTATATTACAGAAACCGATCGACAACAGACCTAAGTGCCAAGCTCACATATGTGGCAGATACAAAATTTGAGGGATTGAAGCCAAAAATTAAAAAAAGTAGTGAACAAGGTGAAAACCAGAAGACATGGTGATATTAATGAAGCTAAAGACTTATATGAAATATAATGGTAACATATTATCTGTTAACTACCATTAGGTGACCTGATGACAAAAGAGTAAAATGAGACTTTATGAGCTCTTGAGTTCTAGTCTTCCCAAACAGGGATGACCACTGAGGCTCTTACCCGGCCAACAGTTCCAAGAGAGATGTTTATATGAACACCAGTAAATTTGTTGTTATCTAATTTTAGGACAATTAAGTTTTGCCAATTATTCACCAAACAATCTTGTAATTGTCCGTGGAAGAAGTTTTTTCTAAGGATGAGAATTTGCCTCAATCATCTCATAACACAACAAGTGAGAAATTGATCCTGACAAACTGTTGTTGGAAAGGTCGAGTTTATGGATGTTAAAGGCCAAGCGTGTGAGAGGCAATAGACCTGATAAAGGAAAATGATAGAGTTACCAAAAATTACACACCGAATCCATGCACCGAATGACATGATAAAATCTTGACCATTGATTAATATTAACTTATAATGAATCAACGATCAAGATTGTGTCACATCATTCGATGCACGAATTCGGTGCGCATCCTTAGATAATTATAGCATTACTCCCGGATAAATTATTTGAGATTCAAGTCCAGTGAATCAAACTATTTTTGAAGGGTGTGAAGGGAATTACAATGAAAAAGTCATTATAATTCCTTTGCCATCCCATCCCTAAATTTTTTGTTAAACTAATCCCCTTCGCAAACAAAAATTTATATAAGTGGTGAAAGTTGTTATCCCTGTATATCATTATGGTATTTGTTATATTCAATTTCTAAAGATAGAAGAGCTTTTATAATCTTATCTAGTAATTAGGATTATGGTTGTATTCCTTTGCTAATTATATCACTATAAATAAAGGTTATCGAAGTAGTAGAGTGCACATCGTGTTTCAGTACAAGCTCCTTTTATACAACTTAATTTACATAGAAGAAAATGGAGAAGATTTCACCTAAATTGTCATTCTTGATTGTCCTCTTTGTCACAACCTCATGTAATTGGTCCATTCATTTTTCCTCTTCTTTTTTCACATGCTATTAATTAATGTCTACGATTTTAATTTCATGTGTTTAATTAGTTTTAATTAATTTGATTACAGGTATATGATTGGTTGAGTTACCAATAGTTGAAGCTGGGTTTGTTCGACCAGATTATTGCTACCATGATGATGATTGCCATCGAGATTGCCCGGGAGGAAAAGGCTTTTGTTGTCAAGATCCAAACGATACAAAATGTCCAAAAGGCTCCTGCTATTGTTCATAAATTCACCAAGAAGTTCAAACAAAATTATGTTTTCATCCTAACTGTATTATAGAATAAAGTTCTCTAATTAAAGAACTTAGTTATATTTAAATAAATAAATATAATAAATACTAATGTTGTCTTTTGATTGATACCATTCCAACAAAACTCTAATCTACTTTATTTTTCTTTTCTCTAACCAATTTGATGTCAATTTGTAATCAATAAAACTCAATATAATCCCTTGCACATTACCTACCAACTGCTGGGTTGGTGTCTTTTCATTAATGTTTTAAATATAATTGTTACACGTATTTTGAATGAAGAAGACTTTCATGAAGTCTGAGTCAAGAACTTCAAGAGAAATAAAAATTACGAGTGTAAAACTTACGTTACTTATATAACGATAAATAACCTTTTGATTTTCATCAGTTTTAGACCTTGATGGTCCACATTAGTTGGTCAGTTTTTAAATGCTTCAGTTTTTAAACGTTTGGGATTTATGGCAACCATTAAGCATGTCATCAAAAGCTTAATGGAAGCTTGGTTATGTATATTATTTTGATCCCTAAGCTTAAGAACTCGATTATACTAAATTATACACCATCAATATTAGAGTGTCTTGAGAGCTTAGAAGAGCCAAAATACAGCTGCATGAGTTTGTTTCAATGGCTGGAGGTAATTCTTGATTCCTGGTTTATAGTTTAAGAATATTATATTCTTTGTATTTCTGTTTAGATTACAGATAAATGTCTTACAACCAGATCATATGAACCTGTCATCCTAGTCAATTGGAATATGTAAGCATAAAAACTCAATTCACGTAACATTAAAACTCTGGATCATAAATCACTAGACATACATCGTGAATTTTTTTTTTTTTTTTATGTTCGAGGATGTTCGAGCCTGTTTACGTGCATCTCAACTAATCTCCAATGATCCTAGAACTACCGGTCAAGTAAGAGTTCCAATGGCCACCCCTATTAGCAATCGTGAGGACTCAAACTCAAGAGATCATGTTAGATCCTCCTCTTGCTTTTTTATCATTAAATATACTCGAACTTGGGAGAGTATATTAGATCCTCTTTTATTTTTTTACCATTAGACAATCTAGTGATGGTTTATTCGATAAAATGTTACATACTTCTTTGCACCTATATATAAAGGCCTTGTTATATATAAACTTATAACCAATGCCTTTGTATTCATGTCCTTTTTAGTAAGTCTTGTTCAAGTAGATTAGAGATTATTATAAAAGGCTTATGAAAATATATTTTTTATAACAAAATTTGTCAATTATTTAGTTAGAAAA
This sequence comes from Pistacia vera, assembly GCF_008641045.1. Classification (NCBI taxonomy): domain Eukaryota; kingdom Viridiplantae; phylum Streptophyta; class Magnoliopsida; order Sapindales; family Anacardiaceae; genus Pistacia; species Pistacia vera. The sequence continues at coordinate 831,143 of NW_022195663.1, forward strand.
AATGTAGAAAAAGCTTTTCATTCTTAAATTATATTTAAAAAAGAATATACTATAATATAAGAAAAGATGAAATTAAAATTAATAAAATAACATAGAGATAATTTTGAAATTCAACTCTTAAAGTGTCCATTTGACTAGGTTTACCTACGAGCTTAAAATTATTTCTTCTAGATTGTTTGAAAGTGTTTGATGGATTTAAATAAGTTATTTTATATTTACTAAAGAATTCAAACTTTAAACTTCTTCTATACGCTTTATTTTAGCTATTTAAATTATTAAAATTTCAAAAATATCTCCATACTATTTAAACCTTGATTTATTTTTTCTTGTGATTAAACCTTGTTTGGTGAATCGAATTGTACAACCCTTTTATATAATTTTTTTTAATTAACAACTAACGAATTTTATAAAAACTCTACTTTTAATAAACTTTTTCCTTAAGCTTTATATAAAAAATTAAAAAAAAAAAAATTGGCCAATTAATAAATTGATTAAACCACTAATAGACTTTTCATATAACGAATATAGGTTCTCTTTAGATTTCGGTGAACATTTTCTATTATCCATTTTCTAAAACAAAAAATAGAATAAGTTTCAAAAATATTTTTTACATTGTAAAATATTAAATTAAAAATATTGAATAATATTTTAAAAACTATGCGTTATATTTCCTAAAATAATATTCAAATAATGAAATGAAACGCTCTAATATTATTCCCATGAAATTTGTTAGATCAGCATCATCTCCTACTACATAGTACATACATAAAGCTAGTTCCTTTAGCTCCTTTCCTTCCTTTGGTTAAAACTCCATTTAGGGTTAGGGTTTCTCTTTCTCCACTTACTAAACAGCAATGTCAACGTCAGCCCGCACCGACACCACCACCACCACACAAAGAACAAGAGCGATGTAAACGCAGGACTCAGAAAGCCCGTCTTCGTCAAAGTACCAGCTCAAACCCGGCCACCATGGCCACACATTGATCGCACAGGTCCTTGTCCAACCCCGTCTCGCAAAAGGGCCGATCGGCTTCCAACCACCTTCGCCAGACCCGAATCGCAGAGTGCCTCATCGGTGACGACACTGAACCATAATCTTCACAGCCCGTAACGATCAAGGTATTTTATGAATATCGTATACAATGTATTATGAATTTTTTTTTTTTTTGGTTTGAATCTATTCATTTTTGGTATTGGGTTTCTGTTTCTAGGAAAAAGTTTGGATTTTGAAATGTGAATAAATTTAATGGTCTTTTATTGAGTTCCCCTTTCATGAAATTTACTAGAGACCTCCCCTCCTATATTTAAAAAGGGTATTTGCTTTGTAATTAGGCCAACGTGTCGGGTGAAGAATGAAATTTAGGATAAGTTCTTCTATTAGGCAATTTTGTAAGGTTTAGCAGGGATCTTAAGTTCTTGTTGTTTGGATTGAGAAATGGAAACATTTTTGTTAAATTAGGCATGTGTGGTGACGAGGTATTCGTGGCCAGTGACAAATTTTGGCGTTTGCTGATTAGGCTTGGCTCTCTTATTTTTTAGATTTTAATAATTTATAGATATAATGGACCTACATTATTCATGACACTCCTTGTACTAAGTTGTATTGTTAACAACTATTTATTGTAGATTCAGTGTTTGATTCGTATTTCGTGCTCGTTTTTATTGATGGGAGATTGGAAGAACAGTAAAAAGCAAGAAAAATAACAGTTTCATGTGAATGATTCCTTTGTATTATTGGTTTTTTAAAGGTGCCAATGTGTCTTTGTTGCTGTGAAATTGGGTTTGTCCTTTTTAATCGTCTCTTGATATTCATATCTTGGGTGCTTGGAGTGCATTTTACCTTATAAATTTGAAGCTGTTTGATTACTTCCCAGCTCACCCAACACCCTCCTGATTATCTCTATGCTTTATGTCTTAGTTAAGTTAAGCTGATTATTCGTTTGCTCCTAAATGTTCTTTTTTTGTCTTACTATTTATCTTGGACATTCCACCGTTGAGTTTCTGATCTGTACTTTTACTACACTTGATTGTAGAGACCACGAATTTAAAACTGTTTTGGTTCAATATGTTTTCAAAATTATGATGTGATGTGATTGGTGGCAAGAGGTAACTTTTGGAAGCCTTGTAGGAGGGTTGTAATTTCAATTGCTGCCTAGGTCTTGGCTAAGGTATTTCTTTCTTGCCTAACTCAGCACAAACTATTTGCCTTGAATTCTTGCTGATTGTAGTAGCTAAGGCTCACTGACTGAAGATTCATTCGTGGAAGGTGCCATAGTGTTAATAGTATAGATTTGTATACCACTTGTGTGCTACTTTCCTACTAGTACAGTCTGTGTGCATCGCACATGTTTACTCTGACACCAATCTAAAATGTTATACTTCCTCTTAAGTATAAATTAATTTATAATTGTGCGTCTCATAGATTAGCATTGACTAGAAGAGCATTGCCAACATTGCACTGATGAATGCTGTAAAATTATCCAATCTTTCCCTTTCCTGGTCAATATATCCTTGTTGACCTCATTGACTGGAGGGAATCTTGTTTTATTTTCGTGTTTTAAGTGAATGTTATGTAACAGTTTACTTGATTTTAATGAAAGTAGCTAAGTTGGAATATGTATACAAATTATTTGATAATTAAGTGGCTGGGAAATGTTACAGTTTGTCCATTTTTTATAATTCAATTGTTCTACCTTAATAACTTTCCAATGTTTTCTGATGCTTATTGATCAGCGACATGATGAAGCCTGGTACACTGTTATTCTCCGTAATGCAAAGATTACATGTTTAAGGGATCTATGAGGCTAGCAGTTGACAAATGGGGCCGTGTTGAGGTCACAGAGCCTGCAGAATTTGTTGTCAAAGATGATAACAATCTCCTTTAGTCGAGTATGAGCTATGTGATGTTGCAGAGGAGTGCGGGGAGCCCTTGACAGCCATAGTTGAAGCTAAGAGTACTGAGAATTTTGAAAGTACAAACAGTTTTTTTTGTGATTCCCTGGTATACGTTGCAGCTTGGTATATTTTTGTTATGACTGGTATATTTAGTTGGAATTAGTTAATAGAGGTTAATATAAGCACTTAATGCTGTTAATTCAGTATGACTTACCATCGATTAGGGTTTCGTAGGTGTTTGCAGGACGGCTTGGGGCCTTTGTCTAAGGTGGATGTAACCAGCATTAATATAGCCTTTCTAATTCGTAATTTTGGCTATCATATTTTGCCTATCTTAACTTTCCAACAGGTAAGTTACTAACATCTTTTGCCATGTCATATCTTGTTCTCTGGAGAAAGGAAAATCTTTAAAATTTGCTGCACCATCCCTAATTTTAATGAATTCTGGCTTGAGTTGATGAGAAAGGCTCTTGTGGAAGACATAAGAAATTTGAATGACATGCTTGATTGTTGGGGGTTGAGCAATTATGTGAAAATACATCAAGCATCATCACCATGCTTTGCCAAGACTCAATCAATGCCTTAGGAATCGGGTTTAATTGCAAGGGTAAGTCTACAAACTATCCACCTACCGTCCGCTGCAGACTACACAAGTCGATTCAATGAGCAAATGATGAATTAAGAAGGCCGAATCTATGGCAAAAGACATTTTCCCCACATGTAATGTCAGTCGGCCCCAATGTTTAAATATCAAATGTCAACTTCCATGGTAAAGGTCATTTTCAGAGCTCGAATCCTAGATTTTGTGAGAGCAAACCATAGTCTGGATTATTCGATTAACCTTTCATGGTTAATCAAGGCTAGTATAAGATTTTTTTTTTTTTTTTTTTTTTTTTTTTTTTTTTTTTTTTTAATGATGGAATGGTATTTTAATAATCAAAACCGGCCAAAGACTAATTTTGATGGGATAGAGGGAACTGGAGACTACTAAATCTATTTCCAACATTTGGGGAAATTTGTCATTTCGCCATAGGTTGGGGGTCAAATATTTTCTAGATGAACCATTTCCATGCATCCGAATATCTCAAAAACCTGAGCCCCACTACCCAATAAAGACACAACAAGATGTGGACTGAAGATAAGAATGGCTTAAATGATGATAGCAGTAGAGAAAGATGCTTTTTCAATGGTGTGAAATTTCTCAGCTCCACTCAAGAATTGTATCATCTTTCAATTTATAACCACTCCACCTACACTTTCTCTTTTTACAGAGAAAAAAAAGAAAATTATTGTTCAGCAAGGTGATCCTCACTCTATGGATAATATCAGAGCGTTCCATTTCATTGTTTTTGTGTTGGTTTTGCATAGAGTGAGAGATCACTTTGCCAGGCTTTGTAATGGAAGTATGGAAGCATGGAGACCCACTGATGATGAGCTCAGATCAATATACTGCATCATTTCTCGAAATGGGTGGCATGGGAAAAGTTATTCTTTCTTTTTTAAGATGTTTTGTAGAGCTGGGAGTAGTCCTGCAATGTCGCTCTGTCTCGAGTAACTCCAGTCTCTCTTGATGTCCATTGGTCTTTTCTCAAATCTATTATCTATTTTTAGATTACATTTTTGTGTGTCTTATCCTTCAGATGACTGAAATCTATGTATCATGAATTTTTTCAGTACGTGCTTGAAAAAAACTGTTGTCTTTGCTTTTGCCTCTGGATCGAAACAGAGCTACGCTTTGTGTTTGAAGGTGTTTTTCTTTGGAGTTCATTCACTCTGTTTTACCTGTTCATCATTCTTGTTCTCACCACTTCCATTGTCATTTGCATTTTCTTAAACTTTATCGAATACGAACACACATAAGGAAAACAGAAACATGCTTTGGCAAATGGCAATGCACATATACATTGAAGACCTAACTGCAGAAAGATTCAGTTCTTGTGCAATTGAGTCGAAAACTCAATATGAACTATACCCTTTATTACCTTGCAGTTTTATATTCATTGAACATAATTATTGCAAGAACTATGATCTATTCAGGTATCATGGTTTTATGAGTTATGATTTCTGCGTGCAGGATCAAGTTCACCAACAGAAATATGCTTTTGAATGATTTTGTTAATGTCACCTTCAAGTAAGAGGTTCATGATGCAAACAGCATCTAGATTGTTTTACTTTTATTCAAACCTGCTTTTATATTCATAAACAGCAGGAGCACAGATAAGGCAGCACAAGCGCTTCAGCTAATGTACACAAGAAATAAAAAGCAATATGGCGGCTAAGTGCTAGATGAACCATTTATTCAGCCATCTTGGTCAGCTTGTCCTCACTGTGTGTAGGGAATACGAAACCTGTGTTTTTCAGGCCCTGCTACCATGTCTCCCAAAGCGATCAGACAGTGCCATTGACAATTCTCCCACCTTACCTTTACAAATACAACAAAATTTGTGAGAGTATGACTTCTAGTTCATACTTCTTCGAAAAACATATAGCAGCGCAGCCCTAAAATGCAGTTACCAAGATAAAGCAATAATATTAGTGATTGAGGATTGTTGTTACCATCTCCAATGGGTTGTTCATCCCACTTGATGATAGGCATATTGGAAGTGTTGCTTCCTATGTACATCATTTCAGCTGCATTTTTAGCTTCCTCAATCGTGAGATTGCAGTTTTGATGCTTTTCAATCTCCCTTGCTCAACCAATTTGGGTGCTAGTTCTAGAAGTCTCTTTGCAGTGCATCCACCAAGGATCTTATCAAAATGAGGCAAAATAAGCTCCTTATCTGTGTTATAAAACCCACATTAACGTTTGGACCCTCCGCGATGTAACCTGCCTCGTCATCCAAATGAAGCTGATGCCCATGCTCTTCAGCTTCCATCTTTGCAAGGACATTTGGGAGATAGTTTACATTTTCATTGTGGCGAAAAGTGGTGGCTTCATGGGATACTGGATGTAATGACATTAACCCCTTCTTTGCATTGCAAAATGTCATCAGCGATGACTACGCATAGAATGCCGGTGTTAGACAGCCTGCAGGCGAGAGCAAGAAGTCCCCAGGACCGGCACTCAACCAATACCTTAGAGTCCCTTTCTTGCATGTGATGCAGCTGCTAATTGCACAAGAATGCTTCGAAGCATTGTTCGAGGGAAGGGAGACGATATCCTCGCTTTTGCAGCTGATCTAAGAAAACGATCTAGATGGACATCAAGCTCATACAGATATCTACGTAATCAGAAGCAAACATTTTCATCATTACTGAGATCCACAATCTAGAATATCATCAACTTTACAATCATTTGCTGCTTAAAATGAAATTGCAAGTTCTAAGCACACAAGTCAATAGAACGGGGTTATGCCTACCCATCTAAAATATAGCAGTATCAAACACCCCATGCCCTCGATGAACCATGTGATCATCAATGGAATTACCATCATAGCAGGACAAGAATATTCCACCAAATATGCTGGAATACATAGCTGGGTATGGTTTCTTTTCCACTGAACTCCACTTCTCGTGCAGCTTTTCAAGCAACTGGTTTTATAAAACAGTATGAGAGCAACAAGAAAGTCATAAAACAATGCATTTCTCCAAAAAAGCTACAAATTAAAAAAAAAAAAAAATGAATTAGAATGACAAAAGCAAGTTGACACTTCAATATTAGAAGAGAAACTTTCACTCTTGAATTCTTAATCTTTATGGAGGAAATTAACACACAAAGCATATCCATGTTCATTATATCTAATAATGTATGATTAAATAATTCAGGCTGGATGAAAGAGTACAATTCAAACAACAACATTCAAGCACTGAAAGAAATTAATAACGGAGTGATAGAAAAGATGGGGTTCTGAGTTTTCACTTCTGATGATGATGAGAACACGTGAGCTTTAAAATCACAGCCATTTTCAGCCTCCACTGCAGCCATTTCACCTTCAAATCAAACAACAAACAAAGCACCTAGTAAATTCAATAAATCACCAAACATAATCAAAAACTCTGAACAGAAATAAACAAAATTTACCAGATTTTTTATCCACAGTGATTAGGATTAGAAATGAGAGAGACCCTTTTGCTGTGGATTGAAGAAGAGAGTCATAGAATATATAGGACTTAAATAGGAGATAATTAAAGAGACTTTAAGCTTAAAAAAATTAGTGTATGAGATGGAATCCATTTTTGTGTCAGCACTTAGCACTTTGTCTTATAGTATTGAAAAGTGATTGGTTATTAGTTGAACTTCAACACAATTACTCTCAGTTTGGAGTGCCATTTGTTCTGTCTGCATTTTGACCATGGGGTTTTGGCTATATTATCGACCAAATCAAAACATACTTAAGAAATAAATCAAATACAGAGAGGAATATGTTGTTATATTAATGGTGTGTTTAATGGGATTGCACGTCATCGTCTTGTCAATATAATTCACAAATTGTATCAAAAAATGGGAAGTTTTTTTTTTTTTTTTTAATCAGGGTATACAGGCTAACTTACGCACACATCAAATAATCCTTCAAGACCCTATTAGCACCTGGAATTATTGACCGGACAAGAGCTCCAATAGCTATTCCTATTAGCACCAGATGATAGATTTGAACTCAAGACCTCTTGAGTAATATAGCCAAGAGTCCCTATCAAATCACTCGGACATCCAGACATGGTTAAAATGAGAAGTGGTTACTACACATGGGAAAGCTCTTGTGAGACGAACCTTTTTTTAACATGAAATCTAATCTTATTATGAATAAGCAGTATATTTCTTGATATGTTTAATATAAGAATCAACATAAATCTCAAATATTTTATCAATGACTCATCTATTGGAATTTAATCCCTATTTTTTTGTTTTTATTAATGCTCTTGAAGTGTTAGTTGGGCCGGCACGGAAGTATATGCAATTGGGCCAAATATTTAACTTCTAGCTAATGGCTACATTCTTCCTAACTCTAGTGTTCAAAGAACACAATTAAACAAAGATGACATTATAGAATCTGAACTTTAATATAATAGTAAGATAATTGGTTCATGATTGAGAACCAACCCCTTTTATTGTTCTTTCACAAAGCTACATACAACAAATAAGACAACATTCAGAAAGCTATTACATCTATTGCTCTGAAAACAATTTGAAAGTTGAAAGTAAATTTTGCTGGATAAATATCAGCTTTGGTAGTGATTGATTTTTGTTGTAAATATTATTTACAACCCAATAAATATAACAACATAAATGAACCCACTGGATAAATAATATTATTCTTTGTAACAATTATGCCATGGCAAGTATGCAGAATAGGTCGATTAATAGCATTCTTATTGACTGAACTTGAGCTTTCTAATATACTTCCAATTGCTTGGCATGCCTTTCACAGAAAGATTTTACCCTGCCTAACGCTTCCTCGAGGGAGTATTCATCAGCAGCAAAAGTTATTCGGAGCCAATCTTTTAGCCCCACAGCAGTTCCTGCGAAACAGAATCGATGCAATTCCATTTGTTGGTAACCATGAGTTGATTGATATACTTAATAAGTTCAGAATGGTATACTTAATTGAATGCCACAGACTGATAAGTTACATGTTCAAATTTGTTTGTTTCTTACCAGGAAGAATGATCACAGATTCCTCTTTTGCCAGCTTGAAACAGAAATCGATATCATCACTGATATCGTCGAGGAATGAAACATTAAGTTTCACCTGCATCAAATTAAAAAAATTAAATTTGTAAGATTAATTTTATAAGGCTTTTGTTTACGAGAACAGCTAATTCCGCTATTTCTTACCATTACAGCCATAGATCCCTCTGGTTTGTAGGGGCAACTAATGCAAGGAATCTCCTTTATCCATTCATAGCAGATATCTGAGCTATTCTTCAGTATATTTATGGTTTGCTGGAAGAAAAGCTCATCAGTTTGCTCGATGATGCGAGGAACGGCTGCCTGACACAACAAATGCATTGTATAGATGAGAAACAAACTCTTTGATCAAGTTATCCAAAACAATTTGGTACCTAATAACAAGCACTTGTACAATTCATAGTAGTTGATTTAATTAAAACTTTAGTTGCTAGGAAGCTATGGATATGTTATTTTATCATATTATTTTCCTCTATTTAATTGTTGTTCTCAGCATATTATTGACTTCAGAAACTTCAACTTCTTTGTGATGAAAATTGCTTGTTAATGAAATGATATATTTTTGGTATAGAAACATACGGTTGCAGATAAAGAAAAGTGCCTTGAGGTGTTCAAACAAGCATTTGAAAAACAAACCTGAATGAAGGTTGCAGGGCCCCCAAGGAGATCAAAGTACTTCTTAATACGCTCAACAACCTGAGAAGAAGAGATCATGATGAAAACCACACTCCATGAGATGTAAAAAATGCAAACAAGGTGTAAGAAAAAATTATGATATGAAGTAAAACCAGCCCTTGTAACAAAAGGAGAACATGGAGTGAGAACTACCAGGTATTTGAAGAAAGTAAAAAGACATTGCCCCTCGGTAACAAAGGTCAACTGAGAACTAGACGTAGTAACCTAAAACAACTAATCCGAATTCTGCATAATGGTTGCATCCTCATAATTGAAAATCCAACTATAGCTTGACCTTAAACAGTATGAACCATAGAACTCTGACGAAGCTCATTACAGCAACCATTTAGTGCAGTCAAATGATGAGAGAAGTTTATCTGCTAAATAAACTCAACTTCTCTTATGCTGTGTGACTGCTTGAATACAAGAAGACTTCAAATCACTTATAGCTAATTAAGTTCATTGTTGTGAAGTTAAAAAGCACACACTTAAGCAGTTCTAGAAAACATTGATCACATATACAAGAGAGACAAGGATAGAACCTTCGGTTTTCTAAACATGCCGCAAGGGTCACTTGTCACGAACCAACCAAGTCGCCATCCAGGTACAATCCATCTCTTTGATAAAGATCCAAGAGTAAGAACGGGAACAATCGAGCCAAAAACTCCCATTGGCACAAATGGCTTACTCCCAAAAGCAAGGTGCCCATAAACTTCGTCAGCGATGACAAGAGTTCTTAGCTTGTTTGCAGTTTCTGCAATCTAAGCACAATACACAGGAAATTGAATTACTCCTTGTTTAGTTAAATGTAAATTTTGTCCCTGAAGACATAATCTTTGTAGCACTTGAAGCAACACTTTATTTGACTAACCTTCTTCAAATGTTGGTAAGAATATACATTTCCACAAGGATTGCCGGGGTTTATAACTACCACTGCTACAGTGTTTTTATCTGCAAGAGCTTCAACAGCATCAAGATCAACCTCCCAACCCTTCTCAGGCAAAAGATCAAAATACCGAACCTCAAGATGTCTAAAGCCAGCACTAAGTTCGTAGATTGGGAAGCCTGGCCTTGGAAGCAAGATATTTGCACCCGGGCGCGCAAGCATTGCCATTGCAACATCTATGGCTTGCGTGCAGCCACAAGTGATAAATACATCTTCCGATGATAACTTGTAAGGAAGATCCAGGGATACTGGAGACTACTAAATCTATTTCCAAATTTGGGAAATTTGTATTTCGCCATAGTTGGGGGTCAAATAGTTTCTAGATGAACCATTTCCATGCATCGAAATCTCAAAAACCTGAGCCCCACTACCCAATAAGACACAACAAGATGTGGACTGAAGATAAGAATGGCTTAAATGATGATAGCAGAGAGAAAGATGCTTTTTCATGGTGTGAAATTTCTCACTCCACTCAAGAATTGTCATCTTTCAATTTATAACCACTCCACCTACACTTTCTCTTTTTACAGAGAAAAAAAGAAAATTATTGTTCAGCAAGTGATCCTCACTCTATGATAATATCAGAGCGTTCATTTCATTGTTTTTGTGTTGGTTTTGCATAGAGTGAGAGATCACTTTGCCAGGCTTTGTAATGGAAGTGATGGAAGCATGGAGACCCACTGATGATGAGCTCAGATCAATATACTGCATCATTTCTCGAAATGGGTGGCATGGGAAAATTATTCTTTCTTTTTAAGATGTTTTGTAGAGCTGGGAGTAGTCCTGCAATGTGCTCTGTCTCGAGTAACTCCAGTCTCTCTTGATGTCCATTGGTCTTTTCTCAAATCTATTATCTATTTTTAGATTACATTTTTGTGTGTCTTATCCCTTCAGATGACTGAAATCTATGTATCATGAATTTTTCAGTACGTGCTTGTAAAAATGTTGTCTTTGCTTTTGCCTCTGGATCAGAAACAGAGCTACGCTTTGTGTTTGAAGGTGTTTTTCTTTGGAGTTCATTCACTCTGTTTTCCTGTTCATTATTCTTGTCTCACCACTTCCATTGTCATTTGCATTTTCTTAAACTTTATCGAATACGAACACACATAAGGAAAACAGAAACATGCTTTGGCAAATGGCGAATGCACATATACATGAAACTACTGCAGAAAGATTCAGTTCTTGTGCAATTGAGTCGAAAACTCAATATGAACTATACCCTTTATTACCTTGCAGTTTTATATTCATTGAACATAATTATTGGCAAGAACTATGATCTATTCAGGTATCATGGTTTTATGAGTTATGATTTTGCGTGCAGATCAAGTTCACCAACAGAAATATGCTTTTGAATGATTTTGTTAATGTCACCTTCAAGTAAGAGGTTCATGATGCAAACAGCATCTAGATTGTTTACTTTTATTCAAACTGCTTTTATATTCATAAACAGCAGGAGCACAGATAAGGCAGCACAAGCCTTAGCTAATGTACACAAGAAATAAAAAGCAATAGGCGGCTAAGTGCTAATGAACCATTTATTCAGCATCTTGGTCGCTTGTCCTCACTGTGTGTAGGGAATACGAAACCTGTGTTTTCAGGCCCTGCTACCATGTCTCCCAAAGCGATCAGACAGTGCCATTGACAATTCTCCCACCTTACCGTTACAAAACAACAAAATTTGTGAGAGTATGACTTCTAGTTCATACTTCTTGAAAAACATATAGCAGCGCAGCCCTAAAATGCAGTTACCAAGATAAAGAATAATATTAGTGATTGAGGATTGTTGTTACCATCTCCAATGGGTTGTTCATCCCACTTGATGATAGGCATATTGGAAGTGTGCTTCCTATGTACATCATTTCAGCTGCATTTTTAGCTTCCTCAATCGTGAGATTGCAGTTTTGATGCTTTTCAATCTCCCTTGCTCAACCAATTTGGGTGCTAGTTCTAGAAGTCTCTTTGCAGTGCATCCACCAAGGATCTTATCAAAATGAGGCAAAATAAGCTCCTTATCTGTGTTATAAAACCCACATTAACGTTTGGACCCTCCGCGATGTAACCTCCTCGTCATCCAAATGAAGCTGATGCCCATGCTCTTCAGCTTCCATCTTTGCAAGGACATTTGGGAGATAGTTTACATTTTCATTGTGGCGAAAAGTGGTGGCTTCATGGGATACTGGATGTAATCATTAACCCCTTCTTTGCATTGCAAAATTCATCAGCGATGACTACGCATAGAATGCCGGTGTTAGACAGCCTGCAGGCGAGAGCAAGAAGTCCCCGGACCGCACTCAACCAATACCTTAGAGTCCTTTCTTGCACTGTGATGCAGCTGCTAATTGCACAAGAATGCTTCGAAGCATTGTTCGAGGGAAGGGAGAATATCCTCGCTTTTGCAGCTGATCTAAGAAAACGATCTAGATGGACATCAAGCTCATACAGATATCTACGGTAATCAGAAGCAAACATTTTCATCATTACTGAGATCCCACAATCTAGAATATCATCAGACTTTACAATCATTTGCTGCTTAAAATGAAATTGCAAGTTCTAACACACAAGTCAATAGAAGGTTATGCCTACCCATCTAAAATATGCAGTATCAAACACCCATGCCCTCGATGAACCATGTGATCATCAATGGAATTACCATCATAGCAGGACAAGAATATTCCACCAAATATGCTGGAATACATAGCTGGTATGGTTTCTTTTCCACTGAACTCCACTTCTCGTGCAGCTTTTCAAGCAACTGGTTTTATAAACAGTATGAGAGCAACAAGAAAGTCAAAAACAATGCATTTCTCAAAAAAGCTACAAATTAAAAAAAAAAATGAATTAGAATGACAAAAGCAGTTGACACTTCAATATTAGAAGAGAAACTTTCACTCTTGAATTCTTAATCTCTATGGAGGAAATAACACACAAAGCTATCCATGTTCATTATATCTATAATGTATGATTAATAATTCAGCTGGATGAAAGAGTACAATTCAACAACAACAAATTCAAACACTGAAAGAAATTAATAACTAAGTGATAGAAAAGATGGGGTTCTGAGTTTTCCACTTCTGATGAGGACGAGAACACGTGAGCTTTAAAATCACAGCCAATTTCAGCCTCCACTGCAGCCATTTCACCTTCAAATCAAAAAAAACAAAGCACCTAGTAAATTCAATAAATCACCAAACATAATTAACCTCTAACCGAAATAAACAAAATTACCAGATTTTTTATCCACGTGATTAGGTTAGAAATGAGAGAGACCCTTTTGCTGTTTTGAAGAAGAGAGTCATAGAAATATAGGACTTAAATAGAGATAATTAAGACTTTAAGCTTAAAAAAATTAGTGTATGAGATGGAATCCTTTTTGTGTCAGCCCTTAGCACTTTGTCTTATAGTATTGAAAAGTGATTGGTTTTAGTTGAACTTCAACACAATTACTCTCAGTTTGGAGTGCCATTTGTTCTGTCTGCATTTTGACCATGGGGTTTTGGCTATATTATCGACCAAATCAAAACATACTTAGAAATAAATCAAATACAGAGAGGAATATGTTGTTATATTAATGGTGTGTTTAATGGGATTGCACGTCATCGTCTTGTCAATATAATTCACAAATTGTATCAAAAAATGGGAAGTTTTTTTTTTTTTTTTTAATCAGGGTATACAGGCTAACTTACGCACACATCAAATAATCCTCAAGACCCTATTAGCACCTGGAATTATTGACCGGACAAGAGCTCCAATAGCTATTCCTATTAGCACCAGATGATAGATTTGAACTCAAGACCTCTTGAGTAATAAGCCAAGAGTCCCTATCAAATCACTCGGACATCCAGACATGGTTAAAATGAGAAGTGGTTACTACAAATGGGAAAGCTCTTGTGAAACGAACTTTTTTTACATGAAATCTAATCTTTTATAATAAGCAGTATATTTCTTGATACGTTTAATATAAGAATCAACATAAATCTATTGGAATTTAATCCCTTTTTTTTGTTTTTATAAATGCTCTTGAAGTGTTAGTTGGCCGGCACGGAGTATATGTAATTGGGCCAAATTTTACCTTCTAGCTAATGGCTACATTCTTTCAAACTCTAGTGTTCAAAGAACACAATTAACAACGATGACATTATAGAATGTTTAGCATGGGATCTTAAGTTCTTGTTGTTTGGATTGAGAAATGGAAACATTTTTTGTTAAATTAGGCTGTGTGGTGACGAGGTATTCCTGGCCAGTGACAAATGTGTAGCGATTGCTGATTAGGCTTGGCTCTCTTATTTTTTAGATTTTAATAATATTATAGATATAATGGGACCTACATTATTCATGACACTCCTTGTACTAAGTTGTATTGTTAACAACTATTTATTGTAGATTCAGTGTTTGATTCGTATTTCGTGCTCTTTTTATTTGATGGGAGATTGGAAGAACAGTAAAAGAAGCAAGAAAAATTACAGTTTAATGTGAATGATTCCTTTGTAATTATTGGTTTTTTAAAGGTGCCAATGTGTCTTTGTTGCTGGTGAAATTGGGTTTGTCCTTTTTAATCGTCTCTTTGATATTCATATCTTGGTGCTTGGGAGTGCATTTTACCTTATAAAATTTGAAGCTGTTGATTACTTCCCCTAGCTCACCCAACACCCTCCTGATTATCTCTATGCTTTATGTCTTAGTTAAGTTAAGCTGATTATTCGGTTTGCTCCTAAATGTTCTTTTTTTGGTCAATTACTATTTATCTTGGACATTCCACCGTTGAGTTCTTGATCTGTACTTTTACTAATCACTTGATAGTAGAAGACCACGAATTTAAAACTGTTTATGGTTCAATATGTTTTCAAAATTATGATGTGATGTGATTGGTGGCAAGAGGTAACTTTTGGAAGCCTTGATAGGAGGGTTGTAATTTCAATTGCTGCCTAGGTCTTGGCTAAGGTATTTCTTTCTTGCCTAACTCAGCACAAACTATTTGCCTTGAATTCTTGCTGATTGTAGTATGCTAACGGCTCACTGACTGAAGATTCATTCGTGGAAGGTGCCATAGTGTTAATAGTATAGATTTGTATACCACTTGTGTGTCTACTTTCCTACTAGTACAGTCTGTGTGCATCGCACATGTTTACTCTGACACCAATCTAAAATGTTATACTTCCTCTTAAGTATAAATTAATTTATAATTGTGCGTCTCATAGATTAGCATTGACTAGAAGAGCATTGCCAACATTGCACTGATGAATGCTGTAAAATTATCCAATCTTTCCCTTTCCTGGTCAATATATCATTGTTGACCTCATTGACTGGAGGGAATCTTGTTTTATTTTCGTGTTTTAAGTGAATGTTGATGTAACAGTTTACTTGATTTTAATGAAAGTAGCTAAGTTGGAATATGGTATACAAATTATTTGATAATTAAGTGGCTGGGAAATGTTACAGTTTGTCCATTTTTTATAATTCAATTGTTCTACCTTAATAACTTTCCAATGTTTTCTGATGCTTATTGATCAGTCGACATGATGAAGCCTGGTACAACTGTTATTCTCCGTAATGCAAAGATTGACATGTTTAAGGGATCTATGAGGCTAGCAGTTGACAAATGGGGCCGTGTTGAGGTCACAGAGCCTGCAGAATTTGTTGTCAAAGATGATAACAATCTCTCTTTAGTCGAGTATGAGCTAGTGAATGTTGCAGAGGAGTGACGGGGAGCCCTTGACAGCCATATTTGAAGCTAAGAGTACTTGAGAATTTTGAAACTACAACAGTTTTTTTTGTGATTCCCTGGTAATACGTTGCAGCTTGGTAATATTTTGTTATGACTGGTATATTTAGTTCGGAATTAGTTAATAGATGTTAATACAAGCAAACTTAATGCTGTTAATTCAGTATGACTTACCATCGATTAGGGTTTCGTAAGGTGTTGGCAGGGACGGCTTGGGGCCTTTGTCGAAGGTGGAATGTAAACAAGCATTAATATAGCCTTTCTAATTCGATATTTTGCCTATCATATTTTGCCTATCTAACTTTCCACCAGGTAAGTTACTAACATCTTTTTTGACATGTCATATCTTGTTACTCTGTGAGAAAGGAAAATCTTTAAAATTTGCTGCACCATCACTAATTTTAATGAATTCTGGCTTGAGTTGATGAGAAAGGCTCTTGTGGAAGACATAAGAAAATTTGAATGACATGTTTGATTGT
Organism: Pistacia vera; assembly: GCF_008641045.1. Lineage (NCBI taxonomy): Eukaryota > Viridiplantae > Streptophyta > Magnoliopsida > Sapindales > Anacardiaceae > Pistacia > Pistacia vera. The sequence continues at coordinate 847,483 of NW_022195663.1, forward strand.
TGGGAGGTCTGAGCAATTTGTGTGAAAAATACATGAAGCATCATCACCATGCTTTGCCAAGGACTCAATCAATGCCTTAGGAATCGGGTTTAATTGCAAGGGTAAGTCTACAAACTATCCACCTACCGTCCGCTGCAGACTACACAAGTCGATTCAATGAGCAAATGATGAATTAAGAAGGCCGAATCTATGGCAAAAGACATTTTCCCCACACGGAATGTCAGTCGGCCCCAATGTTTAAATATCAAATGTCAACTTCCATGGTAAAAGGTCATTTTCAGAGCTCGAATCCTAGATTTTGTGAGAGCAAACCATAGTCTTGATTATTCGATTAACCTTTCATGGGTTAATCAAGGGTTAGTATAAGATTTTTTTTTTTTTTTTTAATGATGGAATGGTATTTTAATAATCAAAACCGGCCAAAGACTAATTTTGATGGGATAGAGGGAGACTGGAGACTACTAAATCTATTTCCAACATTTGGGGAAATTTGTCATTTCGCCATAGGTTGGGGGTCAAAATAGTTTCTAGATGAACCATTTTCCATGCATCCGAAAAGTCTCAAAAACCTGAGCCCCACTACCCAATAAAGGACACAACAAGATGTGGACTGAAGATAAGCATGGCTTAAATGATGATAGCAGAAGAGAAAGATGCTTTTTCCATGGTGTGAAATTTCTCCATCTCCACTCAAGAATTGCATCATTTCCAATTTATAACCACTCCACCTACACTTTCTTCTTTTACAGAGAAAAAAAAGAAAATTATTGTTCAGCAAGGTGATCTCTCACTCTATTGATAATATCAGAGCGTTTCATTTCATTGTTTTTGTGTTGGTTTTGCATAGAGTGAGAGATCACTTTGCCAGGCTTTGTAATGGAAGTGATGGAAGCATGGAGACCCACTGATGATGAGGCTCAGATCAATAATACTGCATCATTTCTCGAAATGGGTGGCATGGGAAAAGTTATTCTTTCTTTTTTAAGATGTTTTGTAGAGCTGGGAGTAGTCCTGCAATGTTGATCTGTCTCGAGTAACTCCAGTCTCTCTTGATGTCCATTGGTCTTTTCTCAAATCTATTATCTATGTTTAGATTACATTTTGTTTGCGTCTTATCCCTTCAGATGACTGAAATCTATGTATCATGAATTTTTCAGTACGTGCTTGTAAAAATGTTGTCTTTGCTTTTGCCTCTGGATCAGAAACAGAGCTACGCTTTGTGTTTGAAGGTGTTTTTCTTTGGAGTTCATTCACTCTGTTTTACCTGTTCATTATTCTTGTGCTCACCACTTCCATTGTCATTTGCATTTTCTTAAACTTTATCGAATACGAACACACATAAGGAAAACAGAAACATGCTTTGGCAAATGGCGAATGGCAACATAATACATTGAAGAACTAACTGCAGAAAGATTCAGTTCTTGTGCTAATTGAGTCGAAAACTCAATATGAACTATACCCTTTATTACCTTGCAGTTTTATAATTCATTGAACATAATTATTTTGCAAGAACTATGATCATATTCAAGTATCATGGTTTTATGAGTTATGATTTATGCGTGCAGAAATCAAGTTCACCAACAGAAATATGCTTTTGAATGATTTTGTTAATGTCACCTTCAAGTAAAGAGGTTCATGATGCAAACAAGCATCTAGATTGTTTTACTTTTATTCAAACTTGCTTTTATATTCATAAACAGCAAGAGCACAGATAAGGCAAGCACAAGGCTCTTTTAGCTAATGTACACGAGAAAATAAAAAGCAATAAGGCGGCTAAGTGCTACATGAAACCATTTATTCAGCAATCTTGGTCGGCTTGTCCTCACTGTGTGTAGGGAATACGAAACCTGTGTGTTTCAGGCCCTGCTACCATGTCTTCCCAAAGCAGATCAGACAGTGCCATTGACAATTCTCCCACCTTACCTGTTACAAACACAACAAAAATTTGTGAGAATATGACTTCTAGTTCATACTTCTTGGAAAAACATATAGCAGCGCAGCCCTAAAATGCAGTTACCAAGATTAAAGTAAATAATATTAGTGATTGAGGATTGTTGTTACCATCTCCAATGGGTTGTTCATCCCACTTGATGATAGGCAATATTGGAAGTGTGCTTCCTATGTACATCATTTCAGCTGCATTTTTAGCTTCCTCAATCGTGAGATTGGCAGTTTTGATGCTTTTCAATCTCCCTTGCTCAACCAATTTGGGTGCTAGTTCTAGAAGTCTCTTTGCAGTGCATCCACCAAGGATCTTATCAAAATGAGGCAAAATAAGCTCCTTATCATGTGTTATAAAACCCACATTAACGTTTGGACCCTCCGCGATGTAACCTTCCTCGTCAATCCAAATAGAAGCTGATGCTCCATGCTCTTCAGCTTCCATCTTTGCAAGGACATTTGGGAGATAGTTTACATTCTTCATTGTGGCGAAAAGTGGTGGCTTCATGGGGATACTGGATGTAATGACATTAACCCCTTCTTTGCATTGCAAAATGTCATCAGCGATGACTACAGCATAGAATGCCGGTGTTAGACAGCCTGCAGGCGAGAGCAAGAAGTCCCCAGGACCGGCACTCAACCAATACCTTAGAGTCCCTTTCTTGCACTGTGATGCAGCTGCTAATTGCACAAGAATGCTTCGAAGCATTGTTCGAGGGAAGGGAGACGATATCCTCGCTTTTGCAGCTGATCTAAGAAAACGATCTAGATGGACATCAAGCTCATACAGATATCTACGGTAATCAGAAGCAAACATTTTCATCATTACTGAGATCCAACAAATCTAGAATATCATCAGACTTTACAATCATTTGCTGCTTAAAATGAAATTGCAAGTTCTAACCACACAAGTCAAATAGAAATGAGTTATGCCTACCCATCTAAAATTATAGCAGTATCAAACACCCCATGCCCTCGATGAACCATGTGATCATCAATGGGAATTACCATCATAGCAGGATCAAGAATAATTCCACCAAATATGCTGGAATACATAGCTGGGTATGGTTTCTTTTCCACTGAACTCCACTTCTCGTGCAGCTTTTCAAGCAACTGGTTTTATAAACAGTATGAGAGCAACAAGAAAGTCAAAAACAATGCATTTCTCCAAAAAAGCTACAAATTAAAAAAAAAAAATGAATTAGAATGACAAAGCAGTTGACACTTCAATATTAGAAGAGAAACTTTCACTCTTGAATTCTTAATCTCTATGGAGGAAACTAACACACAAAGCTATCCATGTTCATTATATCTATAATGTATGATTAATAATTCAGCTGGATGAAAGAGTACAATTCATACAACAACACAATATTCAAACACTGAAAGAAATTAATAACTAAGTGATAGAAAAGATGGGGTTCTGAGTTTTCCACTTCTGATGAGGACGAGAACACGTGAGCTTTAAAATCACAGCCAATTTCAGCCTCCACTGCAGCCATTTCACCTTCAAATCAAAAAAAACAAAGCACCTAGTAAATTCAATAAATCACCAAACATAATTAACCTCTAACCGAAATAAACAAAATTACCAGATTTTTTATCCACAGTGATTAGGTTAGAAATGAGAGAGACCCTTTTGCTGTTTGAAGAAGAGAGTCATAGAAATATAGGACTTAAATAGAGATAATTAAGACTTTAAGCTTAAAAAAATTATGTATGAGATGGAATCCTTTTTGTGTCAGCACCTTAGCACTTTGTCTTATAGTATTGAAAAGTGATTGGTTATTAGTTGAACTTCAACACAATTACTCTCAGTTTGGAGTGCCATTTGTTCTGTCTGCATTTTGACCATGGGGTTTTGGCTATATTATCGACCAAATCAAAACATACTTAGAAATAAATCAAATACAGAGAGGAATATGTTGTTATATTAATGGTGTGTTTATGGGATTGCACGTCATCGTCTTGTCAATATAATTCACAAATTGTATCAAAAAAATGGGAAGTTTTTTTTTTTTTTTTTTAATCAGGGTATACAGGCTAACTTACGCACACATCAAATAATCCTCAAGACCCTATTAGCACCTGAATTATTGACCGGACAAGAGCTCCAATAGCTATTCCTATTAGCACCAATGATAGATTTGAACTCAAGACCTCTTGAGTAATAAGCCAAGAGTCCTATCAAATCACTCGACATCCAGACATGGTTAAAATGAGAAGTGGTTACTACAAATGGGAAAGCTCTTGTGAAACGAACTTTTTTACATGAAATCTAATCTTATTATAATAAGCAGTATATTTCTTGATACGTTTAATATAAGAATCAACATAAATCTATTGGAATTTAATCCCTTTTTTTTGTTTTTATAATGCTCTTGAAGTGTTAGTTGGCCGGCACGGAGTATATGTAATTGGGCCAAATTTTAACTTCTAGCTAATGGCTACATTCTTTCAAACTCTAGTGTTCAAAGAACACAATTAAACAACGTGACATTATAGAATCTGAACTTTATATAATGTAAGATAATTGGTTCTGATTGAGACCAACCCCTTTTATGTTCTTTCACAAAGCTACATACAACAAATAAGACAACATTCAGAAAGCTATTACATCTATTGCCTGAAACAATTTGAAAGTTGAAAGTAAATTTTGCTGGATAAATATCAGCTTTGGTAGTGTTGATTTTGTTGTAAATATTATTTAACACCCAATAAATATAACAACATAAATGAACCCACTGGATAAATACTATTGTCTTTGTAACAATTAGCCATGGCAAGGATTCGAATAGGTTGATTAATAGCATTCTTATTGACTGACTTGAGCTTTCTAATATACTTCCAATTGCTTGGCATGCCTTTCACAGAAAGATTTTACCCTGCCTAACGCTTCCTCGAGGGAGTATTCTCAGCAGCAAAAGTTATTCGGAGCCAATCTTTTAGCCCCACAGCAGTTCCTGCGAAACAGAATCGATGCAATTCCATTTGTGGTAACCATGAGTTGATTGATATATTAATAATTCAGAATGGTATACTTAATTGAATGCCCACGACTGATAAGTTACATGTTCAAATTTGTTTGTTTCTTACCAGGAAGAATGATCACAGATTCCTCTTTTGCCAGCTTGAAACAGAAATCGATATCATCACTGATATCGTAGGATGAAACATTAAGTTTCACCTGCATCAAATTAAAAAAATTAAATTTGTAAGATTAATTTTATAAGGCTTTTGTTTACGAGAACGCTAATTCGCTATTTCTTACCATTACAGCCATGACCCTCTGGTTTGTAGGGGCAACTAATGCAAGGAATCTCCTTTATCCATTCATAGCAGATACTGAGCTATTCTTCAGTATATTTATGGTTTGCTGGAAGAAAAGCTCATCAGTTTGCTCGATGATGCGAGGAACGGCTGCCTGACACAACAAATGCATTTATAGATGAGAAACAAACCTTTTGATCAAGTTATCCAAACAATTTGGTACCTAATACAAGCACTTGTACATTCATAGTAGTTGATTTATTAAAACTTTAGTTGCTAGGAAGCTATGGATATGTTATTTTATCATATTATTTTCCTCTATTTATTTGTTGTTCTCAGCATATTATTGACTTCAGAAACTTCAACTGCTTTGTGATGAAAATTGCTTGTTAATGATATATTTGGGTATAAAACATACGTTGCAATAAAGAAAAGTGCCTTGAGGTGTTCAAACAAGCATTTGAAAAACAAACCTGAATGAAGGTGCAGGGCCCCCAAGGAGATCAAAGTACTTCTTAATACGCTCAACAACCTGAGAAGAAGAGATCATGATGAAAACCAACTCCATGAGATGTAAAAAAATGCAAACAAGGTGTAAAAAAAATTATGATATGAAGTAAAACCAGCCCTTGTAACAAAAGGGAATGGAGTGAACTACCAGGTATTTGAAGAAAGTAAAAGACATTGCCCCTCGGTAACAAAGGTCAACTGGAACTAGACGTAGTACCAAAAAACAACTAATCCAATTCTGCATAATGTTGCATCCTCTAATTGAAATCCAACTAGCCTGACCTTAAACAGTATGAACCATAGAACTCGGACGAAGCTCATTACAGCACCCATTTAGTGCAGTCAAGATGAGAGAAGTTTATCTGTTAAATAACTCACTTCTCTTATGCTGTGTGACTGCTTGAATACAAAGACTTCAAATCACTTATAGCTAATTAAGTTCATTTTTTGTGAAGTTAAAAGCACACACTTAAGCAGTTCTAGAAAACATTGATCACATATACAAGAGACAAGGATAAACCTTCGGTTTCTAAACATGCCGCAAGGGTCACTTGTCACGAACCAACCAAGTCGCCATCCAGGTACATCCATCTCTTTGATAAAGATCCAAGAGTAAGAACGGGAACAATCGAGCCAAAACTCCCATTGCACAAATGGCTTACTCCCAAAAGCAAGGTGCCCATAAACTTCGTCAGCGATGACAAGAGTTCTTAGCTTGTTTGCAGTTTCTGCAATCTAAGCACAAAACAGGAAATTGAATTACTCCGCTTGTTTAGTTAAATGTAAATTTTGTCCCTGAAGACATAATCTTTGTAGCACTTGAAGCAACACTTTATTGACTAACCTTCTTCAAATGTTGGTAAGAATACATTCCACAAGGATTGCCGGGGTTTATAACTACCACTGCTACAGTGTTTTTATCTGCAAGAGCTTCAACACATCAAGATCAACCTCCCAACCTTTCTCAGGCAAAAGATCAAAATACCGAACCTCAAGATGTCTAAAGCCAGCACTAATTTCGTAGATTGGGAAGCCTGGCCTTGGAAGCAAGATATTTGCACCCGGGCGCGCAAGCATTGCCATTGCAACATCTATGGCTTGCGTGCACCACAAGTGATAAATACATTTCCGATGATAACTTGTAAGGAAGATCCCGAGAGAGATATTCAGCAACAGCCCTTTAAAAAAGAACAATAATCAGAAGTGAGTAAAAACCCTCCAAAAAAATCTCCAGGGGAAAACAAGCGGAGACAGCCAAATCAGTACTTTGCTGCTAATTTCTGGAACTTCAAGATAACTTAATCAGTGAGAAACTGAAGCTATATTAAACAAACACAAGAGAAACTGCCGGCTTTGAACTCAGACTTTAAGAAATTAGAACCTGCACTAGTTCATGAACAATAAACCCACACTATACTCTTAGATAACTTCAAATTGAAAATCAAGAACAACATTAAACAACCCAGATGTAACTCGGAATAATTAAATAAATTAGGACCAAACAACCCAATAAAACCAACACAAAAAAGAATCAAAAGCTAAATCGAACTTGGCCAGGTAATTTCTTGATTAGATTCAATGGATTACATCCACAATCAATCACATGAAAACAATCAGCAATGAACAGTAAATACAACACAAATACCAATCTCCAAAATCAAGAATTTGCATGTGAACCCAAGTAAAAAAAATTAAAAAAAAATACCTTCTTGTTTGGGAAGACCAGAATGGGGGGCATAGCCATTGATTTATCAGATTGAAGAGCGTCAATAACAGCTTCTGGAGCAACATGAGTAGTGTGGAAGCAAGAATAAGCAGAAGGGTCACCCATACCCAGAGAGAGAACTCTCTTACCGTCTCTGTCATCAGTTGTTCTGCATTAAAAGACTCAGATCCCCTTGATGGTAATGTAGAATTCGTATCCACTCCGTGTTTCATCGTTCCGTTATTAATTTCCATGTTTGTTTCAAACTGACAGTTTTTAAAAACAAAACAAAGAAAAATTAAAAACCCATTAAGTTGTGGCTTCTGAATATAATTCTCGAGCTTTTGAGAGTTTAAATGTTGGAGAAAGTGCACGCCCACCGCCACGTTGCAGCTTCCGTTGTACTCTCTGCATGAAACAAATCTGTGGCTTTTATAGACAACGTATCATTTTGAAGTACGGCTATGAATTTTTCGTCCAAATAAATTAATTAATGTTAAATATGGAAAAAATAAAAATAAAAAATGTTGGATGTGATCTTACAGTAACAAATTTTATTTACATTATTTTATGGTTAATTAAGAGTTAAAACTTTTCTACCCAATAATAGTTTATAACACTTTTTATCCATATATTTTTAAAATATCATTTACTCCTACTATATTCCGGTTTTACTGGAAATAACACACCCAATAATCTTTTTCGGACTAAATGTTACTGGAATTTCTACTGGAGTGGAGTTTTTACTGAGGTCAAACCTCGTAGACAAATGGACCCTAATCGTTTTGTCCCTTTTTCATTTTTTATCCCTTCTAAATATGCTTATTATCAATTACCCAAAAAATAATATGAAATTACCCAAAAAAAAGGTTCTTGGCTGCGTTTGGTTGAAAATTTGGGGGTTTTGAAAAGTTTTTTGAAAAAAGTTAAAAAATTGAATTGGGCGGTATTACGAGGTAAAATTTATAAATTATAAAATCTCCTTTATGTTTGTTTTTTTTACAAAATACCCCCTATATAAACATTAAGTTAACAAAAATACCCCTAACCCACCCTCAACACCCCCCCGGCGACCACCACCGAGGTGGCCGGAGTCGCCATATGGGCGCATGACCGGTTGGATCTTCCGGTCATGCGTCGCTATGGCCTTTTCCGGCCAGATCCAGGTGGATCTGGCCGAAAAGGCCAGATCTACGGTCAGATCTGCCGTCAACGCCAGATCTGGCCGTATTTACTCTCAACGCGGCCAACAACGGTCGTCGTTGATGGTCAACGACGACCGTTTGTTGGCCGTCGTGACCGAGTGTTACGCCAAAGATCTGGCCGTCAACGGCCAGATCTTTGGCCTTGGGTTTGAATGGGAAGATGGTGGGGGGATTTAACTTTGGTGGGGGAATTGGATGTTTTTTACTTAATGTTAGGTTTTTTTTTTTTTGGTTTTGTTTAATTTTTTAAGAATCTGGCCTTTTCCGGCCAGATCCCCGTGGATCTGGCCGGAAAAGGCTAGATCGGCGCACTGCCGGCCAGATTTAGCCGTATGCGCATTCTACACTACAGATTCCGGCCATTTTCGGTGTGGTGGCCGGAATCTGGTAATTTGGATTTGGGGAGTTTTTGTAATTTAAAAAAAAATATTTAGGGGTTTATTATTAAATTATCAAATTTAAAGGTTTAAAAAAATTGAATAATTTTGGGAGTAGTATTCCCAAAACTGAAATTTTGGGTAATTTACTGTTTAACTTTTTTGGGAATACTAAAAGTAGTATTCCAAAAGTTTACCAAACGCAGCCCTTGTTAGTTGGGATATGATTTTCTGTTTTTATTTTCACAAAACACAGAATTTATAAGTGAGGAGAGAAATATTTTAATAAAATATTTAACTTTTCTTTTATTTTTTATCTTCTTTTTTATAAAATAAAAATTTTATCTTCAAATCAATATCTTAATCATAAAGAAATACAACAAAAAATTGACATGTTTGAGACAAATTCTTCAAAACGAATAAAATAACAATATTTGAATGCTTTTTATCGATTTTATAAATGATAAATTTTGTGTTTTACATTTTTTTTTCCAAATAAATATATCAAATGCCTTTTTATTTCTCCTCACTTTTCAATCTTTTTCACTGTTTTTAAAAAACATAAAATAGAAACATAAAACTCATAAAAGAACCATTAAATTTCTCACTAACTTCTAATGAAATGTTAGACTTAACTTATATCGAAGAATTATAAATGTTAATTATAGTTCATATATATTTAAATGTTATTAATGTAGGATAAGCTAGTAGTAAAATTGTAACGATAAAGATAAATTTATAATATCAAAAGTCGATTTGAGTTGCAAATGACAAAATATTTCACATCACAATAGTAAAATTCATAAATATATATCGATATTATCCAAAAATTGATTAACGACTAAAAATTTTAATGTGTTTTACTTAAAAGTATAAAATAACATGAAGTTTCCATAAATATGTTTAATATATGCATATTATGTTAGCCTAAAGGAAAGAGAATTAAAAAGTACAAAATAATATAAAAAGTTTCCATAAAATGCATCATGAAAATACTTTATTTTCATGTTTTCACACCACGTTGCAATGATAATATATAAATTGAGATTAAATCTAATTAAATAATACATAAAAACAAATTATCGAATAAATATTGAATTTAAAACTAAAAATCAACTTTTTTTTTTTTTTCTATTTCCAAGCAACAATATTATTAAATTTTGTTTGATTTGTTTTCTAGAATAATTAAGTTGTTTGACCCAATTGGTCGCCGAGTGTTTCACAAGCCGAGTAGAAAGAATTCGAAACGAAACGAACTTCCTCTAGCGGCCACAAATCCGTTTTGATTGAACACGAAACTTTTTGATTGATCTTGAAAATTTCGTTTTTTTCTTGATTTTGACCTCGTTTTCGTTTTCGTTTTTTAGTGAAAGCTATAAAACTTCGACGTGGGCTTTTCTGTATCCAGAAGGCAGAAACAAAGCCATTTTGTCCTTTTCCTAACCAATCGGCCGTCGTCTTTTACTATTTCGTTTCCGCGTGTTTAGCCAAAAAAACGATTTCTCAAAATGAAAACGAAAGTTTGGTTTCTGTGTGTTTCAAAGTACATTTTGATTGTTTTTTGCCATGTGGGATTGGGGTTCCCTCTCACAAAGTTTGAAAACAATTCTTTTCACAAAACTGTAATTTCATATACAAATTGCAATATTAGTATTCATCATATTATAATTCTAACAAAAGCATACAACATTTTTATGAAAAAATTAAAATAAATAATAAATTACCTTTTATGACGAAATTATTCGCTCTTCGATCGGATTGGAATCTGAAAGTGAAAACGAAAATGAAATTGAGAAAAAAAATAAGTTAGTTGTCAGAGTAGAATCATGGCCCATTAATGGATAAATGCCTATCCCCCATCCTGGCCCATTAGACCCCGCTAGAGCTTTGACGCAATAGCAAAACTCGCCCTAAGTTTTGAAATACAAAAACCCTTGCTGTTATTAATGGACCGTTAAGAAATATAAATAATTAGAAGCAATTACAATTTCCCTTAAGATTTGGTATAAGTAACACTTTTAGTCATAAGGATTTTTTAGTACTGCCTTGGTCCTAAGATTTGATAATTTCATTTTTCAAGGACTAAATCATTATTCACAAGACCAAAGGGCACTTAAAAAACCTCAAAAATGAAATTCCTCGGGACACAAGAGAACTTTATTATTCGAAAAGCCAGGAGATTTTTGTAGTCAATCAAACTCCAAGGGGATTACTGTGTTAACTCTATATTAGCTTTATTTTATAAATGAGTGTTTTGAAAAAAAAAAAAAAAAAAATTGAAGAAAATTGTTTTGTAATGTTACGTAAGCTACGTAACAGACATTGACATCAGCGTTCATAAATTTAAATAAATATTACATCATTATCAAATAAACTTTGAAATTGATAACATTTCATCGGTCCACCAAACATTGTACTTTTATTAATTGCAAAAATACCCACTATTTTAGAACTCTTTAATAAATAAAGGACATCACCATCACGAAGATGATACCAACAATATCCCATCACTAACCACTTGCTCGCCACGTGGCAATTCGTCATCATTTTTGTTCATCATATGAACCTAAAATTTGCAATTATAAATAGAAATTACATAGTACCATTTCCAGCTAGGCCCAACGAGAAAGTGACTCTGAAAACTTTCACATACGTCGCGATCTATCATTTAATTTTACTACTGTTAGTCTTTTCTTGTCACCTGATGGTGACAAGTCTTTGGCCCCACTTCTATAGGGTGTCTTTTCTAGATTGTCCTTACTCACCCGGTGACACCGCTTCATGGGCCCACGGCCCAGTTTCAATTTTGCTTTCTCCTCTTGTGGGGATTTTTTTTTTTCCATTTTTCATTAAAAAAAAAACCACCTTTTTTTTAATAACAAAAAAATGCTTTAAAATTTTTGAAATTACAGAAACATAAATCCTTCGACTATTAAGTTTTCATTTGAAAAACCTTAAAGAAACTCGAGTTATGAATAAAAATAGAAGAAATAAAGTACCTGGAAATTGGGAGATTGAACTTGAATTTTGAGGCAGAGGCAGTGTTGATATGAGTTGAAGGAAGCACCAAAAATGGTAGAGATTTGAAACAAAATTGTTGATTGTGTTTATGTGTTCCAAGTTTGTAGGGGAAATAGTATTATATAGAAATGGTGAAGGGTGTTGAAGTAATTTAAAGGATAAGTTTGAAGAACACTGATCATGGACGTCTTTTATACGTGGAACCCCTTCAAGAACAAGCGATTATAAGATATTAATGCTTATCATCAACATAGGATGAATCAAAGTGGGTTTATAGAATTAAACTTTTATATTATTAGATCCCATAATTTATTTTATTAATCCTGATTTTTATGTTACCTTAAAACATGATCTTGTTCACAATCATATCCTAATTAATAATAAAATAATTGAATATATATATATTACGTTTATCTTGGAGAATACATTGAATCACATTCTTTGATTTGGGAATAAGAAAAACAATGCCAATGACAACGTTTTCAAGTTGGCGAGCCAAGTCAGCAATCGCAAGATGCAATTCTCATGCTTATCCATGCCTACGTGGCATGGTAATTCACACCCTTTTGAGTTTTGTCTATTAAACTGCCAAATTGGACCTTCATTTTTTTTTTTTTTTTTAATTGCTGGGATTTGTGTTTAGCACAACTAATCTCTTAGGGTTTTAAAGTTAACGATTGAATCTCCAGTAACAGTTTCTATCAATAGTCGAGGTAGATCGAACATAAGACCTCTTCAGTAGTATACTATTGATTATACACCCAAAAATCCTAGTTAATGGTGGACTAGATCTACTCTTAAATAAAAAATAAACCATTTTTTCTATGGGAAACTCTTCCATTTAGTAGTTTGACTTTTCTGTCCTCCCCTTTTTCCCTAATTTAGTCCCTACAGTATATCACACAAATCACTATATTGCGAATTTTAATTCTATTACCTGGCTTCTTTTTCATTTCATACTTACTTACCTCATTTTTGTCTTTCATCCCTCAACCTAATTAATTATTTAACAAACATGCATTCCCTCTACTAATCAAATATTTGATGCTGTAACTTACGCCCCTTTTTAATAGAATAAAAATTAATATATAACTATAAACAAATAATTTACTTAATAATTATCATTATCTTCCCATGGTTTTAATAAATTTCAAATGATTATGTTATACTCTTTTTACAAGTATACCCTCCAACTAATGATAATGACATAACATAATTAAAAAATTATAATTAGATTATGTTTCAATTGAATCATTCGTTGAACTTTTACCATGGCAATCTAGTGTTAAGAACAAACATAATTGTTTACTATTTAATTAAAAAAAAAAAAAAACTTAATCATATAAAATATTACTTTAAAAATTCATATAACTCAACTTATTTTTCCATCCGGTCCTTGCTTCTTCCCTTCCATGTTCATCACAAATTTCCATAAGATATCAATAACATCAATTGGTAAGACAATAATTTGAACTGAAGGCAAATTAAGTCAGGGTTTAGGATTTAGGATTTTTTGCTTTCTTTACATTGAAGAGGTTTTTCCGTGTAAAAATTTTATTGTATTTCCTTGTTAATTGAATGTTATTTTCAACACATTTACGCATGGTTTTGCTTCTCAAGGATTTATTCAAATAGAAAAATATTGTGTTATTACATTATTTATTTTGCTCAAGATTTAGTGGTTTTTTAAAAGTTTTTACCTCTTGATTGGTAAATAATGACAGAGCCGTAGAGGCCTCTCTCGGCAAAAATATGGATCCGTCACTGTCCTAGTTGACCGCTCGACCACTTAATGGTGGTTATCTTCAATTTTAATTTCACAAACAACTTCTCTTACACCGTGGAAGTTAATAATTTGTTGATGTTATAGAAAATTTCAAATGGTCGTGACACAAGGTTAGAATTTTAGCTCTCTCATAGTGGTACCATTAATGGCTTGGGACCCCAAGTCCATGTATCTTGCCAATTAAAGTATTAAACTAAATGTTGGAGTTAGAGATGGCAATGGGTCATGCTATGCCTAAAAATTCAAGAATCATTGTGTCATGGGTCGTGCCATGCCAAGACAAGCAAATATTTGTGCCCTGTCATGCCATGCTGACCCACCAGATTTGAAAGCCCACGGCATGGCCTGTTATATATCGTGTCGTGCCTTCAGCCGATCCATGTGCTTTGTAAAAATATTTAATTTTAATATTTATAAATTATGATAATTTTGATTTATTATTAATAATTATTATAAAAATATTTTATATGTTATATTTAGTGACATTTTGTATTTATATTAATTACAAAATATATAATTACTATGAAATATAATAAAATAATGAGACATTGAAAAATTAATTGAATTTCAACATTTTTTATTACTTATAAGTTATAATTATAAATTACAAATACAAATTTAGAAATTAGGATTAAAAATTATTATGCATCTTCATTTTTATTAAATTTTTTTTATTTTTATTTGTTTTGTTTTGTGCCATACCGTGCCAACCCACGTGCTTTTTTTAAGGTAAACATGCGGATTTGAACCTATACAGAAAATTTGGAAGACCTCTGTCCTAACTCCTAACCATTAGACAATGCCACAATGGACGCCTTTCATTTCCAATTTATTATTATTATTTTTATATATATATATATATATTTTGGTTCTCTTGTTCTGATTCTCGTGTTAAACTTTGGGCTGGGTCCGAAATCCAAACCCAACAACTTAAGAGATGTAACCAATTTTATTGGGCACAATTGAGTTGGGTTGATTGGACTCAAATTAAGATAATTAGTACAAATGACAAGATATTTGTACAGCTATCACACGTTCATAAATTGAATGAAGTACGTAATGTGATCACCATTGGATGGAGAAGTGAAATCATAATCAAGCGTCCCATGATAATTATATTACGAGACCTTGATTTTCGATTGTCCTATCAAAATTTCAAAATACAATACATTAATGTTGTTTCATAGTCACGGGTAGCGTTAATCACATTCAACGTTTTCCTTTCATCGAAGGACGGGCCTATCCATTTTAAAACATTATTCAGTTTTTTTTTTTTTTTTTTTTTAAGTAGGTGTTCGAGGGCGATTTACATACATAAATTAATTTTGGAGTCTATTGAATACTCTACGGACTTAAAAAATCAAATAAGTTACAATATTATTATAGTACATGACTCAAAAATTTAAACTCTGAAAGAAAAGATCAAATATTATTGACTAACAAAGTAATTCCTTGTAGTTAATACATTACAGTAAGTCAAAATCTAGGGCCCTGTTTGTTACCTTCTTGAGAATATTATTTGGTTTTTCCTAATAAAATTAAACGGTAAAATTGGTTTATTCTCAAAATACTATTATATATTATTTAATTTCTTTTAAACTCTTATAAATTTGTTAATTTAACTAAATATCCCTAATTTTTTTTAAAAATTATAAAAATACCCCAATAACCCACATTTACTAGATTTCGGTCACCACTGCTAGAAGCTGACCGAAATATGGTATAATGGCGTATTACCTACTGAATCTGGCTTGTAATACGCCGATCTAACATTTTTTCAACCAGATCTATGGCTAAAGATCTGGTCGTAGCCTGTAGCTAGTCATCAATGATGGTCGTATCTTTGGCAGTCGTTGAAGACCAAATGCGACTAGATCTGACCGTCAATGGCAAGATCTAACTGTAGATCTAGCCTTTTCTGGTGGATCTGACCAAAAAAAAAAATCATATCGACGTACGAATGACAAGATCCAATTAGTCATGCGCCAATACGACGACTCCGGCTATTCTTCGACGTTGGTGACCGACTGTCCGTATTTAATGAGTGGATTAGAGGTGTTTTTGTTAACTTTTAATATTTTATCATAAATATATTTAATAAATAAATAAATAAACATATGAGATATTTTTATTAATTTTTAAATCCTATACCGTGATAGCCATTCAATCTAACTTTTTTTCAAAATCTTATTATAAAAGTATCATAATAATCAACAAGACGGACCAAAAAAAAATCGATTTCTTTTACATGTACATAATTACTAAATTACCACATTTGGTTTCAGTCTGACGTTGATGCAATATTTTAAATTCAAAAATCAATTCAACGGTGGAGATTCATTTTCCAGAAAGCTTTGAATTTTGATGCCCAATTCTGAAATCCCTTGGAACTTTCTTTCTTGGCTGCAACGAATGTACTCATTAAGTTAAACAGTGATTAGTTGAACAGTTGTTGACACGTAGGTAACACAAGAAGACGTACACGTGTAAAGATCAGCAGGAGTGAAAGGAGGGAGACGAGCAGATAATTGGTGGAGATCACAGAAAAGGACGATGAAATTTAAAACTGAGGGAATGGGTAACCCAGAAGCAGATGATGAAGTTAAAAGACTGCAAAAGTGGACTCGCAATACTAAGCACAGAGGACGGAGAGGCGTAGGCGGAGGGCGGCGCCGCTTACTTCATCTTTTCGTCATCTCATATCTATTTCTCTTTCTCTATCTCTCGATGTCCGAGTTCTCTTGTGTTTTTTTTAATCATTTATTATTTTTAGACTGTGGATATCTTTTACAACCCTATCGTTTCTAATAATACACTTACACACAAATCTTACAAAAATCTCTATCTAAAGTAATATAACAAAAATTAAATAAAATAGTGAATATAATAAATTTATTATTTTATTCTTTCTTCATTTTTTATCATCTCGCTTTATATAAAATTTTTATAAGAATTCTTTATAAATTATAAATATAATATTATTGTTTAAAAATATCATAAAATAAGGATAGTATTGACATATATTTTGATTTTATTAGTTATTAAAACATTTAAATTTATGTATGTATTGATAGATAGACTGTATTGATGTAATAATTTTTTTAATGAAGTACATCTTTACACTATTATGATATAATAGTAAATAATTTATAAAAATGTATATGAAAAATAATTTAATAAACATGTATGTATTCAATTATTCCCACTCTCGTATTGATAATGAGAAACTTTTTTTATATTTTTTTATTTCATCACTTAATATTTCTTAATTAGTAATTAAAAATCCACTTAAATAGGAAATTTCTTAATAAACAAGTGCTAAAAACTCATTGGAAGAGTGATTTTAATAAGTTACAATAAAAGGTGAATTTGATAAAGCGAATCATTTGCATCATTTTTCAGGATGGAATTTCAGTTCTTCAGTTCAGTTTCAAAAGTGAAGAACACAGATTGAAGAATGGGCAAATAGTCAATGATTTTCTGAAATTACGAGGAGTGCACAAAACTCAATAATAATTTAGGGTTCTTGGTAGTATATTTATATATAGTTTATTATTATTTTATTTAGAAGTCAACTGCTATCTGGTTACAACAGTGGTTGTAGTTCGGCAAAGATAACTAGACAGCGTTAGCAAATACTTGTCTGGTTGGAACCTTGGATCCAAATTAAACTGGACGTGAACCTAACTGAAACATGATGGTCGTTTCACTTAAATCTGTTTTTTTTAATTAAATCAAATTTAAGAAATAATTAACCATCTTAGGTCATTGAAATTATATATATATATATATATAACTTCACGAACCAATGTACAATAAAATATATATTAAAGTAATAAGTATAAAAAAATTAATCTAAAAATTTAAAAGGTATACATACAAATTTCAATTCTATAATTATCAATGATTATTTTTCATCAAATATATATCTCTCAATTTATTTAATAAGTCAATCATTTAATAATTGATTTCCTATTCAATTTTGTAATTGATTTTTAACAATCTTTATTGCAGAAAATACTCTTTTAATACTAATAATTTCATAAGTAAATAAACTAAGTAATACACCATGTGTCTTCTTTGTTTGAACCAACTTTTTAGCAAGAGCATAAATTCCATTTAATGTCAAAAATTCATTATTAGATATCCAAGTCAAAAAATCTCTTCTTCTATTTTTCATCAACTAAGAAAGATAGAAAATGAGATTTTTTTAAGTAAAATAACAAAAAAATGAGTATTAACTTATCTTGTGACCTCCAAATGAGTAATTTTTCTTGATTAATCAAACCAAAAGAAGAAGAAAGTATGAGAGAAGATGAGAGGAACTGAGGAAAAGAGAAATTTGGAAAAAAATATAAATATTTTTTAATCTCGAGATCAATAAAATATGGGTAATTTTAACTAAATCAAAATTATTAATTATTATAAAATATATACTTATTTTTAATAATTTTAATTGGGTCAACAGACATCACTGAGTAGTGAGTATACTTTGACTATGCACCTGGTTCCAAATAATATTACCTGCATTACATTATGTATAAATTTCTCATTTAAATTAATGTAATGTAACATTAAAAGCCTTAAAATAAAATTTTTACAATAATTCGATTTTTTTTTTGTCTTTTTCTATACAATAAGTAAATGAGTAAAATTTTAGTCTTTTAGGCTCCGTTTGGCTCACAATTTTGTGTTTTTGGGAAAAGTTTTTTGAAAAAAGTTAAAAAAAAGTTGAATTGGGCGGGTATTACGATGTAGGATTTACAAATTGTAAAATACCCCCTATGTTTGTTTTTTTACAAAACACCCCTTATAATAAAACATTAAAAGTTAACAAAAACACCCCTAATCCACCCTCAAATACGGACAGCCGGCCATCACCGCCGGAGAGTGGCCGGAGTCGCCGTAACAAAAACATTAAAAATATTTAGGGGTATTTAATTGAATTAACAAATTTAAGGGGTTTAAAAAATGTTGAATAAAGTTGAATAATATTGTGAGTTTTTTGGTATTTTACTGTTTAACTTTTTTGGGAATACTAAAAGTAGTATTCCCAAAATCCAATCAAACGAAGCATTAGTGATTTTAACAAGTGATAACCCTATAAATAATATAATTTGATGCTGTCGTGATTAATTTATTAAAATCATTTTAAATTATACTACTTCACTCCTATATTAACACGTATTAATTTGTATAAATAATTTAATAAAATACAAGATTTTAATCAAATTAGTAACATCTTTTATAATATATTTATTTTATTTTTTGTTAATCAGTCATCTTTTCAGTCGAAATAATTAAATGATAACTTTATAAAATATACCAATAAGAGGAGTGATATAATAATTTTGGAGAAGTAAAAGTGGAAAGGACAGAAGGAGTGATATTAAATATAGGAATTCCAGACTTTATTATAATCGTCAAAAAATTAAATTCATTCTGTTGGACTCATATCAGACCGGCAGACCCCATCTAAAATAAATTCCTAACTACATGACATGTATATCAAATATTATTGTGTGTCCATGTAATGTAATAAATCCTACCAGAGTCACTGGCTTATATATTTGTGTCATAATATAAGGAACAACATTTAATTGAAGACAGGGATTGTTGTTGCACATTAAAAAGAAGACTTGAATTTCATAACCTAAACCACATTATTATTTATTAATGTTGAAATTGCGAGAAGCCCGTGCCACATTTACTATTTCACATCACATGCCGCATCGTGATACGAACTCTAATAACTACTATTTTTGTGTTTTCGCAAAATTAAAAATCAGAAATTAAATTTTACTGATTCTTAAATATTTTAAACAACTTAAAATATTAAACAGAGATACCCCCCTAGGGTGTCAGTCGAGGGACTCAAGCTCGGCTCGGCTACAATGTTGAGTAGAGTTTGAGTTCGTCAGTTTTTGACTCTGAACTTAAACTCGATTGGAAAAAAAAAAAATGAAGAATTGGAGAGTTTTTTGTTTTTTTGGTGGGTTCAAGATTCGAGCTCAAGCTTGGTTAGGCTCAAGATTGACACTATAACAAATGAGTTGAGCTCAATTAGCCTAAAACTCGGTTCGTTTACACCTCTACTTGCCCCTATGCATGCTCCCAAAAAACTAGGGTTCGGTTTAGGGATGGAGTTGAAGACTTGAAGGTCATCTGCGCTATCTACGAAAATCTAATAATGAGTTAATGACTTTTTCCTATCAAAATAATAGCTTAACAATACTTTTACACTGAGCTTCTTAAAATATCATTTTATTATTTAAATTTATATTTCATTTTTTATTTTGGCATTGTTGTAACCTCATACCACTACCATTCTCTTTTATAATCATCACACACTAAAACCCTTCAAACCCAACTCCTACTGACCCCTTCAATTACCGACAATCGAATGATTAGGGTTTGTGCAGTCGCTCCTCTCAAATCAAATTCCGATCAATCCCGATCATCAAAATCCAAACATCTACCATCAAAATACTCATTGGTTTCCTTTTTTCAAAAGTTTTAACAATTTGAATCGAGTTTGTTCTTTATTCACTATTGGAATATAAAATTGAATAATAAATTAATTTTTTTTGTAAGTTTGTGGACGAAAAAATATTATTAAATTATTATTTGAATAGAAAAAGGCTGTTAACTCTCCAATAATTATGTAAATTAAATATAAAATATTGTAATATTAAAAAAGCCGTTGACCTCGTCGGATAACGTAAATAAAAAGCAATGGATCCAATCTTTTATTTCTTTGATGTCATTTGTTAGTAACAATGTCATTGGCTTTTTCTTTTCATTTTTTTTTTTTAAATTAGAGTGAAAAAGGGAAAGGGTAATAAAGGAATTAGCAAGAGGAAGTAGATTTGATGTAAAGGGTGGGGATGGGTCACCTCTGTTTGGGTTAATGAGTTGTATCCATCAAAATCCGAGCATGACGCGTTAATATCCCATTGCATCAACTGATTGATAGATAGATAGATGGACGCGATGGACGGATGTGATTGCTTGACTTGATGCATCATGCATGGTGATGGGTAGTCAGCTAGGTTAATAATCATTTCATTTCCATCACTCACATTAAATAGAAGTTTTTGTCGTTTCCCTGTATTACTGTAAACTCCATTTTCACCATTTTTCACTAATATAAAACCTTATTTTATTAGATAGCTACATCTGAAAAATACTCTCCAGTTTCGTTTGAAATGGTGAAGTTTTCAGTGCAGATATGGCAACAAAAGTTGGGGTTACTATCAAACTTTTACATGAAAAATATGATGAAATAGTTGAAGATGGTGATGATGATGATGATGATGATGATGGTGAGTAGTCTTTCTGCATATCATCAGAAGTGATTTTGCTATTTTGGACATGATATATGAAAGAGATGGGTAATGAAAATTATGTGTTGTTTGTAACATGAGGAAGGTTTAAGAGCAGGGATTTTTGATGAAGACAAAAGGATATTCAGCAGCTTCAATCTCAATCAACAATGATACTGGGAATCTTTCTTCATTTTGCATGCAATATATTTTCACTGTTTTACAGTTGTTGAAACATCAATTTAAACCCTAAGATTTTAGCCTCAATAATTGATTCATGAATTGATGGTGCCTATATATACGCATATATAATACACCTAGCTACCACCATAACTTAGCTATACTTTAAGTTCTGTTGTTCTTGGTCAAATTTAATTTAATTTAATTGCCTTGAAAAATTAGAACTTCTCACCTAAATTAGATAAATACAGAGCTGGGTAGGGGATCGTGCAGAACCTTTAATATGCAGTATCCACCATGGAAGAGTAGGTAAAAGAAAAGAGGTATTAAAAGTTTCACAAATAATTACAACAAACAAACAAAAACAAACAAAACAAAATCATCAAATCATTTCATTATGGTAAAGGGTAAAGGTAAAGCTCTTTTGCCATCTTGCTTTTAGCCTCATTCTGTGGGAAATTTCTTTGTCTCTTGTGCTGAAAACTGTGGCTCCTAGCTGCTGTACAATTACTTGCAGAAATACTACCAAAACCTCAACAAATCAACAGTAACACAAACACATATGAATAAAGAGTGAAAATTATAAAATGAGAGAGATAAAAGAAAAGATATAATATGAAGGTGGCGTGTAAATGAGACGGGTTTCTGTGGAGTTGATAATTTAATCTTGTACCGTTCAGACAGAAGAGATACGAAACAGCTTTATCGATACATGGTGAAATCTCAATGTATCTCTCTCTTTCTCTTGTAGATATATAATATATGCATATTTTTTGGTTTTATTATTTTATATTTACTCTCTCTCTCTCTCTCTCTCTCTCTCTCAAAAGGGCCCCTCTCATAAAACTACTTTCTGTTCCCTCTTATATTTTCCTCACTAATAGAGAATACCTGCACACTTTCTCACGCACGCACGCATACTCAAAACAGTACCCCACAGAGCCCCACTCTTCAGAAACATACATCATCCTCTCTCTCTCTCTTTCTCTCTACCTATGGTGTTATGATCAGCTTTTTTGCCAGAGCCCCTATAAGACAGAGAGAGAGAAAACGCAATAGGACACTGCAGAGAAAACATAGAGAGATTTTTCCAACCCCAGATCATACCTTATTATTGTTGTTATTTATTATTTATTAATTATTTTATTTTATTCTTTTAACCTTTCCCCTGTCAATCCATTCATCAAATCCCCATGGAAACTACCCAATATAACATAACTCAACTCTCTCAAACCACACTATCCCACAACTACGCAAACCAAGTTCCACAAGCAACATAAGAAAAAGTTCTCTCTTTGTTCTGAAGTTTCAAGTTTCATCAAGATATAAGCGATCAAGTTTGGTTTTTTGTTTCTTCTTGTGTTTTAGTTGAGTATTCAGTTCAGTCTATATAGCTTTTGTTTCTTCTTCATGGATACATTCCATCATCATTTTGACAACTCTGATGCCCATTTGCCTCCTGGCTTTCGGTTTCACCCCACTGATGAAGAACTCATCACGTTTTATCTTCTCAAGAAGGTTCTTGACAGTAACTTTTCCGGGCGAGCCATTGCTGAAGTTGATCTCAACAAGTGTGAGCCTTGGGAGCTTCCAGGTAACATAAAATTTTCATTTATTGAACTCGAGTTATTAGTTGATACAAGTTTTGACGTTTTGTTTTGTTTTTTTAATTTCGTTGGCAGAGAAGGCGAAGATGGGAGAGAAAGAGTGGTACTTCTTTAGCCTACGGGATAGGAAGTACCCAACTGGGCTGAGAACTAACAGGGCCACAGAAGCAGGTTACTGGAAGGCCACTGGGAAAGACAGAGAGATTTACAGCTCAAGAACCTGTGCTCTTGTGGGCATGAAGAAAACTCTCGTGTTTTACAAAGGGAGAGCCCCCAAAGGAGAAAAAAGCAACTGGGTTATGCATGAATATCGCCTTGAAGGCAAATTTTCTTACCATTATCTCTCCAGGAGCTCCAAGGTATATCGCATAAGCTTAAAAATCCCAATTACATTTTGTTGATGATGGTACAAAGTTGCTCCTTGAAGGAGCTAAAAAAGGAAAGGGTGCGGAATTAATAGTGGAGTAATACTTTGCTACATTGCAGAAAGTGGAATGACTTTATGTTTTTATTGAGTTTAAACCCCCAATAACTTTATCATTACTCTTTAAACAGCTTCCTTCTCAGAATATTCAAGTTGTTACACCCATTTTAATGGCTCCCCACTTCTCATTTCTCGCGTTAAGAGTGAGAATCCATGGATTATATGTTTATTTTCCCACATGTCTATTTAAACTAACTACTCCTAATCTTGTCGTTTATGGTCACATTGCCTTATTACCTCAAGATAACCTAATCTTTTATAACATTTACTTCGCAAAGTAACAATTTTTTTTTTTTTTTTGTGACAATAATAATCATGCAGAGTCGGATATTAACTTTTTGTGTCATTTGTTGAGATTATAAGTAAGATATGTGACAAGTTTTGTTTACCTTCAGGATGAATGGGTGATTTCCAGGGTGTTTCAGAAGAGCATTGGTTCCACTGCGAACAATTCCAAGAAAACTCGCATGAACTGCTCAAATGCAACTTCAACACTAAACCTTTCATACCCAGAGCCGAGTTCTCCCTCCTCGGTCTCTCTGCCGCCTCTCCTTGACCACCCCAACACCACCACAACCGCCGCCGTTACTGAAAGTTGCTCCTTTGACAATCACGCTCCCACTGAGCACGTGTCCTGTTTCTCCACCATTGCAGCCGCTGCTGCTTCTGCTGCTGCTTCCACATTCAACCCCACTTTTGACCTGGCCCCACCGCTCAACGGGATTGACCCAGTTGGTCGTTTCTCAAGAAACCTTGGCGTCTCTAACTTCCCCAGCTTGAGGTCTTTGCAAGAGAATCTCCATTTGCCTAACTTCTTTTACCCTCCCCCACCTCCTCCCCCGCCGTTCCAGGGTGGTACCTCAAACTGGCCGGTGATGCAAGACATGATGGCCGGAGGAGGAGGAACCGGTGGTGGTGCCAGGATGTCTGTGGGGCCAACTGAACTTGATTGCATGTGGACTTACTAAGTGAAACTCTCGTGAAAGAGTTTCCAGGAATTGAATTTCTGAGACTCGGCTTTTCTCCAGCCATAGAGAGATTTCCTTTTGTGGTGTGCTTTTAAACTTTTCATAATGTGTAATTTTCATTATCGTCCATTAAAGTTAATCTTATTTGTACCAGCAATATGTTTTATGTTTTTATATGCTTCTGTATCAGATGGTTAACTACTTGTAGGCATTAATGATGGATGATTTTCTGTTGTGTTAAAACACTTAAGTTTAACAATATGGCGTCTGGTTTCCTACTTAGAATCAATCCCATGTAATGTCTTCTTGAATGAAACATTAAATGGGTAGTTGGGGTTAGGCCATTTGGTGCATAATGAATGTGCTAAAATGTCTAAATCATATCCACAATTATTATGTGGGGTCTGGTTTGCTTCATGTTTGAGCTTCAAGAGCATGACTTCATTTGCTACTTGCAGAAGGGACAAATCTAATACACCCAGTGAGATAGTATTTTTCACCGATGAAGCAAATAAAAAATATATGTATAGGCAAGTAATGGCTATGGCCGACTAGCTTGGAGATTTAAATTAATAATTTTTTTGTACTGTGGAAGTTGGAGATACACACAAGTTGAGTAATTAGTACCGATTCTTCTCCACAATGTTCTCCATAATCGTCCAAACTTTATGACAACTGCAGAGATTCAGGCACATTGTGGTATTTCATTTATGCTTTCAGATATCATATTCTCTGATCAAAACTTAGGTGGTTAATCTCCAAATTACATTCCATTTCGTCAGGAGTTTATAGTTCAAAATCTTGAAGAAATTAAAATTGTACATAGTGCCAAAGATTGCACAAACTCTGATCTGATCTGCCTGCAGAATGCTGATGCTTCCCAATGAAATGATGGTGATGAGGTGGGGTGGTCAGGTTGTTCACAGCAAGCCACAAGGTGGAAAACTGGCATGTGATATGAGGATGATTGGCAAGGCAATCAGTACAGTAACATTTTGGGTTTTCTGGGACAGCCCAACAACTGGGACCAGTGCCTTCATTGGCTTGTGGCTTGCTTCTGCCATAGAAATGGCATGGCACGCCATGTACCATATTGATGAAAGTTTTGGCCTTTAACTTAACTTCCCCCTGCAGGAAATGTTTGCTCTTGAATAATATATCCAAATTCCAAACACCAAAAGCTGGGGTTTGGATGTTATGTAAAGAGAAAGAGAATTATTATTTGAGTTGGTTTTAACTTTTACATGCCTTAAGACTCTTTGATGTGATCATTTCTTTTAACATTTTGTGTTGGGAATTTGCCCCATTTCATATTTTGAAGGAGACACAGCCATGGATGACTGGACATTTGTGTTTCTTTTTATGGTAGATATGAACGGTGAAACATGAAGTTCAAAAATAAATGAGGCCCAATAAATCACATTGTGGGCTATCTTTTCTTTTCTGTCCTCCTGGATTTTCTTCAACAAAAAGCATTTTCTTCTTGGGCTACATACTTTGTTTGATATGTTATCTATTCTTTAAAAAATAAATGGAATATATTCTTTATTTTTATTTAGAAAATTGATGTACAAGACAATGCATGTTTGTTTTTATTCTATTTGTGATTCTTTTTTTTTTTTTTTTAATATTTCAAAATTTATTTAAAATTATTTTTTCGAACTAATTTTATTATCATCTCCAGGTTCTGTTCATTAGATTTAACATCGCAAAAAAGAAAAGACATTTTGAATAATTAATTGATGGTTTTGGTCAAAATTGATTATTTTTACTTTCAAAAATTATAATAGTATTAAAACGATTAACCGTACGACCAAAACTTTCAAGGTTTGTCCAAAATTGTCAATCCTTTAATTAAAACTAGTTGTTTAGGGGAAAATATTAACAACTGGATCAAAATATATTTTATAGTTTATACCATTTTAAGGTTTTTGAGACAAATCTAAAGGGTGACATTGCAATAAACATGTTGTTACGAAAACTCATAACAGTGGGTGATACCTAATCGATCACGACGGGATTGGGTAGAGTGTGTGCGTGATTAAGAATAACCAGTTTGAAATGGATTAAAAAATTAACAACGGAATGACAAGAGAGGTTTTTAAAGTGGTTCAGCAAGTATGAATCAAACTTACGTCCACTACTATATTATTGCTTTGTATTTGCTTTATATACAAGGTGATTACAGGTAGGGGTGTAAACGAGCTGAGTATCACCCTAAACGAGCCTGACTCGGTTAAGCATTAGACGAGTTTGAGTCGAGTCACGAGTCGACCGAGTCAAGAAAATTCAGCTTGTGACTCGGCTCGTTTAACGCGAGTTCGAATTAGCTCGATTATGGCTCGTTTGGCCCTTTTTTAATATAACATGCTGATCTTGTTTTACACAAATCATATCCAATTTTTGATAAATTTGCATCTAAATCAACATAAATCACATCCAAATCAACATAAACAACCTATTACACAACAAATTATACAATCCAAGACCCAAAAAAAAAAAAAAAAAAACACAAATGTCCATTAAAATACATCAAAATTATGCTCAAAACAGCATAGAACTCAAACTTCCGGAAGTTGAATCTCCAATGGTTCTTGTGTTTGTGGGTGGCTTGGTGTGATAATCGGGAAATTGTTTTTGGGGTTTCTTGTTTCAGGGTTCTTGATTTGGGGGAGAATGAATTTACGTGATTTGATTTTGGGTTAATTGGGGTTATTTGGTTAAGGGTTAATTTGTGATTTTTTAAACCTTTTAGTCTTTTACATGTCAAATTACCAAAAAACCCAAAAACTTGTATTATGCGCAAAAAAACCTAAACGAGCCACTATTGGCTCGCGAGCCGAGTCAGGGTAGACTTGAACTCGACTCGGTAACTTACTCGAGTCGAATTCGAGCCGGCTCTACTTGATTATAATCTAGCCGAGTTCGAGTATTTAACGGAGCGGCTCGGCTCGACTGACAGCGCTAATTATAGGGAGGAAACAGGCAATAGCGAGCTAAAACTCTCTCTAAGTGATTTCTTGTTCTTGTGTGAATCATCCATCCCTAAAAAAAAGGCGGTTTCTCATTTTTATACACACCATGTGTTGACGCTTGATTTTGGACGCCAACGACTCGCACGTGGGAAACGCTGAGCTGACTCAGGAGACACACGTGATGGATCCATGAGATTTGAATATGGAACTGAGATTATATATTTTGCAGAAAATATAAGTAAAAGATTGGCAAGAGGGGTTTTTATAGTGGTTCGGATGCTCAACAAGCGACTCCTACATCCACTGTTATTTTATTGATCTCTTACTATTTCTATGAATTTGCCCGTAAGGCATACAAAGATGAAGAAATAAAGTGTTTTTACAGAGAGAAAGAATTGAAGCTAAATCTCAGCCCAGCCACCAGCCTCTCTTCTTCGGGAAGAGAAAAATCCATTTATTCACATTTGCACTCAATGCAATGAGAGCTTTTGCAAACTGCCTTGACACATGGAAGGCTCTCGTCCATTCATCTCCTTGAAATGAGATAAAGTTGGTGAGAATATCTTTGGAGATATGGGCTTGGCAGCTGGTATAGAGAGACATTAATTGTGCTGACATAGGCTTGACTTTTTGAGGCTACACCATGGTGAGGAGTTGTTGTTACAGGGTTGATTTCACACATAATCTCCATAATTCGGATATGAATCAACTTCTTTATATTGAAGTCTGAACACACCATCTTAATATTGATAAACTTGTTGGAGAAGTCATCTATCAGTACACCTGAGTAGGACTCAACCGTCGATCCTAGTTTAGTAGGAGGACAGGTGGCACGAATCTGATCGTCGGAAGATCATCCACATCAACCTTATCTTGTTAAACCTACAAGAAAATAATTATAAATGTAAAACTTTATTAGCTAATTATATCCTATTTATTTTATTTGAAACAACGTGTGTTAAAATTTGAAAGAGAAGAGCCGAAGCATATCGGATTTTCCTGACCCGCGTATTGTAATCTGCGTCGGTTTGCCCCAGCACGACATCGTGACACGCAACCAAAGCAATCGCCACGCGTCGTTTCAAACCTTTCCCTTTCTTTCTTACTCGCTTTCTGGCTCACTATACACCATCGCAGTATAGCTTTCACAGCAAGCAAAGTTTTAGCGATTTCTCAGCAATGACAAGAATTCGCAATAGCCGATCCGACTCAGTTACTTGACTCGGCTTCTGACTTCGCTAATCATCCTGGTAACTATTTAATCGAATTGATTATTATTTTTTTTTTGCATAATCTGAGAAGGAGAGAATATTAATAATCTTTTGTAATCACTGCATTTCAGGTGTTCAAAGCGACGCCGCACTAAGGACTTCCTCGACCGCTTTCCTCTTCCCGTCATAATCAGTAACTGAAACTTTTGTTCATTTGTGAAGTAATACATTGTTTTTGTTTTGTTTGTTTTTTTTTTTATTGGCTTATATTATGTAAAGTTTGCTTAATAAGTTTGTAAGAATATTTTAGTTTATAAATTATTTACTGATCATTTGCAACATTTTATAAGAAACATTGCAAGTTTTGCGTTCATATTTGCATTTCTTAGGTAATATGAATTATAAAAGTATTATGGTTTATTTTTTTATTTTTTATTTACTGAGTTTTTTCACATTCTTTTGAATGAACCTGTGCTCAGCTTGAAATGTTATTGATTGAAATTGGATTGATAAGTCAGCCATTCATTTTAACTTGTCTTGTCTAAGTTGGCTTTCATAATTCCTTGCACTAGCTTGCTTCAGTTTTGAATAGTATTTGACTTTTAGATTGCGTTTGTGGTCTTTTGTAATTATTTTCCTTTGTTATAAACTATATAACTTTGTTTTGGAGACATATCATATAACATATTTCTATCTTGTGTGGAATTTGGTTTTGATGTAATTTTCTTCTAATATTTGCAGTGCTTTACAAACGAAAGGCCACGTGCCTGGTTTAGAAACTACCCTGGTTGCTTGTTTAGAAAGGATATTCAAAACAAAGTATGGTGCCTCTCTTATCCCTGAGTACATGGTATGCAAATAATTATTTATTTATTTATTTGTTTTTTCTGCAGAATGAAAATTTTCATTTGTATTTTGGTATCTTTCTTTGGGCTATGTCAGCTATTTAGTGATAGCGTGGAGTGAATATGTTGAGTGAGATTTGCATTTAGTTACCCGAAAATTGGTTTTTGTGTATTCTTTCATATGGATATTATGTTAAGTTCTAAAGCCAGTAAAATTGCTCATTTCCTTGAGCATATTGCTAGAGTATTGAAAATTATCTCTTTGTAAGACAACAACATATGTCTTGAATTGGGAATAAGTTTGTAATTCATTCTCTTGAAATCTCTTAACCTTGAAGAATTTACAATGAGAATGAAGTTCTGTGTTTATTCCTGCTCAAAATGAGGGTTTGTTTTTGTGATCTAAGGTTATTAAAAAATTTCCCTCATGCTTTTCCTGTATTTGCTGTTTGTTCAGGCTTTTGTACAAGTAGGTCTGAAAGCGAAATCTCAATCAGTCAGATGTTTGGCCTGCAACACTGTGAGTTCATGTGTAACATGTACAATTTTACTTACTTTGATGTTGCTGATAAAATGGGCACTTGCTTGTTGGATCTTTTATGTGATAAAGCTCTGCATTCACCATTGCCACTATTTTCCAGCTTTGCTTAAGCAATGTTTAAAAATAAATTATAATTGCTTGTGAAATTCTCACTCTTATTACAATAGTTGTTTGGTGTATTCACTTCATTCTTCATCAAGTTCATCCTTGTGTTAGAATTGTAGACGAATTAACTGAAGATATACCTGGCTCCCTTAGCATAGCGTTCCTATCCATCTTTATGGGCATTGATAAAACAAAAAACAAAAGCTCCTTTTTGGAAGGGCTCTTTTCTTGGTCCATTAACTAGAAAAAAAAAATAAATAAAAGAAGGAGATCTAGATTTGCTTGAGTTTAAAGTAAGCACATGATTTGGTAAGATTGCTATTGTGTGATTGCTGTAGTTTGGGCTTATCATTCTACACTGGCGGGGAAGGAAAAATGAGCAGTTTATGCTTTAGTAGCTACTGTTTTACTGGTCTCTAGTATTCACTGGCTTTCAACGGATGGACTATTATTAGGCATCTTTTGCTATTTCGGATAGTATTTATGGATCTACCTTTTTCTTAGCTACTTCCCATCAGTTCTCTCTTTTCATTCAAGTTTCTTATCAGTACCCCTTCAAGTCCAAGTATATTACTAGTATGAAGCAATTTATTGTAAACTTACTAAATGGAATTGATAATTTGATGCAACTTATGATTGCTTGGTAATATTTAAATGCATTTGTTTAATTATATGCTTCTGATGTAATGGATGTTTCCATATCACTGTTATTGATTTCCTATACTGTCATGCTGACTGCCTCACAGATTGCTTGCCTTCTGGATATTTCTGGTGAAGAGACTCATGCTATAGAGTTGATCATTGACTATGAGATATATCCACTATTGCTAGATTGCGTAATTGACGGGTAAGAAATGATATTTACCAAGTCACGGTTTGGAATAGGTCTTTCAATTCTTTGTGATAGGAAATTTTGGTTTTTATTTTCTTTTTATTTTTTATTTCTAATCCACTTAAGGCCAAAGAGAATGGAAAATGAGAAGGCCTTAGCACTTGTTGAAGCAAAATCTGGATATAAAATTCTGCGCTATTATACCTTTCTAGTCGAGACCATGGTATTTGTTGTGTTGTAATTTGATTACAGTATTTGACAGCTTGATCAAGCATAGATTATATATAGATAACCTGACTGTTATGCCTAGAGGTCATCTGTTCCATCATAATTGTTTTGTTGCTTGTAATCATCAAAATAGCACTTATAGAAATTTATGTGATATAAATCAGTTTTATCCCTAGAATAAATAGATGAATATATGATTGTCTTGACTAAAGTAGATTTTTTATTTGCTTAGTACCTTTATGTTTGATTTTTTTTCCATCTCTTTGGGATCAGCTTGTTGGGCATCTCAACTCTGCCTTGAAAGCCACAAATCTGTTGATAGTATTTATCCTTCCTTGATTGCTTCCGTGTACTATTGTTTTTTGTGGTCTCTTGTAGTTAGTCCTCAATTAGCATTTTTCTTGCCCTCATTCTTTATTCCTTATATCATGACACGGATAAGAAAGTTTTGATGGTCATCTTTTGAGTAATTTTGTCTTGTGAAGTAATTATGTCCAAGTTCATTAGTTATAGAAAGTATCAATATGGTATATTTATTCTCTTTGTCCTTCTCACCCCACAGAGGGGAAAGAAAAAATATTCATCTCATCTTACATAGGCATGTGCAATCATTTCATGGGAAACCTCATTGGTTGGAATAACTTTGGTAGAGTTTTCTTATATGATATCACAGGTGAAAGGATTTATTGGAGTTTTGAATTTGGAGGTAAGTTTTGGTAGCATGTAATGTTTTTAATTGGTTTTTGTGTTTTGCATATTTCAAAAATTCTTGGTGGCTGAGGATGAGATATTAGATTACAAATCATTTAAGAGTTATTTTTGTGCAAAATTTGTGAATGCATTTCCCCTTCTCTGTAGCAATGAGCAAGTTGCAACTGCATCAATGGAGGCAATAAAGAAGTTAGCTGGCTTTCCAAAAAGCATTGTAAGGATTTGGCTACTATTTTTCTTGTCTGTTAGTCTAACTTCTAACAATTAAAGTTAACGAGTGTTAATTTAATTACTAACGGTGTGATGCAAATTTTATGAAGGACATCATCTTTCCAGCTAATAATGATGAAGCTACACACCTTGGAAACTTAGCAGCCCGATGTTCATCTCTGGTATGAGAATTGATGACTTGTGTTGGATTAAATCCTCTGTAATTTGGGCATGACAACTTTTAATAATTTTGAAGATTATCAAAATTGTGGCTTGTATTCATGGGCATAATTTTGGAGCCCTATCAGTTTTGTTGATTTATATAAGCCATGGAAACATTTTCAGTTCTGTTTATTTCTTTTACTGTAAAAATGTCGGCTTTAGTGCTTTTTCTCTGACTCAACAAGTAGTTAGAGTAGCGTTTTGAATTTTGAGGCTGATGTGTTGGAGGCAAGCTACTTTGGTACTGGTTTTATTGATGCAGTCATGTAATTTTTCAGGGACGGGTTCGTGTTTTATCTTTGATAGTGAAGCTATTCTCAGTTTCAAGCTCTGTGGCATCAGTTATATGCAATTCAAATTTGCTTAGTTTAATGGAGGCAGGAGTGAGCAATACAGATGATACCCTTGTAACTTTAAGCATTATGGAGCTCCTGTATGAGGTTGGCTGTTAATTATATTGATAAAGTCTTTCGCTTTCCTATATCTGTGTGTATCTCCACTTATTGTCTTTTTTGTATATGCTGACTTCTCTGTATGAAGAATTCTTTCTGGACAAGTCAACTGTGTTAGCTCTTAACAGTTACACATGTTAACAGAACCCATTTAACTGTGGTCACTTTTCTCTTTGTCTAAGTGATGCAAACACTTATTTTGAAGTGCAAGTCACAGTTATTGCATATTAGACTAGGGTAGAAGTGTCATCTGTCATATATTCAAAATTTTCATCTTATTACCTTTTTGTTGAAGTAGGTTTCATGGAAGTATATTTCTGTTACTTGAGCTATTGAATGAGATGAAGTCTGTTACATCTGGCATTGTTTATATAAGATTAATACATGAAACAAAGGAATTTCCCACATAGAAGATAATACTTGATGCTTGATTTAATATTCTTTATTATTTTATAATTCAAAACTTTTGCATTTTTTAATTTGTTTTTGTTATGTGTGGTCAATGGATAAAGTTGGCAGAGATCCAGCATGGTGCAGAATTCTTGGCTAGGACCACCCTTCTTCAACTACTTTGTTCTATCATTGGGTACTTACTTGAGAGAGAATCTTTCTTCACTCTAGCTTTTAGAATCTCTTATATGCTTGATAATTAATTTTTTGTCCCCATATTATATCTTTGGTAGCAATTCAGCTATGGAAACGGTTTTAAGATCAAGAGCAATGATGATAAGTGGAAGGCTTCTATCCAATGAGAATGCACGAATGTTCATTGATGAATCTAGTAAGACTTTTGCTTACTCCCGAAGCTCCAGATGTTGATGAAACATATTATTTGAAAAGTGTTGGACGGTGGTTTGTAAATGTACTAATTTTCTTCCCATTTCAGGCATTAATACTGTGATTTCAGCAATTGATGGAAGACTTGGGTTTTTGGAAAGTCAAGATACTGACGAATGTGAATCTGCACTTGAAGCATTGGGTCAAATAGGGTCATGTAAGTGTGCCCCTAGCTATCATAGACTAAGAAGATAACAACCAGGCGACAAAGCAATTTTATTTGTCTGAGTATATATTTGTGATCTTCACTTAATTCACTTCTTTACAAGTTAGTTAATTTTAAACATGGCTTCAGTGATATTGACTGTGTGAGTAAATAGCTGTCCCTTCTTGAGTTTGAATTCCAATGTGTAGGATGATTCTGCCCATTGATAATGAGCATGAATGCTCATTGCAACCTGGGATTTGTGTCCACAGTCCATGCATCCCATTTCGGCCTGGGCTTCTTTATTTTAGCTACTTTATCGATTGGAAGTACCTATTACTCTTTTTAACTTCTGAAAAACCTATTCAGGCTTAACCCGCTACCTCTATTTGGGTGGGAAGAATTCTTGTGATGAGTAACTGAAATAAAAACAAGTTGCAATATCAAATTGTTCCCTTTATTTATTTATTTATTATTATTCATTTTGTGTGGGTGGTAGCTTATGTTGGTTGGATCTTCTGGGTTTTGCAAGAGGTCTTGGGGATTGAAATTTGAATCCCTTTCAACCTAGTGGAATTGTTTTAAATCAATAAGTTTGGGAAAAATGATAAAAATTGTATGGAAAAAAAGTTGTTGGTTTTGGAACATACTGACAGCTAGTCTTCTGAGTTTTTTTGCTTTATCTTTTGCAAATAATATTAGAAGTTCTTAAATTGCTTGCTTAATCCGCGAAGCTTTATACCTGATATTGTAATAGCTTTTTTAAGCTACCACTTGATCTAAAATTTTAACCTATCAGATAAGGACCCAAGAGTATTTAACACTGCATCAGGTCCATGCGCATGTAACGTGGACCATGCTCAGGTTCATACAAATTATATCCGATACCAAATACCAATACAAATGTAAATATAAATGCTCTCACATGAGTTGTGACATGTAGGAGTGTTGCTTTAATATCATGTCAAGTTGTTATTTGATCACATTTAGGAGTTTTGCTCTAGTGTCATGTCAAGTTAACATTTGATGCAAAAGTTTAAGCTATAAAATAAAAGGGTCGAGAAAGTAGTTTTAAGCTCTCTAAAACATTTTTTATTTGCTTCAACTGATTTGTGTTGCTTTCAGCCATTCAAGGGGCTACATCATTACTCTTGGGTGTGCCACCTGCTGCGAGACATGTGATTGATGCTGCCTTTGATAAGCAGGGAGGCAGTAAGCAGTTGGTGAGTGCATTGGATCCTTTTAATTTATCTCTCCATTGTTTGCTGTCACATGTGGATGTGAGAGGATTCTTCAAATCAAAACTCACAGGGATAAGCAAGATGGAAATGATATTCATGTAACTCTAATGAAATTAGGAGCATAGGGAAGGTGGTTTTCTCATAACGATAATGGCCTCCAGAAAGGTGCCATTTTCTGTGGGCTGGTTGGTTTTTCCAACATGTTGTTGGTGTTGTGCTGGCACACTGCCTGTGAAATAATTTGATGTAATATCCTGGATTTCCCTGTGTGAGATAACTTGATATAAACTTGAGCCTTATATCTTTTGGCCTATTGGAGCATGGCATTGGTATTGATCAAACTGATCCATCCCCATGCAGGGGGATAAGGAGTCAGGGAATTAGACAATTGTAGCATTGGAGTTGCTCTCAAAAGGAAACTCCATCTAAGATATAGACATCCTATACTTCATAGGTTTATACATTCAAGTCCTTGGAGTTTTACTTGACCTTGTGGTACATCAAATTTTACTGTGAACAATGTGTCTAAGTGTAGCTAAATGAATCTTTGAAATAGAAGAACTAAAACCTCTTGGCTGTGAACAGAGCATGAAATTTAGTATGATGTACCCTCATTATTATGAATTAAACTGGCTCTAAGAAATGTGCTCGAAGTGATCTTGTATTAAATATTCTGCAAAGCTTCTAGTTGCTGCACCTTTTTTTATTTTTATCCCCTCCTATATGTTAGTTAGATGATTCTTAATGGAAAAGCAGGCTGCTCTGCATGCTCTTGCAAACATAGCTGGAGAATCTCGACCAGAACACAACACGATTCTTAACAGTAATGCAGAAGAAAGCCTACGACGCTTGATATATGAAGTAGCATCCAGAAGTTCAAAGCTGACTCCATCAGTAAGCCTTTTACTTTTCCAATCAATCAATAGTACTCATCTTTTTGCTTGTTACACTGGAATAATTTTGCAAATTTTACATCTCTTTGACTTTATGGGACTGTTTAATATTTATCCTGTAATTCAAATTGAGTGAGTATATGATGTGGCTGCATTGGACAATAAGCTTCCATATTTTCTCGAGGTGCTGGTCGGNCACTTGATCTAAAATTTTAACCTATCAGATAAGGACCCAGAGTAGTTAACGCTGCATCAGGTCCACGCGCATGTAATGTGGACCATGCTCAGGTTCATACAAATTATATCCGATACCAAATACCAATACAAATGCAAATATAAATGCTCTCACATGAGTCGTGACATGTAGGAGTGTTGCTTTAATATCATGTCAAGTTGATATTTGATCACATTTAGGAGTTTTGCTCTAATATCATGTCAAGTTAACATTTGATGCAAAAGTTTAAGCTATAAAATAAAAGGGAAGTAGTTTTAATTAAGCTCTCTAAAATATTTTTTATTTGCTTCAACTGATTTGTGTTGCTTTCAGCCATTCAAGGAGCTACATCATTACTCTTGAGTGTGCCACCTGCTGCGAGACATGTGATTGATGCTGCCTTTGATAAGCAGGGAGGCACTAAGCAGTTGGTGAGTGCATTGGATCCTTTTAATTTATCTCTCCATTGTTTGCTGTCACATGTGGATGTGAGAGGATTCTTCAAATCAAAACTCACAGGGATAAGCAAGATGGAAATGATATTCATGTAACTCTAATGAAATTAGGAGCATAGGGAAGGTGATTTTCTCATAACGATAATGGCCTCCAGAAAGGTGCCATTTTCTGTGGGCTGGTTGGTTTTTCCAACATGTTGTTGGTGTTGTGCTGGCACACTGCCTGTGAAATAATTTGATGTAATATCCTGGATTTCCCTGTGTGAGATAACTTGATATAAACTTGAGCCTTGTATCTTTTGGCCTATTGGAGCATGGCATTGGTATTGATCAAACTGATCCATCCCCATGCAGGGGGATAAGGAGTCGGGGAATTAGACAATTGTAGCATTGGAGTTGCTCTCAAAAGGAAACTCCATCTAAGATATAGACATCCTATACTTCATAGGTTTATACATTCAAGTCCTTGGAGTTTTACTTGACCTTGTGGTACATCAAATTTTACTGTGAACAATGTGTCTAAGTGTAGCTAAATGAATCTTTGAAATAGAAGAACTAAAACCTCTTGGCTGTGAACAGAGCATGAAATTTAGTATGATGTACCCTCATTATTATGAATTAAACTGGCTCTAAGAAATGTGCTCGAAGTGATCTTGTATAAAATATTCTGCAAAGCTTCTAGTTGCTGCACCTTTTTTTATTTTTATTCCCTCCTATATATTAGTTAGATGATTCTTAATGGAAAAGCAGGCTGCTCTGCATGCTCTTGCAAACATAGCTGGAGAATCTCGACCAGAGCACAACATGATTCTTAACAGTAATGCAGAAGAAAGCCTACGACGCTTGATATATGAAGTAGCATCCAGGAGTTCAAAGCTGACTCCATCAGTAAGCCTTTTACTTTTCCAATCAATCAATAGTACTTATCTTTTTGCTTGTTACACTGGAATAATTTTGCAAATTTTACATCTCTTTGACTTTATGGGACTGTTTAATATTTATCCTGTAATTCAAATTGAGTGAGTATATGATGTGGCTGCATTGGACAATAAGCTTCCATATTTTCTCGAGGTGCTGGTGGGCTGTCTGCACACCAGTGTATCATTAAATAATTTAAAAATTACAGTTATGAATCATTTTAAGTGCACATTCTCTGTTCTTTAAATATATACATTTGTTCATATGGTTTTTCTTAGTCATTTTACACTACCCAAATAGAAGTTCTATTAAGTTTTTGGTACAACTGCAGGGGCTGTTCTCATCAGTTCTTCAACAAGCTGCAGAAATCCGTTTGGCGGTAAGACTTTCATATCCACAATGTTTGAATTGACATTTTCACAATATCTTTTTTTTGATGCAAACAAGAAAATTTACTAATATTATGAAATCATACTGGGAGATCAGGTGGGTAGGCAATCCGCATAAAGAATCTCATAAGAAT
The DNA here is from genome assembly GCF_008641045.1 of Pistacia vera. Lineage (NCBI taxonomy): Eukaryota > Viridiplantae > Streptophyta > Magnoliopsida > Sapindales > Anacardiaceae > Pistacia > Pistacia vera. Next base: position 885,420 of record NW_022195663.1, read on the forward strand.
GTTTGAGTTGACATCTCCGTAATTTCTTTCCTAAAGTGTACATTTTTTGCTCCTCCAAGGAACCGAGTAATTTGGGAATATATTGATAAAATTTATATGCTTCAGCTTGCAAGTCAATGTAGTTGTTCTGGTAGATATTGTTTGTATTTTAGTGCTTAATCAAAGATATTTGATATGGCACTATAATGGAATATTTTCAGGGATATAGAATGATAACTGGGTTGGTGGTTCGGCCTTGGTGCTTGATGGAGATTTGCTCAAAAGCAGGGATTATTGATATAGTAACTGATGCAAATACCGAATCGACAAAAATAGGTCTATTTTCAACACTCTTATGTTCTTGTCATTATAATGATTTCTACATTGGATGTTTTGAGTATTCTCTTTGCTCGTTACTCCAATCACTGTTTGTTAACCTGGAAAAAGGGAATTTGGATTAGACATAATCGGTTTTGACTGAAGGTGACGAATAGGTCGTTGGCAGGATTCAATTTAATTTTATGTTTGTGCTTGGGGAGGGGTGGGATAGGGTACATGGAAAAAAGAAAAAAAGAAGAAGCTCTAAATGTACTTATTTCATCACGCTTAGAGTTACAAGTCTTTCTTCTCTATCCTTCTCCATTGACAATAGTTCACTGAAAAAATTTAAGGTATGGAAGCTAGATACAATTGTTGCAAGGCCATCCATAAGGCTTTCATATCAAGTAAACTCATCGGTGACCCTACTCTTGCTGGGATAGCTGGAAAGGTTAGATCTCTCTTTAATGTAATTCTGGTGATCTTTACCCTACTTTTCTCGTCTCCCCTCGTTGACAATGAAATATGCTTGTGTAGTTGGAGGAAGCTGTGAGAAGGGGTCCATATCTCGCGAGAAAGCAATATGAAACACAACCTGTGGTGATGACAGCCGATAGATTTTAGATTCTATATCTTCTTCTAGGTTGACTCTGAACTGCACGGCCTTTATAAATTTTTGTGTGTACAATTTGGGATTTCCACCTCTTGGTTGACATTCAGTGTGCAGAAACATTTCTAGACTAAACTGATATCTCTTGCGGAAACAGTGCTGAGAAGAATGTGGGTTCAGCCATCAATTAATATGGGAAAAACTCATTCGTAGTTGAAGATTTTTGAAAATTTAAGAACGGAAATTTTGAGGGATGAAATTTTTTGAAAGGTTGACTGCTAGAGAAATGAGTTCAAAATGAACTCTTTTTTATTATAAAATTGAACGAGGAAAAATTGATAATGAAGATACACAATAGCTTTCTTAATGCTTTATATTGTACTAGCAAACGACTTTTTTTCACTTAAAATAATGGCTTAATGTTACATCCAATGTTTTAAAACCTAACCCGGGGTGCACCTGGCAAAGTTGCTCGGTCCTGGTTTGATCGGCGGTCAAACTAGTTTGACAAAAACTTCTAAAATTCAGTAAATACACTCCAAACAATGACATTAAGTCTTTATAGGTTTAAAATTTAGTAAACACACCTCAAATACAAATCGGTCGGTGTTTGGTTGGTGGCGGCAACACCCCAAATGCAACCCAAATTACCCCTTGAGCTCATTCCCCTAAAAATATACCCAATAAGTTTAATTTCGGCTAAATCTCACTGATGCCGGTATTTGCATTCTAGGCTAGATCTCATCGACATCGATAATCCTACCCATCACCAAGAAATTACTCCTCTCTTCCTTCCGACCAAAGCGCACCTCACTCCATCCTTGTTAGTCTTGCCAATCGTCAACAAAAGCTGGTTGTTGTCGTTGCCAGTTTTGTTTGATTTCCGATCGATTTACTCACCGGAAATCAACTCTGTCACCACCATTGCATTCACCGGCATTTTATCTTCAAAAGCCTCAACATCCCAGTCGTCAATTGTTCATCGATCATCCTCCCACATCCTAGGGTTTTGGGTGAATAAGAAAAATATAAACACGATCCGTTGAAGCTTCCGGGTCTCGATTAAACCGGTTAAACCAACCGCGTTGGACCGGGTTTTAAAATATTGGTTACATCTATAAACTTTTAAAATACGATTTTATTGTCTAATTTTATATTTCGTTTTCGATTTTGGCATCGTTGTAATTCTGCACCACCATCATACTCTTCTCTACTCATCACACATCAAAACCCTTTAAACTCTACTCCCGTTGACCATATCAATTGTCAGTAATTGAGCGATTAAGATTTGCATAATCGTTTCTTTCAAGTTAAATTTGGATCAATCTCAATCATTGAAATCCCACCTTCAAATTTTGATCAATCTCAATTATTAAAATTCAATATTCCATCACCAAAAGACTCATCAGCCTTCCCTCTTAAAGCCTCAATAACTTGAAATGAGTTTGTTCTATATTGGTTGTTGAAATATAAATTTGAGTAATAAAGTGATATTTTAAAAGTTTATAAGTGGAAAAAGTATCACTCACTATTATTTTGGTGGAAAAAAGTCGTGGTAGTCTATTTATAGTGAAAATAAAATAATAATTATTATAAGAGAGCATTAATTAAACCCTTAATTGGATATATCACAGAAATTGATATAAACAGCCAATGTAAAGCAATTTTTAGCATTAGACCAGTGATTTAAAAGGATAAATCGTTCCAGCGTATTGAAACGACATGTCGTAGCGGAAATCTTGAATATTGAAGCGACAAGTCGTTTTCTGATAAGGATGAGATAAAACTACTTCACAAATCACCATCCAGGCCATTCCCACCCTTCTTGAGTGGATAAACAAAAACAAGGCAAAGCAAAGGAAAGCAAAGCGAAATCAAATCCCGAAGAGATGGCAAGTGCAATCCACTGCTTATCTTCTTCTTGTTTGAACATTCAGTCGAAATTCAAAACCCTTTCACTAAACAACAACTCTTCTAGTCATCACTCAAACTTGGCCCCTTTCACCTCTCTCAGCTTCTCCTCCAACCTCTCTCCCAATCTCTTCTCCAAAGGTAATGTCTTATAACTCTACACGCCCATCTCTTTATTTCGCTCTTTTTTGTTCTTTTTCTTGTTTCTGTTTGGTTTGCAAGAAAATGCTTGAGATAATGTTGGATACTGCTGTTTCAATTCCGGGGTTTAAGGTATTTGCAATAAGAAAAACTCATTTCAGTTTAGTGCGGTAGTTGTTGTCGTTGAATAAAGTTGGGTTTTTTTATGACAAAGACGCTAAATTTTGTTTACGAGGTCCTTTGTTTGGTCGGTGGAGTTGATTCTAGAGAAAAATGTTAAATTTGATTTATGCGAACCCCATTTCACAAGTAGTTCGGTCATATTTGAGTCTTTTAATAACCAAAATAACTCAATTAGTTTGGTTGGATGCTTTTGAGTGAATTTCCTTGTGTGTTGTGGATTTAGGGTCTTTGACAATGAGCACAATCCAGAGGCCAATTCATCATTCAGTTGTCTGCGAGGCAGCTCCAACGAAGAAAGCTGATTCAGCTGCAAAAAGAGCCCGTCAAGCTGAGAAAAGGCGCATTTACAACAAATCTAAGAAATCCGAAGTCAGAACCCGCATGAAGAAGGTATCATTGTTGCAAAGTTATGTTTGAGATGGATGCTGTTTGCTTATTCACTCTTTTTTCTAATATATTGAGAAAAAAAAATACTGGGAATTATGTTGCAAAGTGTCTTATCTCTTGTAGCTTTCAGTACTATTTGGTGTGTTATGGGTAATTGATGTCTTTTTCACAGATGGAGGATATTTTTTTTTTTTCCCAAGATCAATTTCTAAAATCCTATGATGCGTATAAAAGATATAGATCCTTGGCTGCTATTATCTGCTCATTTATATTTCTGTGGAGCGAAGAGAAATAGTAACAAGTGCTAGTTGTCTACGATTCATTGAATTGTTTTAGAGTTAACCACATCTCAATCCGACAATTATAATTGCTAATTTTTATTAGCAAAGTAGGTGGATTTCATTAACTGTTTCACATATTTCTATAATGAGACACTTATATCCGTTTAACAATTGCATTCAGGACATGGTCGTGTAAGATATGAGTTTTTTCACTTGTTTATTGCCTGTGCTGCATTACTGAATAAATGGAAGAATTTGTTAGCTTTTTCCTTACCGTGTTTTCTTCTTCACACATGTGGATTCAAATGAAAGTAAATATTTCCGTCTAGGGTGGTACTTCTTGAGCACAAAATATGGCCATGTTACCTAGTACTTATTAAGGGAATAGTATGTTTGCTTCCTGCATCCTCATCCATAGGGGAACTCCAATATTCATGCCAATTTAGAATTAGCTCATAAAGATATTTCTTGAGGCACACTAAAGCAGTAGGAGTTAAGTTTCTCAGGATGGATGATTATTGTTATGGGACTATGTGCAACTGTTATTTCTCTCTCTCTCTCTCTCTCTCTGTCGCATGTGTCTGTGTGTGCTTGTATATGTTTGTTGATTGTGGGTTATAGCTCACACGTTCTTATCAGTTTATGTATGCAGTTATATGTCTGTGCATATAAACATTGTTGTATATTGTGTTCACAAATTGCTAGTGTAGTTAGCATGCTATAGCAATCCATCTGGATGAATGCTAGTAAAAGATGGGGTGGGTTTTCTGTAAGATTTTGCTCTTAAAATCTATCCAGAAATCTGATTGTCCTAATGAAATGTGTGATTGTTTTCATTGATTTGGTTTTTCCAGGTTCTGGAAGCACTGGACGGGCTCAGGAAAAAACCTGAAGCACAACCTGAGGAAGTCCTTCCAATCGAGAAGCTGATTGCAGAGGCATATTCAGTAATTGACAAAGCAGTAAAAGTGGGAACACTTCACAGGAATACTGGAGCTCGCAGGAAGTCTCGCCTTGCTAGAAGAAAAAAGGCTGTGGAAATCCACCATGGCTGGTATACCCCAGAGGCAGCTCCTGCACAAACTGTCTAGTCAACAAGGAGCTGTGGGGAATTGTCTTCTGTTTTCGTATGTAGAGGTTGTGAACTGCTCGACATTTTTGTTATCATATAATGTATTCCATCTTCTTCCAGGACACTCTTTTATTAAGGCATTTAGAATTAGAGATGTCATTAACTTTGCAAATGGTCATGGCTGGATAAAGGTCCACGTTGAGGACCGCTGAATCCTAATACGGGAAAGTAAGAATAGATTGTGTTGTATGAATGACTTGCAGCTCCATAAATAAGGTTGATATAATGCTTAAAACTCAGTGTAAAGAGAGGATAATGGGTAATTCAATATGAAACTTCCCATGTCATGAAGCAAAAACAAGGTTAAAAATTCTCAAATTCATAGTGATAATCAAAATTTGGAAGCAAAATTGCAACTTTAAGACTTACCAATATGTTTAAACACATTTTCAGACGTTCTAATTCAGTTTTGGGAATTGAAAGAAGTTATAAGGTCCTTTTTTTTTTTTTTTTTTTAATAAAAGATATAAGGTCCATTTTAAAAGCTGCTTTCTGTTTTTACAAAACTAAAATTAAATAGAATAACGTTTATATTTTATAGCAAGGATTAAAAAGAAAAATGATTCATGTAAATCATAATAAGAGCTCATATATATATATATTTTAAATTGGATTTTGAAAAATACATAAAAAGTCTTTTATCGATAATTTAAACTCTTACCAATTTTTTTTTTTTAAAATCGTATAAAACCTTTTTTTTTATTGGCTCTACTAAGTTTGGAAATGTTCTGTATTAAACAACACACAACTGCTTTAGTGCTTTATTTATATATTATTCTGGTGTGCAGATTCTGCTATTTTACTGTATAGCAAATTGATAAACCCAGATCCTAGTTTGTAAAGCTTCAACTTGAAATTGTAATTCTGCTTTCAAATAGAAAGGGAAGAGAGAAATGTCATCTGCTATTCATTTCTTTTCTCTTTCGTGCAAACCAAGAAACCCAATCCTCAGTACCAACTCTTCCTTTTCCACTCAGTCAACTCTGGTCACTCTGAGGTCCCTCTGTTTCTTCGCAACTCTAACTCACAGTGTCTTCTTCAAAGGTTACATCTTTTTCACTTAGCCAATCTCTCTCTTTGCTCTATCTCACCTGAATTTGTTTATGATCTTTATATATATATATATATATGAAAGAACCCTTTTCACCCCATAAAAAATCAAGATGTGGAGTAATGTTTTCCTGCACGATTGAGCCAAGTTTTTGTTTTGGGTTAAATATTTTGGTCCCAACAATCTCAAGTGTAAAACTTTTGGGTTCTATTCATTGTTTTTTTCATTAGGTTGTTTGTCAATGATCAATGTTGAAAGGCCAATCCGTCAATCTGTTATTTGCATGGCCAGAAGATATGCTCCCAACTCTAGGTTGAGAAAGGTATACCCACTTTTGATAACTCATTTTTCTTCATGGATTTGTTTATTTATTTGGCTGTCATTATAACATTTTTTATATATATATATATTTTCTAAAGCATTTCTTAAGCTTTTGGGGAAAAAAATGTTAACTTCAATTTACATAGCCTTATATTAGCTAAAAAGCCATCGAAAGCAAGAGCTAATCAGATGTTGAATGCAAAAATATAATGACAAGAAGGGAGATCAAAGGGTTCATTTAGTTAAACTTTTTTTTCATGTTTTCGCTTGTTTATTTTATGTCAATTCCTTGGAGAAAATGTAGAAGTTTGGCTTGTAATTTGAGTGATCTATTGCTGTGCTTTTTCTAGGGTTTATCTTGCTTGCAGCAGAGTTGCTGCTTTAGCGTTGTATTTCGATTCATGGCCCCTGTTTTGTTCAACTAAAAGCACCATATTCATCCATAAACTACAACTAATTGAATACTCCTGACAAGAGTTTTTTCCTCCACAGATGAAGAGCAGAAAAAGGGGTGGTGATCCGGAGAAGAAAAGGACGAGGAAGAGGAAGAGGACTGGGAAAAGGAAAGGTAGGGGTGAGACAAGGAAGAAGAAGAATGTAAAAGTAATCAGGCTTGCTTCATCAGCTGGGACAGGATTTTTCTACGCCAAGAAAAAGAATACGAAGAACATGAAGAAACTTGATATCAAGAAGTATGACCCTACTATAAAACGCCATGTTAAGTTTGCTGAAGTAAAAATGAAGTGAGAGAGAATGAAATTCCAGTTTTGGTTAGGGTAGACTACATATGTCCATCTTCTTTTGCTTCTTCAATATGGTATAGTTGTTTTTCCTGGTTCAGTACATTAGAAGATTGTATTTTCTTTTTGGTTTATACTGAAGCTTGATTATACTCACTGTCATGTTAAAAGGAATTTGATATCCAAATATATTCACATGAACTCGTTTCCGGATTCTGAATGTGCAATAGGTCTTGACTTAAAAGTTCAATTGTCTTAAGAATTTGATAAGCTCTAGAGTGCAGCTTGAACAGATATGAGGGATCATTGTCGTCGAGAAAACAAATTTGTCATTCACCAGATGAGGTTTAAGTGCCAGAGGTCTCTTCTCTATATCACAAGACTTCAGTGACATAATTGAGCGAGAATAATGAATACTGAAAGTCTTATTGCTATGAAATTATAATTCTAAAATTATTAGTATTTTTCAAGACCAAAATAGATTGCAACAAGAGGTGAAGAAAATACTCTCTCCACTTGAAGTACAAAAATCAGTTTACAGTGTTCCAAGAATTTGGCAACGCCATTACATGACATCTATTCATCGAACAATGCTTACGAATCATAAGTCCAGAGAATGCAATATTTGAATTATGCTGCTTCAATCGTTTTGTTAGTGAAGGTAACAGTACCTTCAAGCAGAAATACTATCTAGTTTTTACCTTCTTTTTTCTTTTATGCATAGGTCTCAATGGTTTCTCATCCTTTGCTTCACCCACTTTGTCGTGTTCTGCTTCTTTCTTTTTCAACTTGATGTTCATGGCATTCACCAATATCTCAGTTCTTGGTTCAGGTACCATTCCCTTCGATGTCATCTCATGAAAATAAGATAAAGAATTCTCTAACCTTCCCTTGTCATAGAGCCCATGAATCATAATAGTATAAGATCGCCGGTCAGGTCCCAACCCCTTCTTCTCCATCTCATCCCAAGTATATCTTACTTTTTCTTCATAATCCCAGTTCATATACAGCTTCAGAATCAGATTGTAAATGTCACTACTCATCTCGCATCCATTTCTCACCATCCTCTCCAAAACCCCAGAAACTTCTTCGGGTTTCTTCAAGGACTTGAGCAGGTAATTATAAGTTCTGTCATTAGGCAAACAACTTCCTTTCTTCAGTTCCATTTCATCCAAAAGCTCGTATACTTTGTCCATCCTCCGAATCTTGCATAGATGCTTGATAAGTGAGTTGTACGTAGAGACATTTGGGAGACAGCCTCGCTCATTTATCTCCCTGAAAACTTCCAAAGCTTCAGGAATCCTCCTCTTAAAACAAAGTGCATCAATGACACAACTGCAAATAACCACATCTGGTTTGCACCCTTTCCCCCACATTTCTCGAAACAACCTCATTGCCGGATTCAATTTCCCTTTCTTTGTTAGCGCATTTATGAAAGTTCCATAAGTAAACAAATCTGGCTCACATTTAGACGCAATAATATCCTTCCAAAACCTTTTGGCCTCATGTACATTACCCAATACACACCATCCATTGAGAATAATATTCCTTGCCTTTATATCAAAACCAAACTCTTTCTTCTTCAACTCGAAAAACGTCTCCGCATCATCCACATGCTTATATCTACACAACCACATCAAAAGACTCTGAAAAGCAACCAGGTCATCATTGAACCCAAATTCTTTCCTCTTATTAAAGATACCAATTGCTTCCTCTACTTTATGTGCAGCGGCGTATCTGCGAAGCAGGATTCCATATGTACTCTCATTCACAAGTCCCTCTCCGTGAGACATTTCATCAAACACTTGGATCAATTCCTCAAAACGCCCGGTTCTCCCAAGAATATCAAGCATCTCATTGTAAACATTACATCCAGGTGAATAATCACTTCTTCTAGAGACCCACTTGAAAAATAAGTACACCGGCTTCCAATCAAAACGGTTTAGATTGAGTACATTTATAACCAAATCATCACTCGGATCAAGCTCACACTGAGCTAGAGCATTCTCAATCTCTTGTTCTGAGCTAGTTCCATGATTCTTGAGAATGTTTTGGACTTTTGACACAATTTCACCATCTGGGTATTGTTGAAACTTAGCGTGATTGTCAGTATTAGCAAGGGAGTGAACAAACAGAGCGGTTCTGGTTTTGCCTAGGAAGTTGTTAATGGGGTTAAGGTAAGGATTTAAGGTTTCGTGTGAAATGATGGAGTAATAAGAGATTTGTTTTATTGAGGGTTTGTTTGTGAATTGAATGTAGAATTTGAATTTCTGTTGAAGATTTTCCCGGGAAAATGCTATCGACGGTCGAAATTGCGGACTACGCATTTTAGTATATTTAGTCGGACTTAGCCTTGTTTGAACTTTGAAACATGGGTCCTCAGGCAAGAACGCAAGCCAAATAAAAAAAGGTTCTTTAAAAAAGTGCTTTTCATAAAAGCACTTAATTTAAAATATTCCTTCTCAATAACATTACCCACCCCCAACCAAACGGACCTTTAGTTTTTCTTCTCAATAACATTACCCAATTCGTCTTAAATCAAAAATCAATCTCTTTACCCTTAACCCAATAATTATTAATTGAAAATTCTCCTCAAATCATGATATTTTTATTAACTACATTTCTCTAATTAGAGTCCATAAAATAAATTTATTTTTAAATAAGAAAAAAACCCAAATCTATTGTCTAATATTAATGACACCTAATTTTTTTTTTTTTTTTTTTTTTATCATCAAGGGTGCTCAGGCTAGTTTACACGCACCTTAATTAATCCCTCAAAGTTTTGTAACTGTCAAAGATAAGTACCCCAGTGGTCATCCCTATTAGGGTATGGGGGGACTTAAACTTTGCTGTTTTATTATCAAGTCATCCAATGGTGGTTAATAATACCTAATTTTAGATTAGACTTAATTGATGAGAGTTGGGAAAGATTCGCTGAGATGTTGATTAGTCATAGATGGTAAAATATCTGTCAATAAATTTTAGCCCTAATTGAGAAATTTGGCATCTAAATGAATTTCTTTTTTTTTTATAGAACCTATTCAAAGGAATAAGGTAATAGATGGTCTCAAGAGATTATCATTATCTTCATTAATAACAAGAGGTGTTATTTAGTGGTAAATGTGGGTAATTGTTTTAATATAGAAAGGGTAGGGAGTGGTTCAAAATTTGGTAATGTTGCTCTTTTTGATTACAGGTGGGACTATGCTTCAATTTTAGCTATGTGGTTGCCAATTATTTCTACTTGTTCCTTACTCTAAATACTCCAACAAAATGTGTGTCCTAAAATATATGCCGACAATATTAGATGGTGTAAAAATAGACATTATTTGATAGATTAAATAAGTCATAAGTGTAATATAAAATAGATTTTTGTAGCATTTATTTAAAAAATAATAATAATTGGGAAGATTTAAGACGATAAACTCCTTGATGGTGTGGCTCGTGGAGTAAAGTTGCACTTGGGTCATTACAAGAGAGTAATTGATATCTTATTAGTACCAATGGATCACTATGATATTGTATTAAGCTTTACCTCATAATACAATACGCTGGCAATATAACTTATTTTGTTAAAAATGAATATGAATGTTATATATATATTATGATTAGGGGTGTTCGGATTAGTTTGCGCGCACCTTAATTAATCCCCTGAAATCCTGAAACTATCTGTCAGTGAAGAGCTCCAGTGATTATCTCTATAAGTAGTTGAGGTGAATCGAACTCATAATCTTTTGAATAATACACTTAAAAATCTCAATTGACCACTCCACTACCCAATAATAGTTAACAATACGAATATTTTGACCTTTCCCAATTTTTGTGCCCAATACAATGAATTCACTTAAAATTTAATATAAATTACACCTAATATTAAATTAGATTTGGTTGGTGGCAGTTGGTAAAGATAGGCCTAAGAGAGTAGAGATGTTGATTGGTGACTTATGGTAAAATATATACTAATAAATTTCAAGCCGTAATTGAGAAATTTCTCACTTCAATTATTTTTCCATTTTCATACAAACAAACTATTCAAAGGAATAAGGAAATTTACAAGACCCAATTTTGTCTTGATAATTAATCTTCAAAACCTAAATAATTATCATTATCTTCATTAATAACAAAACTATTATTTTGTGCTAAATGTGGGTAATATAGTTTCGATATATTAAATAATTAAAGAAATTTTGTAACAATTTTTTTTTTTTTTTTTTTTGACTGGTATTCGCTATTAATGGTAAGATATGTGTACGTCCCATAATTTTACCCCTAGAATTCATCGTGCTTTCATTGTCAATATTGTCGTGGACTTTTGAGAACCACGTGTCAATTATATGAAGACACCTCATCACAATTCAACCACTCAACATCTAAGCGGTCGGGCTGATCCGAACCGGTTCCGCGGCGAGAGGCCGGAGAATACAGAACAATCTTCAACTATAGTTACGAAAGCAAAATATTAAAAATTAAAATAAAATAAGGTAGCGAAAAAAGCAGCCGTTATTTCCGTTTCTTACGAAGCGACTAAGAAACAAACACCGTCATAACCGCCGTTATCCTGCGCCGACCATTGGAGCCCGCTGACGCTACGTTTTCAAAAAGACCGCTGCAACGTGTCGATGTGTTATCATTCCCAGTGGGAACTACTAGTGGCTGCTGCGGCTGGGCGTCTAGAGCCCACAATAATTTTGTTAACAATTGAGTCAAACTCCTCGTTGACTGAGCCGCGTAATTACCTTAGGCGCTGTTTGTGGCACGTGAGAGGCATGCCAGGAGCGCTTTTGCGGGGCCCCCTCGAAATTAAAATTAATTCCATATATATTCAAAAAAAATTCATCTACTAAATCCACGGTGAATTAAAGAGAAATTAATTTGTACTAATTATGTAAGTTTGACCAAAACTTATGAAATAGCCTTTATACACATGCAGATTAAAATAAAAACCAATCACTTGAATGCAAAGATATGAAGAATCACTTTAGTTGACACGTGGCACATCTTATTAGCCAACACAATTCAACTGAACTCAGTTCGTGCAAGAAAAGCCACATCCCTTGCTTTGACTGTACCCAACAAGCGAGCAAGCTCTCTCTCCTCCAAAAGCGACGTCGCTTTATCTCCCTCTATCCTCCTCCTCTATAAAAGCCGCCACAACCTGTCTCTCTTCTTCAAGAGCTAACTTCTCTGTTATTTCTCTTCCTTTAAAGAGTAATATTTACCACTATGGCTCCGAGAGAAAGGCCCAGCAACCCGCCGGCTAACCCGAACCTGAGATCGAACTCCATGGAGATCCGATACAGAGGCGTGAGAAAGCGCCCCTGGGGTCGCTACGCCGCCGAGATCCGCGACCCGGGGAAGAAAACCCGTGTCTGGCTCGGCACATTCGACACTGCAGTGGAGGCAGCGCGTGCCTACGATGCGGCCGCGCGTGAGTTTCGTGGCGTGAAAGCCAAAACCAATTTCCCCACCCCAAAGGAGACCACCTTCACGCGCAGCCCCAGCCAGAGCAGCACCGTGGAGTCGTCCTCACCTCCGCTGCCTTCTCAACCGTCGTCTCAGGCGGTAGACTTCAACCAAATGAGCCTCGGGGTGGGGTGCTACCCCGTCGCGGTTGGACGTCCGGTTTTGTTTTTCGACGTGTTCTCACGCGACTCGTGCAGGTTTGATCGTCCAGTGGGGACCGCCCAGAGTGACTCGGATTCGTCATCCGGTGTCGTCGATTACGATCATCACCACAGTTCGGAGAGGACATTGGTGAATCTAAATCTTGATCTTAACCTCCCTCCCCCACCCGAAGTTGCATGAGTTTTGTTGGGTATTTTAGTAGTTTGATAACTGACAGGTTCGGATGAAGAAGATAATGGATATTTGTGTATATAGTAACTGAAGAGCGTCAAGATTGGGTCGATCTTCCTATTTTTGCAACGGAAAAAATTTCTATGAAAAGTTTTCTTAGTGTTGTTTTGACGATGATTGTCAGTACGTATCAGTCATCTGTTTTGATATTTCTATAAATCAAAACCGAGAGAATATTTCTTATTTATCAGTTATCACTATGTCTTTAGTGGAAGGCTTGTTTATCAGTGTAGCTCTTGTTTCGTTGCCTGGAAAATCAACAAAAAAGATACAACCTGAGAAAGATTTTTACACCATCAGGCTTGAAGTCAAATACGTACACTCCCGGATATGAAATAAGATATTACAATTTCAATCTTTTATCATCGAATCCAATTCGAGATGTTGTAAACCAAGGACTATAATTTTTATTGTGTGTTGAAGAACATAGTATTTTTTTTCTTTTTCTTAACAATGGTGAATCTTTGTTCCATGATTATCTTCATTTGTCGGGTATATGTACCATCAGAATTCAAATATTTTTTATCGTAATTCTTAAAAAAGAAAAAAATAAATGGAAGATATTATGATATAAGTGCATTGATGATCGAACAGACATGTCGCCGGCATTATTGGGTCATGGGTGAGGGCTGGGGAGGCTTCATGGCGTGGGTGTTTTTTTATCATTATTTTTTTATTTTTTTATTTTTGGTTTCTTAGCAGCCCAGCGAGGGACTCGGAGTCACGCTATTAATATTTGCGTGCTCACGTCATCATTGTCCCCACTCTTGTACGGACGCCACGAAACTTCACCACGTAACTTGTTATAAAAAGAAAATAAAAAAAGAGTAATTATTCTCGTTTAAAAAAAAATCTCTAGCCACATACTCACGCATCCAATAGAGAAAGAAAGAGAGCGGCCTCATCATGAGAAACCAAGGCGGGCCCGCACTCAATGTCCTCGTGATTCACATACTTATTCGTTTCCGGTTTACCTATCATGCATCTCTAGGATCTCAGGATCCGACGGATGAAATTTGATAGGTATCGTGTGGGTCCGTTGTATAGAAGTAATTGTTTGTGCCTATATATCGATTTCATTTTAATTGAAGTTTTTTAAATAGAGGCGGCACCGACAATGTAACCGGTTAGAGCGAATCAGACGGCAAGCTGCTAAGTGGTGGGGGCCACGTTAGAGTAATTCCGTGTTGACGAGGTACATGTTGGGATTCGGGTTGTCTTCACGTGGACCTCGACCGTCCGATTAAAAATTTGTTTTATTACATTTGGCCCCAACTTTTCAACTAATTACTGTGTTTTTTAGAAAAACCACGTGTACTTGCCTACTTGGTAGTTAAAAGGATGGTCATGTTTTAAATTTGATAAGATATAGATTATCAAAATTTATTAATGAGATAAAATTAATAACAAAAAAAATTATATAACTTTTTTAATAATTTTGTAAGAGAGTGTTTGGCATTTTTAATGAGTTTTTACTAATTATAGACAAAATTTAACGTTTTTTGAATAAAACGAACGAATTTAATACTAATCGATCCGACAAGCTACAAGGGAAAATATAATAAACTCTAAAAAAATTATAAGTCGTTTTTAATTATTATTTTGTGAAGTCAAAGATAAAAAAGAGTTAAGAGGAAAAGGCACTTAAAAGTTAAAAGGTACCAAAATGAAAAACCTCAAAATAGGCCGGGCTTGCAAGAAAAGAACCTAAGACCATATATTGAATAAATAAAAAAATCCATCCACGTGTGAAACAGTCTCATAACAGAAGGCGCGGCGGCCGCACTTGATGGGTCCCAGTCATCGTGTCGTCTGGAATCCACCAACAAGATTGTTTATTTATCCTTTATAAAAAGTTTTCATTTATTAAATTTTATAACAACTACATCCATGCATGAGTTCCATGCACTGGTACCATGATACAGACACCACACACGAATCCTATTCCTCCACCTCACTAATTCACATGGGCACATGTACGGACGACACAGAGGAAGTGAGGGGGTCTGGCCGTGACGTGTGGGTAGGTGACAGAGGTATTTAAGCCGGCGCGTCGGCGATAGAGTAAGAGAGAAGCGTTAGATGAAAGCCACGTGGCGATGTAATTAAAGATAGGGGTTTAAATTAAATAAAAATGTTGGTAGGGTGGGGCTTGAATTGGGGCGGCTGATGTGCTGTGATGTGGTGTGTGTGACCCGCAATAAAACCGTAGTTTGTTGGGCTGTCAGGTGACCGGCCTGTCCGTTAAAAGTGCTGCTGAAGGTGGTGGGGTAAGTGTAGGGAATAGGGATACCTAAAATCGGTTTTGTTTGACCGCGGCAGATTTTTTCCTACTCTGCTTGGATATAGGATTTTAGTTAGGTTAGGCCAGCTTAGCTTTGCTTATTCTTTCAATTCCTTAACTAGCTTCCCCTTTGCATGTGAGTATGTTTGGTGGTTGAAGCCTAAATTATTGACCTCAAATTTTGCTAAACAAAATTTGATAGAAAAACATCACATATAACAGTTTAAAAGAAAATTAATTACGTTCAAGTTAAGATCCCTTTGGATTTTATATCAATCATGATTAATTTAAATATAGATGAGAAAAGAAAAACTAGAGATGTAGAATCATCACGTGTGTTTCTTTGAGTATTTTGATATATTTTAAAAGAGCAAACGACATAATCCCACCCGAAGTTTGGGGAAATCCCAAGTTAATACGGTTGGTTCAATTTATCCTTTTTTGTCACCCTTATTCTCCAGTGTTAATAACGAGGCATCTGACACAGTGACAATGAGTAACAATGACTGAATACCCTTGAACCTTTGACTTTAGATTATTTAACAAATAAACTAAATAGACTGTAAAAAACCAAAAATGCCCCTATATTTATTTATTTTCCAAAAAAGTGAAATTACCCTAATGCCCCTAGACCGTTTGAAGTTCAGCACAATTGTTTGAATGTTGAGGGTTTAGCTGTATAGGCAAAGTAATATTTCTTAAAAATTGACATACATCCTGAAAAGTTTCAAGTTTGAACACAAACACATCCTATACAAAACCAACATCAAAGATCATACTAAAACCATACATACTAGAACAACACTTTTGCATTGAACATATATATATGAAAAATACATAATTTGGCCTTGAAATGGCCTTGAAATGTGATGATCAACAGCCCAAAAAAAGAAATTAAAGCTGCATATTACATCAAAAAAACCTACTGCAGCAGTCCTAAATCAATTACAACATTCACAATAGACAACTTAAATCAGTTGCTATCTGTCATATCACACCCATATTTGCAGCTTTGCACGCCAAGACTAACAAACAAGTCCTATGTACAACTTTCCCAGATTTTACAAAATACAGCAGCTACTTCAACTCCACACATCCAAAAAAACCAACATCATGCTTCTACAGTTTTAACACACCCAAAAACAAAATGATGCTTCAACTCCACACTCCTTAAGTACCTGAAAAAAATCATAAAATCAATTTAAGGGCTGCCCTTGACAGTTTGAAGCAATGTCACAATGTTAAAATTTGAAGGACTGATGTTACACTAACCTGCTATCCTTGACAGTTGCTTCAATGTTGACATGTCTAACTTGTTGGGGCTGATGAGCTTCTCCTCTCTAAACAAAGCATAGAAAACAATGTTAATGCAGCAAATCTATTACAAAAACAATACTATTCACGTTAATAAAAGCTTTAAAATACCCTTTGATTCTTGTTGTTTGAATGATTTTGTGGGTAGCGTCTCTGTTATGTCCTAAAGTTCACAGATCCCACACTAAGTGTTGCACCTTTGTTCATCCTTGGTTCTTCATCAGCATCCTTTTTTCTAGCCTTTTTGGGGCCTCCCAACCTTGGTATGTTTGATAGGTGGATTCAGCTGCCTACCCCCAAGCAAGTCAGGCCAACTAAGTGGGTCAAGTATGGGGTGAATGTGATCAGCATATGTTTTTTCGTATGAAGTGATCCTTAATGAAGATCCACATAATCCTCCATATTTCTAATGTTCCTAAAAAGCAAACAGCGGACTGCATGCACACAAGGGACTCCAGAAAGTTGCCACATTCCACAGTCACAAGTTTGAGATTGAAGGTTTAATATGTGATGTGTCTACTAGAGGCAGTTGTTATCCACCACTTCAAACTCATCACTTCCAGGCCAAATACTTCAATATTCCTAGCAGACTCAATTAACCATTGATTTTCCTATGTACAACAGGGGGAACATTTGTGACCCAATCATTCCTAGCCTTTGCCCTAGCTTGCATCGTACCATAATCCTCCTCCTATAATGCTCTAACAAGCTTAGTATGGGTAATTCCTATTCTCTCCCACCAGCTATAAAGACTTCACACATGTTATTTGTAACATGATCAGATTTGGAATCAAGGTCGAATGCATGCCTTGACCAGGATCTCACATCATTTTCAATTATCCACCTATGAGCTTCTCTATCTACAACTTCAACTTTTCCATGGCTTGCTAAAATCAATGATATTGGCACCCTACTAACAACCCAAAACAAGTTCCTTAACCTCAACCCGGGAATTTTTTCCTAAAGTTAGCATAAACATGCCTAGCACATGTCTAACACTAGCATTTGGCCACAAGTCTGTGCATCCACCAACCCTTCTGCTTATCACTCATGATAGTGAAGGGTCAATGTCCCCTATAAACTCCTTCAACAAGGTCATAAAGTATCTCCAGATTCCTTGTTTTTTATCTCACAAATGGTAATTGCTACTGGAAAATGCCACTGTTAGCATCCATAGAACTGCTGACAATAGTACTCCCACATAAGACCCTTTAGATGGCAACCATCCACACCTATAAAATGCCTACAACCCTTTATAACTCTTTCTTTGTGCTGCAAATCCTAGGAAACACTCTGAAAGTTTGGATCCCTTCTGGACTAACAGATTTCACATTATATATGGAACCTGGTTGGTATGTTTGACAATGTGATCATATTTCAACAAACCAGTAAAGGACTCTGCATGGCTTGTCTGACCTCCCATTTGCCAGCTTATTAGCTCTATAAGTTTGGATCTAGACAACGGTAGTAGTGTTTCCACCCAACGCGTCTACAATGGCTTAATTGATGAACCCTTTTGGGATCTGATGAAGTCTCCCATTTTTTCAACCCCCCAAGCAGTTGTTGCCTCTCTATTATTATAAACCCTCGTGCATGTATTTAAGTGCCTATACTTCCTAACTGAAAAGACACATCATCAGGCATCAAAGCAAGCATATAGATGAAATGGACAGTTTGTTTGCTTACATTTAGCCTTAAATCTTCTTCTCTCATTGTGAATCTTCCTAACAGAAAACCCCCTCTGAATTACATAATCTCGAAACACCTTCCTAAAGTGATCAACTCCCTCAAACACTTGACCAACTTTGAAGTGGATTTTCCCATTATCCCCATATGCAAACTGTGACCCTTCATGTGCTTGCTAACCTAGTTACTGCATCTTCATCATCAGTAGACCCTTCATATGAACTGTCCTCATGGTATTCAGACATTCCCTTGAACTTCAGTCCTCTACCCCACCACTACCTTGCCCAGTTTGATTTCCCTCAACCCCACCACTTCCTGCCCAATTTCAATTCCTTACCACCCCCTTTCCTGTCCAGTTTCCATTCCTTCAACCACCCCACTTCCCTGTCCATCCTGCCCACTCTCATGGTCTTTCTCATGATCACTTTCATCACTTTCAACACTCCAAACACTCCAATAGAACTCATCTGGAATATCCTCTTCGCTTCCTCATTATCCTGCTCCAAAAACCCTCATTGTCCTCTGGTTGGGCTACTAATAAAGTTCTACGTTCATAAAGTCCACTGGTATGGCTTCTACTAGACTCTTATCACTCGCTTGCCAAAACTCTTATTGCTCAAATATAAATTCCATATCATCATCCCCTTCCCCCATGTATCTAGCCCCTGACAAGGGTAGCTTAACCTCTACCTTAACTTCTCATAAGGGTCATTTCGACAACCTCATTCTCCGAAGCCCACATCGTTCACATCTTTAATAAACATATATAACTATACTCATCCGGATCAACATTTAGTATTTCATATTCTAAATTAAACACTTCAACTTTAAGTCATAGGAATTTGGTTAAGCCTGTATAAACACACACAACCAAGCAATTATAAAAAAAATCAACTGCCACCACCCTACCACCACCCAAGGTACGTGGCATTGTTACACCAGATGTCGTCAACCACTGCTAGGCAGCATTTAAGACAGTTACCAGTTTTCCAGCCAATATACCAAAAATCTCCCCAACCCACCATAAAAAAATCAACTACCACCACCCTACAACAGCCATCACCACCCTACCACCACCCAAGGTACGTGGCATTGTTACACCAGATGTCGTCAACCACTGCTAGCAGCATTTAAGCCAGTTACTGGTTTCCCCCAATATACCAAAATCACCCTAACGCCACCATCAACTCTACCACCACTATACCACCATACACCACCACCACCATACTAACAGTGCCATGCAACACCAATATCCTAAACCCCCACTACACCAAAACTTTAATCCTAATCCTAAAGCCCCCCTAATACCACCATCACCACTATACCACCACAGACCCTAATACCCTAACACCACTGTCAACTATACCACCACTATGTCACCATATACACACAACAACCAATACTACACACGGCCATGCAACACCAATATCCTAAACCACCACTACACCAAAACCCTAACCGTAGTCTTAAAGCCTCATACTACCACCATCACCATCTTACCACCACCCAACAACCACTCTAACGCCATTATACAATCACCGTTACCAACCGACCACCAACATACCCCATTGAACCACCAAACATGCACCACTAATCCTCAACCACCACCCAATAACCACCCTAACGCCACCACCACAACCTTTACACCAATCACCACCACCACAACCATAACAAAAAAGCCAATCCACGAAAAATCCAACACAAACCAATACAAAAAAATACGTAAATAAACTGTGATACCTTGTTACAGACCACTTCGCCATATCGTCCATCTCGTCGAACTGTTGTCTTTCTTTACCCGTCGTTCGTCTTCCTCTAACCGACGAATTTCTCTTCTCGTTAATGGCTTGTATTCCTCCCAAGGTTGTGTTTGCGCGACCGGTACGATGTTTCGGGTTAATGGGTCTAGGTTTGGTTGTCGTTTCGTTTAGGAGTCAAAGCAGAAAAAAACAGCGCAAGGATTCGGTGAGGCTTACGAGTTCGACTATGGATGGGAAGAAGGTCAGAAGGATTATGCTGCAATTTTTGTTCACAAGTGATGAGGTTCGTGGGTTAATGTCTATGGGTTAGTTTTTCAGAGAAGCATTTTCATTTGAAAGAGAAAACGAAAGATATTAGAGAAAAAAAAAAAATTTCACCTGACATTGCAATACTCCAGCCGTCATACTATCTTACTTACAATTTTGCAACATTCCTAGGCTTTTATTATTTTTTATTATTGAATTTAATTGGCAACATTTCCCTAGGCTTCTTTATTATTTGAATTAATTTATCCTAATGTCATTTTTAATTTACCCTTTTGCTGTTAAAACCAAGTGAACGGTGTTAGATTAAGAGTGGCAAAACGGGATAAATTGAACCAGTGGTACCAACTTGGGATTTCCCCAAACTTCGGGTGGGATTATGTCGTTTGCTCTTTTTAAAAAAGTAAAAGTTGAGTGGGAATAACGAGGTAGGATTTAAAAATTAACAAAAACATCACATAAGTTTATTAATTTACTAAATACCCTTGTAATAAAAATATTAAAAATTACAAAAACACCTTCACCTACCTATTAAATACCGGTAGCTAGCTACCATCGCCGGAAGGTGGCCGGAGTTGCCATATCGACGCACAACTAGCTAGATATGGCTGATCGTGCACCGAGATGACATTTTTTAGCCAGATCCATTGTGGATCTAGCCAGATCACATTTGATTGTCAACGACAGTCAAAAATACGACGTTATTGACGATTAGTTACGGCCAAAGATCTAGCCATCAACGGCCAGATCTTTAGCCATAGATCTAGTCTTTTTTGGCTAGGTCCACGGTAGATCTTTAGCCATAGATCTAGTCTTTTTTGGCTAGGTCCACGGTAGATCTGGCCGAAAAAGGCTATATCGGTAGAATACCGACTAGATTCAACTGGTAGTGCTCCATTATAGTATTATACTAGATTTCAACCACCTTGCGGTGGTGGTGGCCGGAATCTAGCAAATATGAGTGGTGGGAGTGTTTTTTGTCAATTTCTAAACTTTTTTTTGGAGGGTGTTTAGTTAAATTAACAAACTTAGGGGATTTAAAAAATAATTGAATAAAATATAGTAATATTTTTCAGAATAGGGAAATAAATGTGTATTTTGGAAATGATAGGAATAGGATAGGGAAAAATATTGAAACAAATGGACCTTGACTATGGTATGGATTCTATGGTATCAAAATCGTAATCTAGATGTGTCACAAATATTTTTTTTTTGGTGATCGAGAGTGTCTGGGCTAACTTGCGCATACCTTAACTGATCCCCTAGACCTTAAAGTTGACAGTCGGATAAATCTTCTCAGTGGCTACCTCTATTAGCAACCTAGGTAAGTCAAACTCATGACCTCTTGAGTAATACACCCAAGAGTCTTAGTTGACGGCTAGGCCACCTAGTGGACCCAATGGTTGTTATGTGTCACAATATTTTAAAACTTGAGAGAGTGCGAATGAGTTTGGTGAAAATAAGATTGAAAAAAATAAAAAGAATATCAACCATTATATCATAAAACAAACAAACTACATGGAAGTAAATCATCAAGTCACCAACCTTTGGCCCAATTGACATATATGAGATGGTGAAAACCAGAAGATTGAGTGGGCTGTAACAACCCCAGCCCACCTCAACTCATAATTTTACAGGACATTGGGAGCTTGCCCAATTGACACACCCAACTCTTATCTTCAACACTGTCTGAAACCAAACTCCTTTAACACAAAGGCATGTGTCACCGTGTCAGGAACTCCTCTCTCTGAACTTAACCCCAACAAGAAGAAGAAGAAGAAGAAGAAGATGGGAAGAATTTTTGTGGTGGAGCTAGAAGGAAGGTCTTATAGATGCAAATTCTGCAAAACCCACTTGGCCCTTCCTGAAGATCTTGCTTCCAGGGTAGTCCTTTTTTTTCTCTTTTTTTTTTTTTTTTTTTTTTTAAATTGATTTTGTTAGTGTTTGTATAAATTAAGTCTAGAATTATATGAATTTTTTGGTTAGTCTTTGGCTGCAAATGTCTTTGCTTGAACATGAAAAGTGATTGTCTTGGTTAAGGGATTTTGTTGAGTTGATCTGGGTTTATTATGTAGAGCTTGTGTATTTATAAGTAAGAATGTGTGAGGGAAATGGGAAATAAATCACCAAGATTTGTAATTTATATCATGTTTTATCGGATATTTGAAGTGCTTAAATGATCAAGAATTATGTTGAAGTTCACTTGTTAAAGAGAGTGCATAAATAATCATACAAGTGTGTTTGCTTCTTTTAGTCAGGAAAGTAAGTTTACTGTAACTCAATGGAGGTATATTCTTCCCGTGCGTTATTCAGTTGCTCATGACAGTTTCCTGAACTCCAGAGGAGGCTCAGGGAAATGGAAATTTTTCTGTAGTTTTTGAATTTGTGTTTGTGCTTGATCACCGTGATAAGTGCATTAAGTAATTTGACATTTGCACCTGAGAGGGCATATTAGAGCTTAATTCATTTGTGTAAACAAATCACCAAAGCTTCCTTTGATAGACATACCATTCAGCTTACCATCTCGAAGAAGTAAATCGTCTTTGAAGATTAGATTAAATATATCACAACTCTTGATCGAAAGAAAAATTCAACCCTTTCATTTACTTTCTCCAATCATCAGGATAATACTCAACTGTTAAAACAAACAGATAGACTGGCCTTGGGTCACCCTGCCCCAGCCCTCTTTTCTAGGTCTAGGCATACACTAATTTATCCAATTTATCATGCAACATTTCGTTACATTTTCTATATGATTTCGAAATTGTTGATTGTTCTAAGTTCATTCTAGATATATTGGAATTGTGATTTAGCTGCTCTTCTGGATTGATAAACTCTTTTTGGTTGATTTGTTCAGGCTTTTCATTGTCGCAGAGGAAAAGCATACCTCTTCAATAATGCGTAAGTTCTATAAAGTTCTTTCACGGATTGTTTTGTTACAGAACATGTTGAATTTTTTAGGTTTCAATTTTTTTTCTTAAGTTGTCAATGTTATGGTGCTGTTTATACTAAAATAAAATTGGATTAGGCTCCTGGCTTGCATATTGCTGCTGTACTTCTACATTGTTTCAACATATTGTATGCTTTTCTTTTTCTTTAGTACATATTTCAGTTGTACAGTCACACAAGCTAAGTCAAATGCAAAACAACTGTGTGATAATGTTGTGATAATGGACAAACTAGAAGATAGGCATGAAAATACCGGCCAGCTGAAGGAGGTAACTTCACCTGAGATCACAGCGCTCATTTCTCGCTTGATCATCATACCATGCTATAAATTTATACCTTCACTAGGACTGGTAAATAATACTAGGAAATTAATTTGTTGTTTCAGAAGAAACTGTAATAGTGACTGATACCTTTTTTTTGGTCATCCATATCTGATGCAAGAGAGAAATCATGTAGACTCATTTCTAGTCTTTTCCCTAAATAAATATATTTCAGAGGAATGAATCATAATCAAGCTGTATGCTCCTAAATTTAATTGTTCTCATTGGCATTTGATTTCAGGGTGAACGTCACAGTTGGAACTTTAGAGGAGAGGATGATGCTTTCAGGAATGCATACCGTGGGAGATGTATTTTGCTGCTGTTGTGGCCAAATTGTTGGCTGGAAATATGTAATACATCTTCCTGTGTTTCTTCGTCTCATGCACATACACACACACATAAGCAGCTACCTTCTTTCTGTTCATGCTAGCTCTTGGTAACTTGTTCCTACCATTATCAATCCTTGCAGGAGGCAGCTCATGAGAAAAGCCAGAAGTATAAAGAAGGGAAATTTGTTCTTGAAAGGTACTTCTTATTTAAATAGTAAATGAAGGTATAATTTTATTTTTCCCACTTGGCCGGCAGTACCATTGACTTGTTAAATTTGTTGCATTTATATAAAACAGAGGGAGGATTGTTGATGAAATTGACTTTTCTTCGGAAGTCTACATCGATACTCGTCCTAGTGTGAGTGACACTGAAGAATGAAGATGTCTAGGATGTAGCATCATTTCTATAACTAGTTGCACCAAATAATTTGTCAATAAGAGCAGATGCACTTCCCTTGTGTATATGTGTGGACTGTACAATTTTTAGGAAACCTCAGCGTTCTAGTTTGATTCTCATGTACAAGTACTAGTATTGTATTATCACTTTAATTTTGCGTAGATTTATGCTCTTTCATCTCTCTCCTTCCCAGTTCTTTGATTTTTTAATTAGCAACATCTCCATCTCCAGGAATGAGCATCTGTTTAACACTTTCAACTTTCAGTTAAGAGCTTGTGGAGTTTTTGTGTTTTAGTGATGGTGCTAGAAAACAAGGTTAAATATAATTAAGAATGAAAAGGGCAAATTGTCTTGAACAACTAAAGAGGTCCCAAGTAACCATACATATAATCAACCAAAAGCCTCTTAAAAACCAGTGAAAAAAAAAGGAATTAAGATAACGAAGCTTCACTGTTGTGTTGAATAAAGAAGCTGAGCTGCAGAAGAGACATCTCTAAACCTACAGTTATAAGGATTTTTATGGATGGAAGGTGAAGACTTTCTTTTTTATTTTATTTTGAAGCTCAACAATGTGTATATCATCTTAAATATATATTCAAGTATGACATAACTTCATTCCATTAATAATTTGGTAAAAATAAACCCCAAGAAGTTGGCCCAGCACAAATATGTTTGCTCTCTTCATTGACTTTTTGGGTTTCAACTATCCTGAGATCATCTATCATGTTTGTGGTTTAACTTGAAATATTGAACTTGTACGATATTTAATAGATTATGGAGATTAATTGAGGTACACGTAAACTGGTCCGAACACCTCGGTCATTAAATAAAAAAATTGGTAAATATGTTAGTTAATGTTTTAGATTAAATAAACTTTATAGTTAGGCAAATGTATGTGTAAGGAGTCAATCACTTTGTGTATCGCATATATAATTAAAGTGTCACATGTATTAATTCTATTAAGATTTTTTTAATCTAATAATTTAAAAGTTGATGAATTTATCTATAAAAGTACTTATTTTAATTACCCTCTTCTAAGTTCTAACAATTGGATTACAATTTTTTTTTTTTAATTAAAGCATTTATTAACTAATTTTGACAGATATTATTAATGTTTTTGGTTAATTGATTTATGTTGGAAGAAAAGTATTCCAAACACAGCCTTAAAATATTAGACGTCAAAATTGGTATTAAATGGGCAGTCGTTTTAGCAATATCAGTTTTTGGCTCGAGTTTTTGCGGTTCTTTGAGAAGAAAAGAGGGAAAAAGCAGTGGCTTTATCACCCTATTCTTCAATGCCCAATTCTATTCTAACCCATTACCATTAACGCTCTTGTTTTCTTCTTCTTTGTCTCAGTCTTCATATATTTCTTTTTCTGTTTGATTTTTGGTTCTTGCAGGTTGAGAGAACACAACCCAGATGGGAAAGACATCGTCTTCTTCTATTAAGAAGAAGAGATCGAAAGTTTCTTCCTCTCGGGTACTTTCTCAATCTACTGTTTTTTCTATGATTATTTTATTGTTCTATGGTTAAGTTGCTCAAATCTCTTGCCCTTTTTTAATTTTTTGCTCAGGAATTTAGGTATGGACAAGTTCTTTAATTTGATTATGTAGAATAAGAAAAAGATTTTTTTAGCCGCAGTTTTGTTTGTTGAGAGAGATTAGTTTTAAACAGTGTGATGTTTTACGTTATATGATTTAATGCTCTGTTTGGTTTCTGAGAAACAAGACTCTGATTGATTGAACAATTTGTAAATTAGAATCTGGACATGGCCCTTTTTTTTTTTTTTTTTCTGATTTCTGTGATTTCAATCTAAAATTGCTGTATGTATGTGGGTGTGTTGGGTGTTTAGGGGCGAATTAAGAAAAGAAGTAAAAGTAGGACCAGGAGAAAGAGTAAGTCCAAGAAGCTTCCCCATCGTGATGATTCTGTATCTTATTCAAGCGATAGTGATGATTCCATGAATTCGGTATCTGTTTCATCCTCTTGTTCTGAGGATGACCATAGAAGTAGAAGATCTCGTTCAAGAACAAGAAAAGATGTGAAGAGCAGTAAGAAGAGGGCTCGAAGACAGTCCTCTAGCAGTGAAAAGACTGAAGACGCTCCTCTTTTTAAAAAAAGAAAGGGATCAAAGAAAAATGGTGATTTTCAGGTGAGGAAAAAAACCCATGAGAAGAAGAAGAAGAAGCTGAAGGAGAAGAAGAAGGAGAAGAAGAAGAAGAAGAATAAGTCTAAATGGGAGGTAAGTGTTAGTTCCACAAGTAGTGGGTCATGGAGTTGCTCTACTTGTCAGGGTGGGAGTGGTAGCAGTGATGAGAGCGAAGTGGAGAAAAATAGAGGCTGGTCTGAAAGAAGAGATAAAGATAGGAGAAGAGTGGAAAAGGTTAAAAGTGGAAGTAAAAGGAGCAGATCTAGGTCGAGGAGTTTTTCATCATGCAGTAGGTATAATGATTACAGGAGTGATGAACAATTGACAGGTGAGGTTAATGTTAGACGGCTGAGATCAGTTATTACTGTTGTTAGAGAGGGAAATGAGGAGAGAGGGATGAATGAAGATGAGCATAAAGAAGAGATGGTATATGATTATGATGATTATCCTCCTAGCAGAAGCAATGATAGTAATGATGGGGGGAGCAAGAGAGAGTTTGTCCATAATTATCATGTCACAACAAAGGAGAAAAGGCATGCAGAAGATGAAAAAGGAGAAGTTGTTTCTAACATCAGAAGTGGTAAAGTCACAGAAACCGACAAGGACAGTGATGACTATGACGAGAATAGTCCTTGTGATGGGTTTAAGATGAATGATGTTCTAGAGGAAAAAAGGAATGATGATTCTGGTGTTGCTGATAGTCCAAACGCATATAATTTGGAGTCAATTTTAAGACAAAAGGCTTTGGAAAATCTAAGGACATTCCGAAGGGGGCACCAGACAGATGCAAAGGCTCCTGTCAATCAGAAAGATCTAATTCATAGTGATGTGAAGAGACTGTCCTCCACAAAGGCTGAATTGTTTCAAAATAAATCCTCCAAGGGAGGGGGTGCTAGAGCAGTCGTTACAAGCCAAGTAGCAGGGGATGACAGTATTCCTGCAGCAAGTAAAAGTCCTACAGAGATTTCACAGAATGATAAAAATCTTTCTGATGGGAACAATGGGTACAAAAATAATGGGGCTAAGCATGATGTTGCACATCCACCAGATCGGGTTGCTCTTGCTAGCAGCCCCAACAAGGTCAACAAGACTTTCGGTTCTGAATCTTATAAACCAAGGTTGATTTCATTAGCATCAAGGCGAGAACCATCAAATGCTTCCATCAACAAGAAGCAAGAATCTGCTTTGCGAGAGGAACCCCCTCAAGCAAAGTCAATTACTGGGAATAGCGTAGCTCACTGTAAGGTAGAAACAGCACAAACTGAGATCGACCAACTTGGCAAAACTAATTGTGAAGAAGTTAATAACGCCCGCAGTTCTGCTTCTGATGATACTTCTTGCTTAAAATCTATATCTGGAGGCATTAGCTCTAATAAACCACAAGATGAGGCCAAGGACGATTCACAGTTAGAGCAGAAGACTATGACTGTAATGCGGGGTGGTGAACTGGTAGAGGTAAGTATTTTAATTTGATATAGACTATAGACCTCTGCATCTCAAAACTATAAGCTGTTAATGTTGTATGTAATTTTTTTCGTGTTATGTGCCAAAGTCTGATTTCATGCTTCTTATGTTTGGCCAGGTAAGCTACAAGGTCTACATTCCTAAGAAAGCCCCCGCCTTGTCTCGGAGGCCGCTCAAACGTTGATGTCTCATCAACAATTTTGGTCTGAGTAGGCACTGATTAGAAAGCTTTACAAAAAGAGATACAACCGTTTTGTTTGCAACTTTGAAAGAGATACACTATCATTCTGGATTGACGTCTCATGCAGAACCTGAAGTTAAGAGCTTGGGGAATTCCGGCTTGCAGTATATACTAATACTAGTAACCATAGGTTCATTAAAAGAATGTAATCTATTCTGGCCACAAGGATGACTATCTTTATGACGTTTATTTTAAAAGTAGCAATAACTTGTTTCGTGTAATTTTTTCTTTTAAATTATAATCTCTGTTTATTTTAGCTTTCTTTCATATATTAGTTTGTTTATTGGTGACTTCTCCTTGGCTGTGATAAACTGATAATATTAATTGGAATATCCTTAGTTTTGTGTGAGTTGTGACCTCTTTTTTATTGCATTTTTTTTTTTGGTGATTGGAGTCTAGAGACTAGAGTGTCCGGATCAATTCGTACATACCTCGATTAACTCTTGAAGTCTTAAAGATAATGATTGGGTATACTTTCAAATGATCATCCTTATTAGTAACTGAGATATACTCTCAAATGACCATCTTTATTAGTAACTGAGATGAATTCAAGACTTCTTGAATAATACATTTAAGATTTAGAATCTTTGTTCAACTATTCGGCCACTCAGAAGTGGTTTTTTTTATTGCATTTAAACACTTAAGAAAATGCTTTTTATTTCCTTTTTTAACATTGTTTCTTGATAGTTGATACTCATACATTTATATGCAAATCACTTGTATAAAAACATGTATGTACATGTTTAATTAGGGTCATCGAGGTAATATAGGTTGTTAATTCAGCTCTTCAATAATTTGTCTTCGAACATCAGTTCCAGAAAATTTCTACTAGAATCCCACTATTATGGTCTGCTTTTTGTTTTCTGAGGACAAACCACAGAGCTATAAATTAAACAATTCCAGCTTCGGCAGGCACAGAAGTGGTGCCAACGAAAATTAATTACATAAACTGCAAAACATTTTTGGGTTGTGATGCTTTTGTAGCAACTTGCTTCCAAGTTCTTCGCAATACCACGGGCTAGACAGCGAACACCGACAATGGGGTAGCCACAATATAATGCACCAGTTTCCGAGTTGAGTTTATTGTGTATGATTGCAGTTCAACGCTAATGATTTTCCTCAGCTGTCAGCAGGATTTGTTTTCTTTGTGCCACTTACACAGGCCCAGTCATCCATCTGTGACACCGATATGCCTTCCAGTAATGTTGAATATCTATCAATGATATGTGAAAGCTGCAAAAGATTTGACAACGAAGTCAGGTTCAAGTATGTACAAACTCATTCCAAAGAGCTTTGGAAATAAAAATGGCAGACCCTTTTATCTCTTATGGATATTCAGAGTTTTGATGAATTGTGTTGTTTTAGTAACAGACAGAAACTTGGACATCGATGTCTGATCATTGAAGCAGGATATAGTATTGTAAAATGTGTCAATGACAGTGAGCATTCCTATCTCAGCTTTACAGAATGCAGCCACTTTGATTCAATTGCTGCTAACTGGTAACTGCTTATCACTTAATAGTACATAATCAATAACATTGATGAAGACTAAGAAGATACCTGCTCAGATAAGATACCAGAGATGCCAACTACTGCCCCAGGCTTAGCATGAGAAACAATATCATCTGCTAATTCCAATAATGGATTTAGAAGTATATTTGCTATAACCACGTCATACTTGTCTATCTCAGCGACAGCTCCCGTTTGATATGAGTTATGATCGTTCTTCAGTCCATCTTCCCTTTCATCTTTGGAGGGAGGACGTGTGTTGTCAGGAACTAGGACTAATTTCAATTTATCAGGTCCAATGTTATTAACAGCAGCATTATGACTCGCAGATGTGATTGCTTGGGGATCTATATCAACTCCAACAGATAAGGCAGCACCAAACTGTATTCCCAGTCAATAAATTAGGATTTGAGAATCAGTTGGCATGACATGGAAAAAGTATAATGGATAAGGGAAATATAAAAACATTCCTCGTCACTGACTTCAAGAAGAAATTAGGAATGGGTGAAATTTCTCATAAACTAAACAATAACACATATATATAAGACATAAAAATATTTGTAAGCAACTCTACACAATGAGGTTCTACCGTCTCTTAAAATCAAGGTTGATTACCTTAATTGCAGCAATTGCAAGAATTCCAGAACCAGTGCCATAGTCCAAGAAGAGTTCTCCCCCTTTTATCAAGCCTTGTAGCAACAATAGACACAACATAGTAGTAGGATGCTCCCCTGTCCCAAATGCTAATCCGGGATTCAAAATTATATTTGTTGCTTCACCATCCTGTAGTGATGAAGCAAAAATACTATTATTCATAAATAATATGTGCTTTAACAATAGTTGAATTGCAAAAGGTTTCATGAGCAAAAGAGTCAGACTATCCTATCAGGAACCTTGATTCAGAAATGTGTGTACAAGTGCTTGTATCCTCATGACTTTTCTTAATCATCTACAAATCAAATTCAAATGCTTAGCCCATCAGATGGAGAGTTCAACCGTAATAGAAGTTGCAATATCAAATACTTGACTAGTGTAAGAAATTTTAACAGTGTGATTTTGAAATGTTCATAGGAAACAAGCTTATAAGATTTAAATAAAAGTAATGAAGAAAAGAGCTAATTATATACAGTCAGAAACGACTGCAACAAATAAAACCTCCAAAAAGGTAAGAGTTATAAATCATACTGGGGGAGTTCTCCACTCAGGTACAATCCATAGTCCTTTTGTAACCTTAACAGGATGAAATGATTCCTGCAATAAATTCATAAAACATTATCAATAAAGTACTGAAAAAAGAATTATGCACACCTAACTATTATAATTGATAGTAAACAATAAATTTAGTTATCCCTGTATTTTTCGACATAACCTGATAATTTTACAGAAATTCACATACAGCTCAAGTCAGAAGTTGATCCTCAAAGCGAGGTAGAGTACATTGGAAACAATAAATAGTTAAGGTATTGAAAAAAGGTTGCAGAACAAAAGTACAGAACCAGATGACAATAAATTACGAGCGTTCATCACCTTTAAAGGAATAATCACATTTTTGTATTCCTAGTGCTGTAAGTACCTCAAAAATCATTGCAAAGCAGTATTCTCTTGAAAATCAAAGATAGCTCATGTAGGATCACATTGGCTTCCTTGAGTCTAATTTCCATAAATGCAAGTTAGACAGAATGAGGTCAACGTTGAAGTCAATTGTTTATGAATTAAATTTCAGGTTTTAACTCCTAAGATCTGGGGCATAATCTGCACAAAAATCTGTTTCAAAATTCTTTTCATTAGTAAGTTTGCCTTCCAACCGGTTACATCAAAATGAAGTGGAAGGCAGAGAAACAACTCAATCAAATGAAATGGCACCATCTTACTAACATTAAAACTGACACCAATTATGCAATTGATGACAAAGAACAGACAAGTAGATGAACCTGAGTTTTCTGTATCCAGTTGTATTGATCACCAATTTTAACTTCATAACTTGGTATCTCTTTTAAGCCTATGGAATCCACAGCACATGAGATGCATGTGTCCACATCTTCGCTTTCAGGAAATATAGAATCAATGAAGATCTGCATAAAAAAGCTATCATAATTTAAAACAACAAATTTCTGTTCCTTATTGCCTTTTCAAACTAGTGAACAGAGTAATTAAAGACAATCTACCTACATTATATCCACTAAAATTTGTCTCAAAGGGTAGACTCTGAAACTCACTTTGACATCATTAATACCAAACCTTCAAATGAAATTTCACTAGAATACCTCTTTGTTATCATTAATTCGCTATCATTTTAATACATATCCTCAGTCATAACTTCATCTTTAATAATTCAAACATAAAATTATTCGCTATATATATAACAAGAATTTTCACCTCATCAGAACTCTCACATCCATCTTCTTCATCCACGCTTGTAGAACTTGCACCAAAACACAGAAGAGCTTCCGAAAAATCATCCTGTAAAACAAAAGGAAGCACAAATATAGTTAGATAAATTTTGTTAATATTTTAACTAAAATGGTCATTTGGGATCGCGAAAACCATTAATTCTAACAGTGGTACCAAACTCAATTATCTCAGTTCAAGTTCATAAACCAAAACAGCAACGTGGGTTTTTTGCAATAACAATGCCTTGTAATCCAAGTAATTATAAAGAAGAAGAGAATCTAACAATGAGATGTTTCTGACAGCGAATGCGAACTGAAAGATAAGCAGGAGAGGAGGAAGTGTCCAGCGAAGTATAAACAGAAGAAGAAATGGAAAACTTCTTAGTGAAGAGCGAAGAGGGTGTTGAATGGTTTGTGGGTTCGTAGTTTCTGAAGGAAAGAGTTGAGAGGAGAGAAAGCGGAGCCGCATACTGATATGGCGGGTGAGTTAAGTAACGGGCGAGTGTGTACGGAAAGTGTTTGAAGAAATGTCTCAATGACATAGACATTACTAACTGCTTTATCAAAACTCAAGTAAGGTACAAGCAGTTCAACTGAGTTGTGTCTTGTGTGTTCCACATTTTGAGGAAAGGTTTTAATACGAATAATACCCAAAAAAAATTATAAATTGATATTTTATTTATTTCAAGCCTCCAAATTTTCATTTACTGAAATTAATTTACCTAAAATAGACTAATAAGAGTATTAAATTTGATTAAATATATCGATAATTATTTCAGCATCAACTAACTAAACAGTGTGGCGCTGCCCATATCTATATAACAAAACAAGACGCGAAAGCCCTGTAATTTAGCGGTGTTGTTAATGGGAAGGGCTTTCTCATCGAACCCTTTATCTTTAAGCCTCCCTGACCCGGCATTCGAGTCATGGCTACGTGACTCTGGCTACCTTGAACTTCTCGACACCAACTCCGCCGCCTTATCCACCACTTCCTCCACCACCGCAACCACCACCAGTGCCACTATTACCCACAGCCTCTTTCATTATTTATGGACCTTTTTTTCTCTCCTCACAGTCAACCCCTTTGCTAAGCTGACCACCGATGATTTCTCCGCCCGCACCCCCTCTTGGACGCACGAGTTTTTTGGCTTCGCAGGCTCTTACTCCTTCCCCTCGTCGCCAGACACTCTCAAATTGAGGGTTCAAGAGAACGTCAAACGATATGCCAGAAATTATGCTACTTTGTTTATTCTCTTCTTTGCCTGCTCCTTGTAAGAATCTTTATTCTCTTTCTCTCTGTTTGTGTTTTTATACGTGGGTTCTTGTTTAGTTCCTTGTGGGTGTTGAGGAAAGTGGTCAAATTTCGAAATTGTGTGTCTTGATGAGTAAAATAGTCGTTTTTTGGTAATTTTATCATTTCTGTCTTGGGCCTTAGAATGTGAAGATTGAAATTTAATGTTTATATGGTACTTTCTTTCTTTTTTAATGTTAATTTATGTGATTTTTGTTTCTGTTTGTTTAGTTAGACTTTCTTTGTCTTTGTGATTATAGGTACCAGATGCCGCTAGCTCTTCTTGGGTTGATCTCAAGTTTGGCGATTTGGGATTTGTTCAAGTTCAGTAGTGATAAATGGAAATTTGATCGATATCCTGTGATTCGGCAAATTCTGATTCGTATTGCGCAATGTGGTGAGTTCTCATATCTTCCATATATGGCTGCCTTCAATGAGAGAACTTGATGTGGTCTTCTCTTCATCATCATATATCGATGCCATAGTAATGAACTGTTGTACTTTCAGTTATGGAACTTAATTTAGGACTTCCTATCTAGTTCTAGTGTTGTGAAATTTATGAAAAGTAACCATGTTTATGGGGCAGCTGAGGGCATAGTTAATGTTAGCGCATAACTTGCTTATTGGGGTACAGTATGAACTATTGTTCTTTGTGTTTTGATTAGGGGTTAAAATTTTGTAGATTTTGGTTTTGTTAGAAAAAATGCTAGTGAAGTTCTGGTTAGGAAGTAAGGGACTTTAAAAATTAATATAATAGAAAGAATCCATAAAGCTAACAAAAGCAAATGAGATGAGACAAGAAAAGTATAGGTTCCATTAATCACTTCTTGAGAAAATATCGCACTTCGGGGGGAAGTATGTTATGTTCAAGTGTCAAAGTCGAGAACAGTCACTATCTAGAATAAACATTTTGGTTCGACCATTTTACTAAGAATTTTCTGACTACAAAATAAGCAAGAAAGGTTGTACACACTGGCATTTTACTGGAAATCATAGTTATGATTCATGATCAATTAGCTCTCGTTATGGATCAGTGTAATACAATGATCTGAGATGTCATTGATACGGTGTTAATATTTTCTTCATTAGCTATATATGCAAATTGGTCTCTGGTTCAAAAAATTACACTTATCTCTCCTTTCTGAGGCTGGCTTTCGTCTATATATATTATATAAGATGCTAGGAAATTCACCATTGATGGTAGCATAATTTTTTTGTATCACTCTGATTTGTCTTTTCTCTTTAATATTTCTGAACAATTCTTTCTTTGAAGTGTATGAATGCTCATAATGGTTCTGTATCTCACAGTATCAATTGCTTCTTATCTTTGCAGCTACTGTGATTATTTTGATATGTTTGAATGTTCAGATGGCTCTCTTCTATGCACTCTCTGTCGGTTACACAGGTAAAGATTAGATACTAGATATTCTTGATCATTTTTATGGATGTCGCCATTCCTTTTCTGAGCTGATAAATTTTATACTGTACTGTAGTTATGATTTTGCATGCTGCATTCCGGAAGCTTGCTTCTCAAAAGCAACCTTCTCGGGGCAGGTAGCAATAAATATATGATGATAGAGAGTTCGGTTTGAGTTTGGTTTTGCTGCAAGAGATCAACAAGTTTGCGTGCTACAAAAATAGCTGGGAGTTTAATGTTATTACAGGAATCATTATTTTTATGTTCCAGTGTCGCTTTTATATAAGCAATGCTATATCATTGACTAATCTCTTTTATACCAAAAAAAAAAAAAAAAAAAATCATGAATCGCTTAGCAAGCCAGATAGATTCTGATTTCAGTTTGACTTTGACATTCAATATGTAAGTATACAATATCTTGGTTGGTTTGCATATTATTTTTGAAGAAGAGAGAAGAAGTAACCCTTTTGTAAAAATACATTCCAATATATAGAGTACTGTAATACCAATTCCCTGGAATTTTGAGATTTCATGTTATTTTTCTGGTGGAATTATTGATTCCAGGTCAGGAATAGTTCAACTTCAACCCTTTAAAGTTTTTGTGGCAAACCAAACTGGTTCTGATATGGAAGTTAAGATCACTAATGCTTTTGGCCTTTCAAGTATTTTATAATTTTCAGAGAGAATTGATATCATTAGAGCACAAAGTGGGTCAATTTCGAATTGGTAACATGGACCCAGAAGAAGACCAAAATCTGGAAACTGGATTTTAAGCTAAGATGATGATCTTGAAGGTTTCCAGATTTGCTTCATACGTTATGAGCAACCAGATGAGGCAAGTAAAGAAGTAGAAAAGACTAATGTAAGCACAATCATTCATTAAGTTATTGCAAAATGAGAATTCTTGATTGATAAAATTAATGTTAGTGAAATTACAATGCTAATAATAGCAAACCTAATTATGCACCAAAGCTTCTGCAACTGCAAAACAAAATTTTGAGATAGAAAAATAATAATGGTGGATAATAAATACACAATTTCTTACAATGTTATGTACATCAAATCAGAATAAATGCATAAACAGAAAACACACTAACAAAGATGTAATTGCCGTTCCAACATCCGGTTTTAAGTTGGGTTGAGATCCCGAGAAGCTTGCCCTTGCCATCTGCGTAAGAAAGTCGCCAATTTTACACACCACCATATATTTCATATAAAATGTTTATAAACATAAACAGAAGGAAATATGAGGATAAATATAGCCATAAGTTGGGAAATTTATCAAAATTTCCAGAATCAAAATAAAAAATCTCGGCGAAAACAACTGATGTACCTTGAGAGTAGAAACCTCGCAAGTGGGCTTAAATTAGCGTTTGATGGTACTTCCTTTGTTTGTTGCTTTTTCTTGTTATCAGCCTCGGAATTTACATTTTGTGTTAATTCAGATGTTGTTTTGAACTTTGCGAAGATGCGAGCAGCCAGCTCCTGGATATCTTTCATCGAAGACTCTTTTGAACTGCATAAATTTACTTCAATTTGAGATTAAGTAATATCGCTTACAGGAATCACATTTCAATAAGTAAGAAAGGAGTTTGTTGTTTTTATTTTATTGGGGTGGTTGGTGAGAGAATATTAAGTTTTAAACCTTGCTAATTGCTGAAGCAACTTTCTGACAAGAACTTCACAAGAACCTGGCTTCATGCGTTCCATATTCATTAATGAACTTATGACCTGATGCACAACAGGTCCTTCTGCATCATCAGCAACTGCCTAAACATAAAAGCAGTCAAACTGTAAGAGGAAAAACAGCAAGCCAAAGTGATCATTGCTCATAAGCAGATGCCAAACACTAAAACTACGTGAATTGCATATCAACATTCTCACAGAGATTAATGAGCATTAAAAAAAAAATGATGGTCCCACTCTAACCCTCGGCGTACAGATCAAGGCTTTTACCATTATACTGAATGAGTGCTCTGACATTACTGAAGTGATTCTCACAAGAATTATGAGCTTCTAAGTTTGATCCCACAATTAATAACTCAGTTTCATGTTCCCCATATTATCAGAGAAAATAATTCTTTTCATCTACATGAACATCCTAATTTGATTAGAAGCTACCCCACGTTTGAATTGGCAACATTAACCAGGTCCCTCAATGCAAAATGTTAGTCTCTGCACAAACAGCTATGTACTGTCATTAATTAGATTATTAATGGGTTATCTCTATCAAACTAATTACAATGGTATCATCTTAGTGCTTACCTCTTTTAAGGAAGGGATAAGCAAAACTGACAATGGTGCAGATGATGATGTTATTCTTGCACTATCTTCATCATCACTTGCTTGGCGTGATCTAGAAAATGCTCTTTGTGCATCAAAGTAGTCCCGGGAATCTCTGAGGTAGGAGCATTGTATCTCAGAAATTGGAATAATCAAACACATCCCATTATGTGAGGCAGATAAACTAGCAGAAGTGACTGTTAGATTTACCTGGAAGAATCAGAGCTGCTTGTTATTTGCTCTCTTCTTCGATATTCCTGCCCATCATTATTGATCTTGCCCAGCCCTAATCTTTCTCTAGCATTCCCTTTCCTAAACCCACTCTGAATAGCAGCTTTTGCCTAAACAATGTATCAACCAACAATAGAAGCTTAATAACAAGAACCACGTCAACATTGTTTAAAAAAAAAAAAACCAGTAACAGGAAATAGAATACAACAAAATTTCAGTGAGAACACCCTACATGAAAAGTCTGAGAACAGACAAGGGAACACGTTTAAATTTACAGAAGACAAATACTTTCAAGAATAAGAAAACTATTGAAAGCAATAAAAATAATTCAGGGATTTCACATAAATACTAGAAAACTTAACAACAATTAGGGGCTGTTCATTACTGTTTTTACATTTTTTTTTTTAATGAAAAAAAAAAAAAAAACCCCTTCCAGATTGTATTTCAGAAAACAAGATTTAGAAAAGGCAAAATCAGTTTTCCATAGTTGCAAATTGTTATCTACTGATAAAGGGTCGGAATCTCTGATATAGTAGCAAATCATACTCAAATATCTGTCCTTGTGTATTCATTCCATCTATTGTCTAGAATTCAAAGATTATTGTATTAGTATTTTGGAGAAGTGAAAGGAGTTTTGTGATTTTTCCAAATTCTTTCTTAAAACACTGAAAACATTTAAAGTCATTGTAAAAGACAAGAACTAAAACCACCTCCGCTAGGTTTTGTGAACTGTCTTCAAGTGAGGCACTTGCAGTTCTCTCTTGAATTCCTAGTCTGGATTTTGGAGTGCGAATATAATCAGGCTCATCATGTTGACCACGATACACAACAGTTCCACTGGTAGAAGCGTCTTCAACAGCAGAATACATGCTGCTAGACTACACAATAAATAATATTCTAAAATTAATGAAATGGCTACAACAGCTAAAACACTGGACTAAATTAACTAAATCTCATATTAACAGGACAACTATACCAGACTACTTCGATCATGGAAGAGACCAGATGATTGAGATTTTTTTGGGCTTCTTATAACAACGGTTCCTGAGCCACTCACCTCATCCTGGAAATTGAGCACTTCAAACAACTTTTAGTGGATACAAGCAGAAATTCTGTGTATTAATATATCATACTACTATAACATACATTGATGATAACTCAGTTCGGATAATTTCTGAAACAATTGCCAAAAATAACCACCGCAATTTAAAGATCAAGCTGATTTTTCACATGGTAAAATTAGTGGGAGCATACATACTACAATTAAGGCATATCAAATTTCCAATTACAATGAGAGTAAATGGATGCATAAAGAAATAACAAACATGCAAACGGTTGGACAGCACCATTAAAATCAAGAGCTAACTGGAATTTCTTATTCAATTACCCATCAACTGGCAAATATATAGATGCAGTAGTTAACATCCCAAAAATTACTGACACTTTTATCCCCATATAAGTCAAAGAACCAATAAACCAAATCTCAAGGGTTGAGTTGGGTGGTTAAGGCATTTGGTTTCAACCAATGGAGACACCTACTTGGGAAATAACCACCCAAATATTTTGTAAGGTCCAATACTAAAAGTAGTTTCCAGTTTAGAACTGAATGAAATGGTAAAAGAAGAACAAAATCTCATAGCTCATCAAAAAACTGGAGGAGGTTGCATCAAAGAGAGAGACTTACATCTTCATAGCTATTATCCTCGTAGTCATCATGATATAAATCCCTAGCATCTTTTCCAGAAGAAAGTTCTAGCGATTCACGAAATGCACTTCCAGACCACTGGTTATCACCCTCTAAAGTTCTCCTTTGGGTAGCTTGATTATACGAAACTTCTGGTTTCCTTTCTCTAATCTGAGGTGGCCTTACAGCACTTCTGACAGTTCCTGTACTCTGTGATCCACTAATACTGAAGTCCCACCCAGCATTTCTAGTGGTTTGCCCCTGACTACTGCAGACACAAGAAGTCAACATCAATCATGAAAAGAAAAAAACTAGCAATCAACAGCTTCAATAGACCTGGCTCGAACGGTTTCATCACTTCTCACATCTCTTGCCACCTTCACAGTGCCAGACCCGTCTCCTACAGATCTAACACCATTTATTGGTGTATCTGGATCTTCCTTTATTTGGTACTTTGGCCGCTCTCTATCAATAAGAAAATAGAGAATGTCAACTCTAAGCTCACCAATGTAACAAGGAAGCACATTACTACGAATTTCTTTGCCACAAAAAACAACAAAAAAGACATATATGTATTAAAGATGTTAGATGAATTAATGCCTTAATCTTCGAGTGTGCTTCACGCTTTTTAGACATCAAATAATGTGTTCGAGATAGAACCTTAATCAAGAAAAAGAAAATCCAGAGACTATAAAGATGCTCAAGTAATGAGATCCATAGCAACATATTACACCTTATTCTCTCCTGAAGCCTTGGACTCTTCCTAGCATTCCTGATAAATCGATGCTTGAGAAGTTCCTTCGCACTTTGCCTCTGCAATCGAAGTAGTAAAAATTAAGAAAAAAAAAAAAAACATCAAAAGCAAAAAAAATTCAAATAGAATCAAACCTCACAAAGGGGATGATATCACCACTTTATCCAATACACATCAAAACAGTTTTGGAAGACAAGATGAATTTCACTCCTGTTTTTCACTTTAGATAAATTAAAAAGATTTTTTACAAATACAAACCACATTGTAAATTTCACTCCATTTCCAATTAAACAAAATTAAAAGAATATAGCAAACAAATGGCATGATGATATGCAGGCCAATAAACATTCGAATTCATTATGAATGAAAAGGAATGTTCATGGCCCTTCCTATCTAATAAAATACACAAAAATAACTCAAACTAATATATACCCTAAGAGAAATTAGATTCTCAGAATCTAAAATTTCATATGAAATCAATCAAATCTACATTGTCCAATCCAGAATATTGAAATGACAAAGAAAATGCAAACGAAAGTGGATTGGAGAGTGTAAAATGCTTGCCTCAGCAGGTACTTTCTTCAAACACAATGAAACAAACTCTTTCATAGGGCGAGAAAAATGTTCATCCAACTGCACAATCCAAACAAACAGTAAATATTACTTACGTTCAGTCATTAAGCCTTTTTTTGCTTTAATAATAATTTAACAAAGTATCTAACTGTGAGACAACATAGCATGATTAGAAAACCTGCGGTGGATTTTCTCGAGGTATTATAAAAAGAACTCTCATTGGGTGAAGATCTGCAAGTGGGGGCTCTCCTTTCGCCATCTCAATCACAGTTATTCCCAGAGACCAGATATCTGCCTGTATCAAGCGAACAATCCAGTAAAGCAATGTTTATAACTAAAAAGCGAAAATGGGAACAAAGAGTGAGGGAATGGAGGGGTTGCATGATAACAATATGACATCAAAAAAAAAAAAAAAGATCCCATGGGCTTCTTCAAAAAGTTACCTTCTCGTTGTACCCTTCTGAATTTTGAATCACCTCTGGTGCCATCCAGAATGGAGTTCCTACAAATGTCTGTAATTGTCAAACAAATTAGTGCACCACTGACCAAATGTCTAAACTACACCATCTGTTACATTGCTCACAAGTCATGACAAAAAAATATATAGGTTTCCATAATAATATGAAGACATATATGAACACCACAAAAATAATGTGGCCCAGATGGCATTGCAAACTAGAAAGCTAAAGTAAACTTCCATTAAAATTAGCTCATTAAGCTCTATATCAATGACTAATCAGAGATCACAACTAAAGAAGAAGAGCCATTCTTGTTTTCATTATTAAAAGAAAATATATCCTCCAAAATTAGAAGCACTAATTAAAACTAAAGGACATGTTGTTACAAAAAGCTGGTTTCAGACATTACAACAACCTATAAAAAGAAAATCAAGGGCCAATGGTAAGGGTACTTAAAAAAATAGTGGCAAAACTGGGAAAGTAAAAATTAATAAGGTAGCAATCTATATATTGTTCTCCCTTTCACTGACACATTCACCCCTAAGATATACAGATATCATGGCTTCCAAAAGATATGTTTTTACCAAGAGAAAGAGAGAGAAAAAGAGCAAATGATTACCACTGAGCAGAGACACTAGATTCAAAATCTATAATGAAAAGTCTAAGATTTACATTTGTTTAAGACAAAAATAAAGTAGAAAACGATAGGCCATTTAAGATAAAAATAAATAAATAAACAATAACCCACAATAGCCACTAGACAAATACAACTGTCGGATAACAAAAATAGTACCTTTCTCCTTGATATTGTCCTTGTTAATTGTGCAGAAACGCCAAAATCTGCAACCTGTTACAAGGTCACTAATGTAACTTTGATGACCAGGAGCAAATACATGTAACTCAACCAATATTATTTATATCCTTCTAGATAGTCACTCTACACAAACAACTCAAAACAATCATGGACCTGTTTGCGCCAAAAAAGAGTACCTTAACATCACCATTCTCTGTCAATAAAATGTTTGCCGCTGCCAAAATAATATTGCAAAGGTTACTATTAATCCAAGATTACCATGAAACTAGGCAAACTACACCAAGACAAATTAGTATCAAGTTCAAATCAAAAAAAGGTGGAAGACTTTCAATGAGATGACACCACAATACATTGAGATTTGACTTTAGGAAGTACCTTTTATATCTCTGTGAATTTTTCCTTCAGTATGTAAATATTCAATAGCATGCAGCAAATCACGT
The DNA here is from genome assembly GCF_008641045.1 of Pistacia vera. Taxonomy (NCBI): domain Eukaryota; kingdom Viridiplantae; phylum Streptophyta; class Magnoliopsida; order Sapindales; family Anacardiaceae; genus Pistacia; species Pistacia vera. The sequence goes on from NW_022195663.1 coordinate 927,332, forward strand.
AAAATGCAAGCGATTGACATTTCATCCAGTGGCGGACCTGATTGGAGCTGCAGGAGCAAGACCTACATTAGCCTTCTAGAAAAAAAAAACATTGCAGTTCATTTGTTTAAGAAGAGCATATAATGAACATACATGAATAACATCCTTACAAATAAATATCTATGTCCATGTGTCTACACACATAATAAAATATACAACAAATAGCAAAAGGAACTCTATCCTTCAAGTGCTACTAGAAAACTCTCACATTGATGTTGAAAATCGTGCCAAGAAGAGCTTGTCATGGTACTAATAAGAAGAAGAGGCCATCTTCAAAAACATTGCAATTAAAAGTTCTTATTTGAATATTAATTATGATGTTCATTTCCGTATATACTCAATTATTATATCATTAATTTTCTAAAGGTCGTAAAAACAAAGACAAGTTAAGCTATATTAACTTCCTGCTCCATGTCGAACACACAATTATACAGAAATCAGAAAGAAGAAAGCAAATGAAAAGATCCTAATTCTTTCAAATATTGCTTTTTCTTTTATTTATAGTCTTTAGGGTAAAAAGAAAACATTATTTTCTAGAGGATAAAATGATTAGACAAAATAAATCTACCATTTAAAAAAACAAAAAGCAATATGTGGCAGAAAAAACAACTAAAAGCCTACAAAAAAAACATCACTCTGCTCTCTACAGTCTCAGAAGTGGTACATAATTCACCGAAAGTATAGAATATGGAAAGAGCCAAAGACTATCATTTTTTGTTTCCTCCAAGAATAGATATAGTATTCAAACTCTTGTACTATTATATGCCAAATTTCTCACAAAAATACTTCGGTGAACAATGAACTCACATAGGTCAATATGTTTTACCACAAAAATCAAGCTAAAATAGAGTCATTTATATTTCTCCTGAGTCAACAAATAAAGGAACCAATTCTCATGCATTAAACAAGAAGAACCAACGGCGAAGCCAACTGTATAACTTACTAGGTCAGCAACAGAGCCACCGGCCATATATTCCATAATTATCCACAGTTTTGTCTGGTGGAGATAAGAACCATAGTACTCAGTAATATATGGCGATCGGCATTGTGACAAAACAGAAATTTCCTGGCAAAACAATGAATACATGAGCAACGTAAGCAGCCACTCCACTGCTAGCATACAGATTGACTAAATTTGAGATAATACCTTCTGAATGTCCTCAATTTCATCCTCTCTGAAGAAGACAAAGTAAAAACAAGCTTTAGTGCATTAATCGCATAAATAATGAGCAAATGAAAGAAGATTGTTATATACTACAAAAACTCCCTTGCTACAAATCACAAGTTACAAACAGCAAAAGAGGCTTCTAACTAGAGGCCCTAAGATAATCAAAAAGGGATAATTCACCAACATAGGATTAGTTATAATGCCCTGACATCAAACATATTTGCATCATTAGGAAAGACAAAATAGAGGAAGTGTAAACACCCAAAGGACATTTAACTTCCCAAGCACGTGGCATTTAAGAAAATTAACTTTTTTTTTTTGAGATAAGAAACTATATAAATTAATTGACTTCATGTAATTCTGTAGATGCCAAAAGTCACCATCTAGAATGGTCACTTACTGGGTCCACAGTAAATAGATTTAAGATTAAAAGTCATATAAAGTGTTTAATCCACCGAAAACTCTCTCCTCACAGTTTCAGGCAGAAACTTGAAAGATCTTATTTATAGTTCAGAATAAAAATGCCAACAGGCATTCTGTGGCTTGAGCAATTCAATCTCACTTTTCCAACTGGGAGTAACTTATCCCTAGGTAAAACTACTTCTGAAAAAAATATTTCAACTCACGATTTACTTAAATATCAAATTTATGAGTATCACATAAAGCCTAACACTGTTTTCATAGGAATTAAGCAAATCTGTCAAATTAAGCTTGTTAAGTGCCACTTCGTCTTTCTACGTCTTTTCTCTTTCAATACAATTTCAGTTTCTGATAAAAAAAAAAAAAGCATGCCAATTCTTCTAAATATTGTCAATTCCATTTGCTACAACAAAGACAAGGACTTCTCCAGTACAAAATGCATACATACAAACATACAACTATGCTGGATTTGATAAAGTCTTCAAGCAACTGTAACTTAGAAATTATACTTCAATTCTCATTTTCAATAAACAATTGTTTCCTATCAAAAAAAGAAAACAATAAAAGTTAAAACAATTCTTAATGAAAGAAAAATTTATCCCCTTTTCTGGCAGATAAAAATATGTCCAATGCACTGCATGCTGCCTGAAGCTTCCCAACATATTTCTCTTCAACAACATGATAGTCATAAACTCCAATTGAAAATCCCTTACATTCTCATGGCCACATGGAAGAAATTAAAACACATTTTCCACACTGAAAAGGCTTAGTTAAACTTCAATACTCACATACGCACAACTCAGCATCCAGCTTTCAGGCACATAATTTTCCACCAATCTTGTGTCTTTTCGATATTCTGACAAGGAAATTTGTTTTCAGGGTCAAGATCATCCATATTCTTAGTTTTCCAGCTAATGTCAACCATAAGAAAAAATCCTGCCCCTACCTTGCTTTGTTATTTCTATGCAACAGAAAAACCTATGAAGAATACACATTGGGGAGGTTATACTGAACAAGAAATGCTCTTCTTTTTACTTATCACAGCACCATTTCAGTGTGTAGCCAAAATTAAGATTGGACAAATCTTGTAGCTACACTGATGTAAGTTTACACTAGTCCTTAGCAGATGTTATACTGTCCATATCAGATAACAAAGCTTCTTAATCGTTTCTCATGATTAAAAAGTAAAGTTGGTGTTGGTTGATCCAAGGCACCTCCATTCGTATCACAAATTTATCAAAGAAGAACGGCTGCTGTAATTCATGTTTTCCAGTTATTCCTCTCAGGCACCACCAGATAGAGAGAGCTCATAAGCAAACAAAGAATTTAAAATCATAAACAAATATTGCTCACTGGTATAAAGCACCTAACCCGAAAGCCATTATAAAAAACAAATAATAACATAAACAACAGTAAAAACTTACGATTCTTCCAAATCAATAACTTTAATAGCAACTTCTTTGTTAAGCTCCTTATCAAACCTGCAAATCAGGAAAGCATCAGGAACACTAGCTCAGAGCAGAAATAAGCTTCAAATTATAATGATAAACTTCAGCATATATAAAAAGCAAATAAGACATTAAATTTCACAAGACATATATCCAGTAGAAATATGCATACCTCACAATCAGTATTTGCAAAACCTAATTTAAACAACATATATTCAAACACAATTTGTATGCATCTTAAGGACATCCATCTACTACAATATCTAACAAGGGACATGTAGCAATACGAGGGCATGGTAAGACCAATTACAGTACCAATCCATGGTTTAGGAAATTAAACTCAACCCTCAAGCGTATTTAACATAGTACTATATATCCAAGGAGTCAGCATAATAAAAACTTACCATGTTAGAGTGCATATCAAAGATACTAATCACACTTCTCAAGTGTCTAAAAATCAAGTACTCACATTGAACCACAAAGTGGGTTTTAATTTTGAAAAGCTAATTTCTCAAGTGTAACAAACTTTTGCAATTGTATTCCTATTCAATTCAAGTTTTACCTAAATTTCCATCAATCATACAAATTTCTCAAATCAAGAAAATGTGGAAAAGTACGGAGATGGCTATTCCATTGAATATTTCAATGTTTGACTCACTAGAAAAATAATAAAGATGGCTATTCCATGAAACATTTTTGAAATCCAGAACATCTAAAAGCTAAATCGTTCTAAATTAACAAAGCAAGAAACACATATCAACCATTAAAACATATGTCATAATACTTAAGCAAGCTTTCATAGAACAATAACATAAACCAAAAGTACCATCAACAATGTGAACAAGAATACATAAATTAAAATGCATAACACCAATCACAATAAACACTTACGCTTTATAGACATCCCCGAAGATCCTCTCCCAATCAACTCCGCGAAGAAAATCTAGAACCAGCTGCCTCTTGTAAGCCAGCAATATCAGCCATTTGCACAACACCTCGTTACAAAAACCGAACCACACGACAACTTACAAATATACCAAACAATTCAAGACTTCCTCCACATTCTGCACTACCCACTTCAATTCGCCCAAATGGTGTTTAATCCCTATATTGTGCCCCAAAACCAATCCTGAAACACAATTCACAGCACACCATATCACAAACTCACACACAACAACAAAACCCAGATCAAAAACAATCCAATGTCCCAATAAATAAATAAAAAAAAGAAAATGAAACACACATTGCACAAAGAATTTTTACACTCAAAGCAAAATCGGAAATTACAAATAAATAAAAATTAAATCTTTCTGAATTAGGTGAAGATGGATGTGTCTAAAGTGACAACCCACCAGATTTCAATTCGTTTAAGGACAGTAATGATAGCCAAACAGCACACACACGTGGTGGTGGTTCTGGGACGAACGAAACATGTTAAATTTCGAGAGAGATTTAAGAAGATTTGTGGAAAATGTTTGTTTTATTACCTGTTAGTTCGACGATTACATGATGATGATGTGGATCTTTCGTTCTTACAATTTCTTTACGTTTTCGTGACTCTATGTTATGTGAGATTGCAGAGACGCTTTGAGAGCTACAACGGGACGATACCTTTGTTTTTCCTTCCTTTTTTTCTTTTTTTTTTTCTTTATATTTTCTTCTCTGCAATTATTTTTTTTAGAACCCAAACAAATATTGTTTGTTTCTTGTTCATTAAACGCTGCGTTTTAGAAAAGTTTCATGGTTTTTTATTTTATTTTTTTTCTCTTCACCAAATTATTGTTGGGTTTGGCTAAATGGAACCATATTCTAAAATTGGTATGTCATATTAATCATCTTTTGTCGTTTGGTAATATTCTTTTTGTTTTTGTTACGAATTTGACCTTTTTTTTTGGGATAATTATTAGGAATTTAAGTTTTTTTTTTTTGGATTAAAAAATTAGGTTTTTTAATTGATAATTTAAGTTTAAGTCGGTGAAACTTAAAGGTCAACCCATTACCATATAAATGTGTCAATTATGCTAATAAATCAACGCGGAGAACATGGAATAAAAGGCAATTAAGAATAAACCAAGAATAGAGGCAAAAATAAATTGGTAGAGCTATAGATAGCAAAATTCATTTAAAAAAAAAAAAAAAAAATACTACAAGTATTACTATTGAACCCATAAAAGATTTTTTTTTTCCAAAATCACATTTATGATGTGCCAAAGTTTTGCCCATTACCTCATCGAGGTACAACGTCATTTATTAGTGCCAAAGAAAAGGGAGTGTTGTTATCAGTAGTGCTATTTATAAAAAAAAAATAATGAATGGGCATGGGCCGAGATTATTGGTTTATGGAATGGAAAGGAAAAAACAAGCCCATATCCATCTCAACATTATATATTAAGGATGAACCAAATTAACTACTGTTATCTTAATTTTTTTCATGACATTTTTTTTCTTAATCATCTAAAATTCTCTCTAATTCAAGATTTTTATCTTATATTCACAATAATAAAAAAGGTTTGAAGACATAGACGCCCCTGACGTATAATATAATAATAAAAGTTTCCCTAAAGTTTCTAAAATAACAAAATTTTATCTATAGTTAGTGAATTATTAGCAGGCCTTTAAAATTTAAGTTGTTATGAGTCAATAAATATTACCAAATTACCCTCTTATCAATTATTTTAACACCTAAAACCAGTATTCTGAAAGTCGGACCAGACCGGGGAATCGGAGTCATCTCCGGTCTGGTTTCTCCTGAAAACCGGTATTCTTAATCAAACCGAATTGAGTCGGTGTTGGACCGTCGGAATAGTGCCAAATCGTGATCTAATCGCAAGTCAATCCTGTCAAATCCAGCATCGTTCGAGGGAGATAACACCATCATAAGATTCGGCGACATCTCCACAGCAAAACTCATCCATTTTTAGTGGCTGTTGTCCATCCTTTTATTGCTTGCCGTCCACCTATTGTTCACACAACCGTCAGCCTTTCTTCTTGATTCTGGCAAATTTCAACGCCGTTAGACCTCCCTGACACCACCATAAAATATGTTGGCACCTCTACATCAAAAGCTCCATCATTCCAAACTTCGATTGGCCGTCAATCACTGTCTACCTATTGTTCATGCAACTATCACCCTTCCTTCTTGATTCCGAAAAATTCTGGTACCGTTAGAACTCTTTGACACCACCATAAGATTCTTTGGCACCTATACATCAAAAGTCCCCATCATTTCAAACTTCAATTGGCCATCGATCACCGCTGCCGCCACCACTCACCAGTCTCTTCGAGCAACAATGGTGTTTTGGATAGATTTCAAACCTTTAGAGACTCATGCATAATTATTTTGGGGTGTTTTTGATGAATTTCAAACATTTAGGGACTAAAAATTTTTTATAGGATACGGTCCAACCGACCGATCCAACCAATCAAACCAATCAAACCGATCAAACCAGAAACGAGACCCTTGAACAGGTCAAGGCCCTGTCCGGTCTTTAGAACATTGCCTAAAACCATAATGACGATGAGATTTTTGTTATTTTCGAAATCTCAAGGGGATTAATGTTGTTAACCTTGATAATATNTGAATTATTAGCAGGCCTTTAAAATTTAAGTTGTTATGAGTCAATAAATATTACCAAATTACCCTCTTATCGATTATTTTAACACCTAAAACCAGTGTTCTGAAAGTCGGACCAGACCGGGGGATCGGTGTCATCTCCGGTCCGATTTCCCCTGAAAACCAGTATTCTTAATCAAACCGAATTGAGTCATGGTTGGACCGTCGGAATAGTGCCAAATCGTGGTCTAATCGCGAGTCAATCATGTCGAATCCAACATCGTTCGAGGGAGATAACACCACCATAAGACTTGGCGACATCTCCACAACAAAACTCATCCATTTTTAGTGGCTGTTGTTCAGCCTTTCGTTGCTCGCTGTCCACCTATTGTTCACACAACCGTCAACCTTCCTTCTTGATTCTGGCAAATTTCAGCGCTGTTAGACCTCCCTAACACCACCATAAAATATGTTGGCACCTCTACATCAAAAGCCTCATCATTCCAAACTTCGATTGGCCGTCAATCGCTGTCCACCTATTGTTCATGCAACTGTCACCCTTCCTTCTTGATTTCGAAAAATTTTGGTGTCGTTAGGACTCCTTGACACCACCATAAGATTCGTTGGCACTTATACATCAAAAGTCCCCATCATTTCAAACTTCAATTGGCCATCGATCGCCGTTGCCACCATCACTCACCAGTCTTTTCGACCAACAATGGTGTTTTGGATAGATTTCAAACCTTTAGAGACACATGCATAATTATTTAGGGGTGTTTTTGATGAATTTCAAACATTTAGAGACTAAAAATAATTTTGTAGGATACGGTCCAACCGACCGATCCAACCAATCAAACCAATCAAACAGATCAAACTGGGAACGGGACCCTTAAACAGGTTAAGGCCCTGTCCAGTTTTCAGAACATTGTCTAAAACCATAATGACAATGAGATTTTTGTTATTTTCGAAATCTTAAGGGGATTAATGTTATTAACCTTGATAAAAAAAAAATATATATATATATATNTGCAATATAATGTATAAGAATATTTTTCTTGAGTTCATAGTTTATTGTTTGTATTGGGTATATAAGTGAATAAATTAGAAGTTAGATTTGAAAGCTTTATATGCTTCTAGGTTGCCTCTTGTAGAAGTAATGGTTTTATCAAGGGGCCTTTATATTGATATAGTTTTAAGTAGCTTTTTAGATGGTTTACTTTCTCTTGTTGCTCTTTCATTAAGGACTATTTTAACTACATTATTGCTCCCATTGTGGTTAAAAACATTGCTTTCACCTCCACCATTTTGATGCAATGTTAAAGCATTTTGAGATTAATGACATAAAAATTGTTCAAGGATACAAGCATGGACTTTCCAAACAGGGATTATGCTTATGCAATTAAATTACCTTCTCCCTTACCCAACCGGAAAAAAAAAAAAAATAGTGGAATATTTGGATATATGCTTAAATGAAAAACGATGTTATACATTATTCAGAATTCCCTAACATGTTATGTTAACAATTCATCCACAAAATAGCGTTAAGTCGTAAAGAAAATCTATGGTACCACAATGATATGTTGATGAAACCAACCCTGAGTGATCGAGTGATTTGATAGAGACTTTTGAGTGTATTACTCAAAATGTTTCTCCTCAGTTACTAATAAGGTGACCATTAGAGCTGTTAATCGATCAGTAATTTTAGGATCTCGGGAGATTAGTTGAGGTGGACGTAAACTAATTGGGACACCACCCCGCTTAAAAAAAATAAAAAAAAATGGTATGCTGACATTGTATCTAAATACACGTGTGCTAAGTAATTATTACATTTAATATCTATCTATCACAATTAATTTAAAGACTGAGAAAAGAGAAAAAAAAAAAAAATTAGATATGACATTTGACTCATTGAAGAATGGTATGAATAATATAATACTTCACTCATATAATGGTAGTGATATTTATTATTTAAGCATGGCTATTATAAAGTTAAGACGGTAAGACTAGAAACTTACTTGTAATATTATATAAGTATAATGTTACGTGTTACTAAGATATAAGTTAAAGATATTGAGATTTAGAATTCAACACCATAGCATAACAATTCCCTAAGGTAGAGATTTATCCTTTAAAAAATTAAAAGAAAAGTGGTTGGAATGAGGAGCTCATGTGGAATTGACAATTTTTTTGAATGATATTATAATTAGAATTTTTTCATTATTTTCCATAATTTTATACAGAAATTAGTGAAATAGTTGAAAAAGTAAAATTATAAGAAAGAGAAGGGCAGTTTTGGTATTGGGCATAGCTAAGGAAGAAGGTAGGCCAGAGAAGAGGTTAAAATAAGAAGCGTACAAAAAGATATGATTAGCTTAAATATTTGCTCCGAACTGACATCAAAGAATATGATAATCATATTACTAAAAAAAATATAAATCCAAATCTAATTTTCAGTATCTTTGACCATTCAAGATTCGTGCCTCACCAATTCTCTTTGTTTTTTTTAATTATTTACAACAAATCATTTACATCATGTCTTTGCTTCTATATCCACTTTACCAATTAACCGTTGTCTTAGCGGTAAACAGTAATTATAAATTACCTTACATAACGATGGCTAAAACCAATCTCATAAAATTTCGTATAATCTCAAATGATAGTTGTATTGGTCAACTTATAATAGATTTTATTTAAGAATTATGAATTGAAAAATATGATACTACACACGGTTGTAATAGAAAGTTATAAAATTGTTTGGATAATAAAATTATTTTTTTATTTTTATATAAATATATATCCAAATAATCTTAAAACATCATGAAGACCACCTTTATATACATATATATATATATATAAGGGTATTTTAAACCATAAAGAGATATTTAAAAAGTATTTAGAAAATTAACAGATTATTGCTAACATTCATATTCTATAATGTTGATGAGTTTATCATGAATAGCTCCCAAAATAATTGAAGTATGTATTTTAATATTATTTGACCTTTTTAATGTGAAGAAATACATATTTTGTGGTCATAAATGTAAAGTAAATGTCATTAAAAGTGTTGCTAATGTGCTACTCTTGCAACCAAAGATTGTGCTTCAAAAAGAACACTCAGCCTCTTTTATGAATAATGTAGCAAAGAAATCTAAAGTTTACGAATTGTTTACAAATCCTCTTTCTAAACACCTTTTAAGAAACACTAATGACTTGATGCAATGTTTCCCCAAAAAGAATATTAACCCAAACATTTTTTTATTCACCATAACTTAGTTAAAAGTGTATAATAATATATATATTTTAGTATAAAGTTTTTACGATCATGTTGAATATCGTAACTAAGAGAATATGCACACTTAAACCCTAAGGGATTGGCCTACGGTAAAAGTTAGCTCGTTTTATTACTCTTGAGTTCGAATATTGGGATCCCACTACATTGTGACGTACTTTGAAATAAGTTGTAGGGTTTCAATGGTTCAGAACTAATAAGTATACAAACTGCGAACACCCTCGATCAAAAAAAAATAAAAAATGCCAATCTGTTTTTTCATTGATCAATTGTATTGTAACAAGATGTATAGAGATATAATTAGAGTATGATTAATCAGTATGATGTTTTGCTTAGGGATGTTAGCGTGAATTTATCAAAATTGGAAAGGAATAAATATTTGGACAAATTTGAGTGACAATGTAATTAGCTCTTAAAATATTATTACAACTTTATGATATAAAGATGGTGGGTGTTATAATATTAATATATTATAGTAAAGTAAAGCATAATCAGCGCCTAATTAAGCTATGTTAATGTTTAGCAAAGCTGTATGTCATTAAATTCCACATTATCTTCGTGATTGTTATGATTTGGACTCACCTTTTCCACATTTGTGTTTTAATCTTAATTAGTATTTTTAATCCATGTTTAATATGAAATCAAATCGCAACTCCATCCTTTTAAATCTTTAATTAATCATGAACAACATTTTTAATCAAAGAAAAAGCTAATCCTAATCTAATAATTTATGGAATCTCTTACACTATTATTTCGCTTTTCCAAATCGAATATTTGTGTAATCTAAACTTATATTAAAAGGTGTATCGTAATATTGAGGTTAAAATAACATAATTTTTTTTTTCTACATTAAACGTGAGAGATAATTATTAAATGCAATAATTATGTGATAAGCATGTATTGATTTGTAATAGCCAAGGATAGAGCCATGAAGGTCCGAGTGGTGGCTCATGCCCCCAGTGACTTTGGCAAAATTCCAATGTTATCCTTTTACTCTAGGTTTTTGACAGTAACATTTTTTTTGTTTTAATCAATATAGCCAAAATGCAAGCATTATTCACCACTTTCATTTTATTTTATGTAACATCAACTATATTTTAATTCATTTCTTTTTTTCTTTTTTATCGTGTGAATAGAATATACCAATAAAAAAGTTTTTATATATTATATATCGTATAATAAAAGATGATTGATTGAAAGTTTATTTTAAATCACCCAATCATCTTTTGCCACATAAGTTTGTGAAAAAAAAGTTTGTATAAAAAGGTTGTGAGAGTAGTACTACTCATATTATAATTTAAAAATTATTTTTTTCTCATTTTTGTTCTAATTTCTTTCTTTTGACTCTTATCCTCGATAAAATCAAATCTTAGCTCCACCACTTTAAACAATATTGTGGTGTCATATATACATTTTAACTTGGATATCACTTCCGTAATATTGAGTTTTTTTTTTTTGATAACTGGAGTGTTTGAGCAGTTTGTGCAAACCTCAATTAATCTAGAATCCATTAAATCTTATGAAGTCAAAAAATTAAATAAATCATAATATAATAAATGGCCTTAAAATTTAAACCTAAAACCTCAATAAAATGAAGAATCTCCTTGTCCGCCTTAAGAATCCAAAACATAATATTTAGTTGCCAACTTTCTCAATCCAAAGACATGTACAATACAAATCTACATAAATTACACGTGTGACCCTATCAAATCGCCCTCAATTAAGTTGGCAAACAAGAATGGACTACACACACCCGAAAACAGTAAAAACGACCTAACACTCTACTAGTGGTCTAGTACAACTACAAAATGGTCAAAGTAAAACCAAAGAAAATAATTTCATTGAATTCATAGTATGCTCTCAAATTCGGTCACAATTAATTACATAAGGTCATTTTTTAAAAACTAATTTTTTATTTTTAATGGGGTTAGGTCACAGAGCAATTCTCAGTGACAAAGAACCGTGGCCCCACCAAAGATACGGTCGCGGCAGGTTTGAGCGAAGCCTAGGGCGGTCAATGCGGAGCCAAAGAGATTTAGATTGATGCCTCCGTTTCTCCTCTTCCACGCGCGCCCTTTTCCCTTCACGCTCCAACGACAGGGAGTCTTGTGGTTGGGAGTTGGAGTGGACGCGGGAGAGGGAGCGTGGGAGGAGAGGGGAAGATGTCGTTGGTAGAGGACGCAGTGCCCCGCAATTCGTGCGTGCGCGTAAGGCTTTTTTTTATTTTAATTTTTATGAGAAACGATGCACCGACTCACTGCCTAAGCACGTGCGCACGTGACCTCGTTAATCTGAATTGTATGAATATATTCTCTGTGTTTACTGTTTAATTTGTTGATGATAATTACTTCCATTTTATTTTTTTAATATACGGAGTGCTTGCTTTTCGGGAAGTGAATTGAGCACTCCATCTTTTGGTATTCACTACACTATCCTGTTTGTGAAAAGACAATTATACCCACCTTCCTGCTATTTGAGTTTTTTTTTTTTTAAATATACATATTGGTAGTATAAGATTTGTAAAGAAATAATCGAAATAGACAACTAATTAAATTTGTATAACATTATATTCATTAGTAAACTATCAATTTCGTCAAAAATATATTTGATAATATTTCTAATTAAAGAATTAACCATCGATCCTTCACCTTTACAATTATAATAAAATTAAAGTTTTGATAAAATTTAAACATTCTACCTTACTAAGAATATTCGATAAAATCATTTTACCAACATGATTTGTATTTATAATATACTTGAAAGGAGTAACATTAGATATTAGTTGATTTCAAATAGAGATAATTACAATTTTTTTGAATGATATTTATAATTAGAATTTTTCTCATTATTTTCCCATAATTTTATACAGAAATTAGTGAAAATTAGTTGAAAAAGTAAAATTATAAGAAAGAGAAGGGCAGTTTTGGTATTGGGCATTAGCTTAAGGAAGAAGGTAGGCCAGAGAAGAGAGTTAAAATAAGAAGCGTACAAAAAGATTATGATTAGGCTTAAATATTTGCCCTTACGAACTGACATATCAAGAATATGATAATCATATTACTGAAAATAAAATAATAAATCCAAATCTAATTTTCAGTATACTTTGACCATTCAAGATTCCGTGCCTCACCAATTCTCTTTGTTTTTTTTAATTAATTTAATCCAACAAAATCATTTTACATCACATGTCTTTGCTTCTTAATCCACTTTACCAATTAACCGTTGTCTTTAGCGGTAAACAGTAATTATAAATTACCTTACAGTAACGATCGGCTAACAACCAATCTCATAAAATTTCGGTCATAATCTCAAAATGATAGTTTGTTATTGGTCAACTTATAATAGATTTTATCTATAGAATTATGAATTGAAAAATTATGAACTACTACACACGGTTGTAATAGAAAGTTTATAAAATTGAATTCTGAGATAATAAAAATTATTTATTATTTATTTTTATATAAAATATATATCCAAATAATCTTAAAACATTCATGAAGACCACTCTTTTATTACATATATATAAATATAAGGGTATTTTAAACCATAAAGAGATATTTAAATAGTATTTAGAAAATTAACAGATTATTGCTAACATTCATATTCTATAAATGTTAGATGAGTTTTATCATGAATAGCTCCCAAAATAATTGAAGTATGTATTTTAATATTATTTGGACCTTTTTAATGTGAAGATAATGATACATAAATTATTTTTGTGGTCATAAATGTAAAGTAAATGTCATTAAAAGTGTTGCTAAATGTGCTACTCTTGCAACCAAAGATTGTGCTTCAAAAAGCTAACACTCAGCCTCTTTTATTGAATAATGTAGCAAAGAAATCTAAAAGTTTACGAATTGTTTACAAAATCCTCTTTCTAAACACCTTTTAAGAACACACTAATGACTTGATGAAATGTTTCCCCCAAAAAGAATATTATAACCCAAACATTTTTTTTATTCACCATAACTTTAGTTAAAAGTGTAATATATATATACGTGACCAATAATATTATCAACATTTTTTTAGTATAAAGTTTTTTATGCATCATGTTGTAATATGGGTAACTAATGAGAATATGCCACATCTAAACCCTAAGGGATTGGCCTAGCGGTAAAAAAAGTTAGCTCGTTTTATTCACTTCTTGAGTTCGAATATTGGGATCGCCCATCACATTTGTGACGTACTTTGGAATATTAAGTTTGTAGGGTATTCAATGGGTTCTGGAGACTAATATAAGTGCATACAAACTGGTCTGAACACCTCGATCATTAAAAAAAAAAATAAAAAAAATGCCACATCTGTTTTTTCATTGATCAATTGTATTGTAACAAGATGTATAGAGATATAATTAGAGTATGATATATCAGTATGGATGAAATATGCTTACTTCCTTATAGACCAGTTGTATTGCAATATAATGTATAAGAATATTTTTCTTGAGTTCATAGTTTATTGTTTGTATTGGGTATATAAGTGAATAAATTAGAAGTTAGATTTGAAAGCTTTATATGCTTCTAGGTTACCTCTTGTAGAAGTAATGGTTTTATCAAGGGGCCTTTATATTGATACAGTTTTAAGTAGCTTTTTGGATGGTTTACTTTCTCTTGTTGCTCTTTCATTAAGCACTATTTTTAACTACATTATTGCTCCCATTGTGGTTAAAAACATTGCTTTCACCTCCACCATTTTGATGCAATGTTAAAGCATTTTGAGATTAATGACATAAAAATTGTTCAAGGATACAAGCATGGACTTTCCAAACAGGGATTATGCTTATGCAATTAAATTACCTTCTCCCTTACCCAACCGGAAAAAAAAAAAAAATAGTGGAATATTTGGATATATGCTTAAATGAAAAACGATGTTATACATTATTCAGAATTCCCAACATGTTATGTTAACAATTCTCCACAAAATAGCGTTAAGTCGTAAAGAAAATCTATGGTACCACAATGATATGTTGATGAAACCAACCCTGAGTGATCAGTGATTTGATAGAGACTTTTGAGTGTATTACTCAAAATGTTTCTCCTCAGTTACTAATAAGGTGCCATTAGAGCTGTTAATCGATCAGTAATTTTAGGATCTCGGGAGATTAGTTGAGGTGGACGTAAACTATTGGGACACCACCCCCGCTTAAAAAAAATAAAAAAAATGGTATGCTGACATTGTATCTAATACACGTGTGCTAAGTAATTATTACATTTAATATCTATCTATCACAATTATTTAAAGACTGAGAAAGAGAAAAAAAAAAAATTAGATTGACATTTGACTCATTGAAGATGGTATGAATAATAATACTTCACTCATATAATGGTAGTGATATTTATTATTTAAGCATGGTATTATAAAGTTAAGCGGTAAGACTAGAAACTTACTTGTAATATTATATAGTATAATGTTACGTGTTACTAAGATATTGAGATTTAGAATTCAACACCTAGCATAACAATTCCCTAAGGTAGAGATTTATCCTTTAAAAAATTAAAGAAAGTGGTTGGAATGGGAGATCATGTGCTGGAATATTTCATCAAAAAAAAAAAAAAAAAAAAAAAAAAAGGAAAAGATTTTACAGTACAAGAACATAACCAGGTCAATGAAGATGAAACCAAACCAAACCAAACTATACTTAACCAGTCTAAGTTAAAATTCCCACCATAGGCGAAGGATTAAAATGTAATTTTTTCGCTTTTATCAAAGGACCACAACCATTTTCTTTTTCCTTCCCAGCTAATCATCTGTCTCCCTCTTTCTTACTGTTGTGTACTGTAGTGTTCTAGAGAGAAACAAAGAGAGAAAGAAGAAGAAGAAGATAAAAAGAGAGAAAAGGTAGGTTGTCCCCACTTGGGTTTTTAATTTAAAATATATATATATTTTTTTGCATGGTTAAAACAACACTTGCCAAACTCATCTCTTTTTTCTCATTCTCTGTGTCTTCTTTTTACCTGGCTGTTGTCAAGATTACTAAAGCTTGTTACTTTGTGATATAATTAAACCCAGAAAAGAATAGTAATCACTTAAAAAGCATTTTGTACTGTATTGCAATAAAGGAGAGAGAGAGAGAGAGAAGCAATTCAGCTTGGAGTTGGAGTTACACTTGCTTGCTTACATTTACATACAAGAAGAGCAGTGTTTTGAAAAGAAAATTTATAAAGACTAAGAAAAATTGTTGATAAATATATATATTTTGAGAGAGATAGAGGGGTCTGGAAAGAGAGAGATGGTGGGCTCAGGAGCAGGAGATAGGAGCAAAGAAGCAGTTGGGATGATGGCCCTTCATGAGGCCCTTAGAAGCGTATGTCTCAACACAGACTGGACTTATTCTGTCTTCTGGACTATTCGTCCTCGACCGTACTTCTCTCTTTACCTTCTCCTTTTTCTATCATTTCAATTTCTCTTTGTGTTTTCAGATGTTTACTCAACTGGGTTTGTTTTATATCTTAATTTGCAGGCGAGTCCGAGGTGGGAATGGCTGCAAGGTTGGAGACGATAACGGCAGCTTGTGAGTTTTCTTTTTCTTTACTTACTTTCTTGCGAGAATTTTTGCTTTGTTTCATTTGAGTAGTGAATAGAGATGTGAAATGGGTCAAATGAGAATTTAGCCCAAGTTAGCTTAGTAGTATTCCATAAATAATGCTAATTAAAGACGTGTTTTGAGTATTAAAACAAGTTTATGGTTGTTAATGGCAGATTGGTATGTATTAATTTGTGATTTACGAGTTAAATACTGATTTCTGGAATTCTGTGAAGGATGTTGATGTGGGAAGATGGGTTTTGCCGAGGAAGAGTTGCAGATTGTTTGGAAGAGATGGATGGTGAAGATCCTGTCAGAAAAGCATTCAGCAAAATGTCCATTCAATTATATAATTATGGAGAAGGGTGGGTACTGGGTAGGTGCTATTATTTTTTTTGGTTCAATTTCTCTCTCTGAATGTGCAAATAAAAAGTATAGTTGTTGCAGAAAAGTTATGGATAGAGTGAAAAAATGAGCAGAAATTGATTCTTCATCTGTTTTCTTTTGATTGGTGAATTAATTTATGTTTGGGCAGGTTAATGGGGAAGGTTGCTTCGGATAAGTGCCATAAATGGGTGTTCAAAGAGCCAACAGAATGTGAACCAAACATTTCCAACTACTGGCAGAGTTCTTTTGATGCTGTAAATAACTTCCCACAAATCAATATTTTATCTTTTTTAGAGCATGAATTTGGTGGCCACCATGTTTAGTTTTTAATTATTGATACTTAACCTTTTATTTTTGTTGTTATTAATTGCAGCTTCCTCCTGAATGGACTGATCAATTTGAGTCGGGTATTCAGGTCAGCACTCAAACAGTGTATTTTACTATTGTTAGTCTTTGGCTGTTTGCAAATTTCTTTCCTTTTTTGTAGTACTTAGACATTGTGGTGTTTCATTTTTTTTTCCTTTTTTAGACCATTGCTGTAATTCAAGCTGGCCACGGTCTACTGCAATTGGGTTCCTGCAAGATTGTAAGAAGGATTTGTTAATTAAGTTTTGAATGATTTAACTTTTTATTGAGTAATTTCATTTAAAATCTGCTATAATTATGTAAATATCGTAAGCGCAATAAAATGTCCATATGCAGATACCTGAAGACCTGCATTTTGTGCTAAGAATGAGGCATACATTTGAGTCTCTAGGCTATCAGTCTGGTTTCTATCTATCCCAGCTGTTTTCGTCGACTAGAAACAATTCTTCGTCGTCCTCGATTCCCTTGAAGCAATCTGCCATTCCAACTCGGCCTCCTCCTCCCCTCTTCAACTGGGGTCAGAGGCCAATTCCGTCTTCCACTTCGATGCTAGCATCACCCAATTTTCAGAATCCTGCTAGACTTGGATTCCCACAAACCAAAGATGAGACTCACATGTTTATCCTCCCTCATTCATCTGAAACACGAATGGAAGACATGATGGGAGAACATGAAAACGACATTAAGTGGCCTAATGGGTTGTCTTTCTTCAACGCTCTTACTGCAAGGCCTGATGATGCCAAGCTCTTGTTTAACCCTGAAAGCTTTGGAAACAAACCAGACCAAGGTCATCATCACCTCATTCTCGAGGGAAAAGATTTGAATCCGAATTCAGATGGCAGCGCAAACCCAAACGAGTTCTTAAGCTTGGACAGTCATCCAGAGAATGCAAGGAAGATGGACAACAAGTTTAAGAGGAGCTTTACTTTGCCTGCAAGGATGGCTTCATCATCTTCCTCAACATCAGTCGATCACCATCAACAACAACCGATGGAATATAGGAATCCGGAGGCGGGGATGTACAATGATGTTATGGAGACCTTCTTGGAATGAAGTTAGAAAAGTCAGTATTAGAGGGGAGAAATGGGTGAGAATTTGTATTGTAGGTAGGCAAGCTTTTGGTGGTTCTTTGTTGCTTAAATTATTGTGCTTGTTTTAATTTAGTGCCCTTTTCCATGTTGTGTTTCTTTTGTACTTTTCACAAATTTTCTAATCATTTGTTGTAGTTTATCCTAACATAAGTTTTACCATAAAATTTTCCTTTTTCTTTTTTTTCATGTTACCAAATTTTCTGGGATACTGGTACAATTTAGAATTTGTTCTTCCAGTGTGTTCGTTATATGTTGGCATGTTAGGTTGAGGCTAGGCCTAATTCAAATTTCAAACTTAAAAGGTTGAATAAGTTCCTTTCACCCATCAATCAAATCCTAGTTATGGCGGTTTCAACGGTACTGGAGAGTGGAACAAGGCTTCTTTTTCTTTGGGTTCAACCATTTGATACTTATTTTTCAACCCCCAATTTGCCTAATGCCTATAAGAGATAACTCAATGATATCAATAACAAAATTGAGTATAATATCATCAATTATGTCAATCCAATAGTTTGCAATGACTTAATCATAAGTGGAACATCAATCAAGATTGCAACTGTGGTGCTGCAGCTCGGAAGGCAGATAAACTTAGATGAAGTTAACCATCACTGGATAACCTGATGATAAAAGAGTAAAAAGAGGTCATTTTAGTAACTAATAGGGGTGGCCATTGGGACTGTTATCTGGTTGATAATTCCAGAACTCTGAAGGATTAGTTGAGGTGTGTGTGCAAACTGGTATTGTATCAATATTATCACAAATTGACACATGAACATCACATAAATATTAAATTAACTCAATGGTTACTAGAGCAAGGCCAGGAACTAATTCAAATTTAATGGATCTTCATGTTTTAAGCTTCTGGAAGTAGCTGAGAGACAAACAAAAAACATCAGGCTTCATGAATCTTTTGTTTGGTACCTTAAATTTAAGATTGCAGTTCAAACAAGAATAATAATTGAATTGAATTGATGGTAGAAAAGGACGGGTCCAATTATAAATTTGGGTCATTTACTTGTATTTATGTTATCCCAACATTTGGGCCCCAAGCTTGTTTGATGGCTCAACTGTGGGTCTAGTGAGCCTTTTTTGGCTTCAACCTCAATCATCTACCTCAAATTATTGACACTAATTATTGAGAAACTGACCATGTCAATCTTAAATTATAGCTCCCTAATTTAATTCATACCAACAATTAAAATTCAGTTAACTATAAATTATTTTAAATATAATTTTTAAGATGGCATCAAACCCACCTTCAACATTGTATCAAACACAACTTTAATGAAGTTGTAAAACATCGATATAAAAATTTAAACCCATTCACTAATGATTTAAGACATGAATATTATTTTAGAATAGAATATCAATCAATAACACAAACATTGGACAGCTACCTTTGGGTAGTCGAACGATTCGATAAGGTCTTTTGGGTGTATTACTCAGGAGATCTCGATCTCGAGTCTCTCATCAGGTGCTAATAGAGGTAGTCACTAGAGCTCTTACTCGATTAGTAGTTTCAGGTAGGGTGACTCTTAGTTCCAAAATCCCAGAAGATTAGTTGAGGTGTGCGTAAATTGGCCTAAACACCTTCTGCCATCAAAAAAAGAAAAAACGCAAGCATTAGACTTTAACTAAATAAAATTAAACTTAATCATAACTACTGTATATAGAGTTGCCAAACTTGATGCTTAATTACTTGAATAAGTAATGGAAGGACATAGATCCAAATGATTGTACAGGCTTTTTGCAGAAGAAAAACAGAAAATCCATAATTCTGTTGCAGCCAAAGTACATTTCTCAAGCTCTTCAACGATTATACTATCACAAAGCTTTCCAAGTACAAAAATAAAGCATTTTCAAACCATTACTCCATCTTGTAATTCTACAAAAATTTAGTAGACATTCAGGTAAGAGAGATGAGCTTCACTCCAGAAAATGACTATATATTTTCGATGAAAAAATATACAATTACTCAAAAATACATGCCAAAACAAGATACCAAACTATAATTTTATATGTCTTGCTTGCAAAATGTCATCTTTCGTGGATGGTTCCATGGCATGGCACTCTCTGCAAGCAAACAAAAACGACATGAAAAATCTCTTGCAGAGCCCTTGCGCCGCCGCCCTGTCACGGCTACTCCTCCTCCTTTCTGTACCTTGCGAAGCTGATCTATTTAATGATGATGAAGATGGTGATCTCAACCCATCTTTCAACACAGCTCCGCCGGCATTTCTCCTCTGCGAAGTCTCGCGTTTCAGCACTGCAGCAGGCACCGGCGTCAGATGTTGCCACCTCTGCGAAGATCCATACAGCTGAGCGGTGACGATTCTACTCGCTTTCGTCGCTTTGCATGCAGTGTTTTTGTTATTGTAATACAAGAATCTCCTCTCCGAATTGTCACTCGAGCTCGTTCTCGCGCTGCTGCAGCTACTGCTCCTGCTGTTAGTACTATTACTTCTCGACGACCTGAGCGAATCCTTGCTACTAACACTGCTCGTTCGACTTGTCGCACGAGATATACCAGCATTAATGTTGTCAGTAGACGGTCGTTGATCGCATGGGAAAGAGTGAGGCAAGAGGCGGCCGTTGAAGAAAAGATGATCAGCAGGTGAGTTTCTTGAAGGGTCTTGCGAGGGAGAGTCAGGAGTAAAGCAACCAAATTCAAAGTCAGAATCTTGGTCTTGATTTCGGGTACTAGGGAAGGAGAACAGCTCCCCGGAGCTCGACTTTTGGCGGCGGTTCTCCATTATTATTAAAGGGTGCGTTGTTCCTTGGTGGAGAGAGTGTAGTGAGGCTAATTGTGTGTTGATGATATATACAAGAAGAATTGGTAGTGGATGATGATATAGACAAAGTATGGTTTTGAGGGCCCTGCCCTGCCCTGTTGTCGACTGATTTTTGATAAGCTTTCTTGGTAGTGGTATAAATCATGTAGCCATATACTTGCCAACTCAACCTTAAATTAGCACATGCTATTGTTTGTTGGTGTTGTAATTGCCTCATTCCAAACCAGTATGTGTTAAATGATTTAGCTACTCCATTACTACCATCCTACCCACCTTCATGGGGATTTGCAAAACTTCTCAATACCCTTTTATTTATTCAGTTTTCATTAACTATTAGATTCGTGCAACCTTTGGTATAACATCTATATCTCATTTTTTGGATAGTATATGTAAATGGTATATATTTTATCATGTAAAATCCTTTGTATTGGATTTATAGGTTATTCCAAGTTCTTGCTTTACCATCAACATCGATTAAATCACCGATTTGGGTTATATTTTGTCTCGTTGTTCGAAGAAACTTCAAGGAAGCTTGAAGCATTTGGTATTGTGCTTGTGTTGTTTTTAATTCAATGAATTGGGCTGTGCACTTGCTTTTGTTTCTTGGAACGACACATCCTCCCAAATATACTCTTTGATAAGTAAAGCAAAAGATACCTTCAAATCTGTAAGAGAGAAAGATAGATAAAGTAGAGAGACTAATTAATCAACTATATTACCAATTGGGGTTGTTTGTTAAGATTATTTTCAGAAGACCAAATTGCCATGATCGGATCAACTAAAGCTTTTTCTTAGTGTTGTACTGGAAAGCAAAGGCTCTGTAGGGACTAATGGAAAGAGGTAATCAAAATGGCATTGAGTAAAATAATTTTATCAAACACTTGGATGGCTCCTAGAATTGAGGACAAAGCAGGCATTGGAAACCTGGTTTGTCTCCTAAATGGGCTTCTGAGGAGAGAGCGCTGGGCCCATTTCAACGTGTAATGCCTCAGGGACCACGCCACTCAGACTGCCTTTTGTCCCCACAAGCAACTCATTTGTTAAACCTTTTCCTTTGTTGATACTCTAATTATGTGATGTGGAGGTCCCCTTCATTTTTGTACGAGTGTTGAATGGTTTCGTTGACTAGGAGCCTACACTTTTGACCAACAATTATCCTGTGGCTTTTTGTTTTTTTTGGCAGATTAAGAAATTCTTCAATTTTAATATGTATGAATGTTTATAGTAGTTTAACTCAAAGGGATGGTCTCACAATTAAGGTGGTTTACTCGTTTTATTTGATTTGTTAGATTCAAATCTTAAAATTATTTATCACATTGTGATTTATCTAATTTTTTATCTTTATAGAATGTTCAATAAACTTTAAAGATTAATTGATATGTACGTAAATTGGTTTTGTAAACCCCGCGTGAAAAATATGTGTTGCGTTTGTATTTTGCTGCTCCAGGATTGTGTTCATATCGTTCTACTTTAGTCATATCGTATTGATACAGGATTGGGTTCATATCGTTCTACCATGTCCTATCGTGCTGCTACAGTTTACATCGTGTTGCATGATGTGGTTGGGTTATTATCGTGTACTACAATTCATATCATGTTGCGAAATGTGATCGAATTAAAATTGTCGTATCATACTCATACAAAAATGCAGTTGTTGGTAAACTTTTGTATGTATAGAACTTGAGAGTTTTGCTTTGTCCCTCCTCGAAAGAGGGACGAGCGGAACGGCTTCGGTATCCGTAAGCATTCCTCCGCCGGGCTCAGTTTGGGCTTTCCAGTCTCCTTCCCTTTAATTGCACGAGATAAGGAAAACGAGATCATCCTCTTTCTCTGGCCGAACAGCAAAATAAAAAAGAATTCGGCTATAAAAGCTGGGGCGATTTCTTCCTTTCCTGCTGGATTTTCGCGTAAATAGGATGCCCTTATCTTCCTCTTCCCTAAGAAGGAGCTACTAGAAAGCCTTTCTTTAAAAGAGAAAGAGGTGAGATCGTACAGTACTGAGATTGATTGGCTTTGCCGCCTTTATTCGCTTGCCCAACTTTATAATCTTTATATGCACAGTCGTAGTACTGGGTTAGATGCTTGGCTCCAGTCTTTAGATATTTGTCAATGAGATGGTAATTCTTTGATTAACAGAGCAAGAGAATGTGCTCTAGTAGAACTTTCGGATATGTCTACAGTTGCCGATGAGGTCTTTTTTGAGTCACTGGGCTTTGATCCATCGCCATTCTCTAAGCGGAGTCGTGCTTTGTTCATTGTAAATACTGAGTTTGAGGCAAAGCGGAAGAAGTTTGATTCGGATGTGATCTTGGAGAAGAAGAACGTCATCGTGGCAGAGGCAGTAACTCAGGCTAAATAACTTGAGAAGGCGTCGGAGGAAAGGGTAATGCTGCACCCATATCCTCTTTTCATCAACTTTCTTTTATAACCCCGACGTGATAACTCATAATTGATAAGCCGTAATTTATTAGGTGAGACTTAGGTGATATTCATTACGAGTTCTCACCTTATGATTATAAAAGAAAGTTTGTGAGAAGAGGTTGTGGGTATAGCATTTTCCTTAGAGGAAAAAATGAACTTGCTTGATGCATGCCACGCTGTACCCAAGGATCTGAAGACTGCCTACTCATCTTTTCAGGAGCAGATCACTGAGTCGGAAGGGAAGCTGTCGGGTTTGCGGAATTAAGCTTCATCTCGTATTCTTATGGAAAAACTGGATGAGTGTAATGACAAAGAGTTCGAGCTAGAGTTGCAGATTCCACCTGCTGCATAGGACATAGAAAGCTTGTTGATGAGGGTCCTTCCAGCCGAGCATGAGTATGAATGTGCAACAACTATTTCTTTTCTTCTCTTTATGTTTATAGGGAGAAGATTCTGTGGCTGCAAATGTCTGTCGAGGCAGTTGGGCTTTGAGCTTTCTTGCTTTGTCCGCTTTTGATCCTTGGACGTTTTCGTAGTTTTGATTTGATTTTCTTTATGCCGGATTGGACATGCCTATAAACTTGGTTTGGAACTATTATGTATGCATGAATTCTATGGTTTTCTTTTTCCTTTTACACTCTTGCTCAGGAGTTATATGCTTACACCCAGTAGGACATGGTTAATTTGCTCTTTCATCTTTGCTTACACCAAGTAGGACATGGTTTACACTTATGTTGACATACGACATAAATGATAAGTCTTAATGCTTCTGAACACTCATATTTTTCTCCTACAACCATCCCATCCATTACCCTAAAAGAGTTTACTCCTTTAATCCATCTTTTTAAAATCAACTGCGGAGGAATTTCATCTACTTCAAGTTTATTAAAAGTTCTCAAGAGATGTTTACATGGCGAACCTCTGAACTCAAAATGTTAGCATCCACAATACTCTTCTTGTGTTTCAATCTTCAACTTCAAGAGAAATTGCTCAGGTAAACCAACTTTAGCTGTAACTAAATAAGCAAAAAAATTCTCCATTGCTTTCTAACTCTTTTAGACTTGAAACAAATTGAATCAGCTAACTGTTCACGAAGTTTTTCAAAAATATTTCTTGTATAAATACTTGCCGCATGCCTCAGCATCAAATTATTTTCATCAATATCTCTATCCTTATGCTTAGATACTAGTCTTCATGGTTAATGGTTTTCTCTTTCAACTATCTTGTGCAGTGCTTGATCATACCGAACTACAAATTCCCTTAAGGGGCGTTTGGTTGGCGATAATGTGAGATAATGGAGGTTATGCCATCTTATATTATTTGATTACCACGTTTGGTTGTCAAGTAATATAAGATTCCGGTAATCTTCAAATACCAATAGTAGTTACTATTGCTAATATTGGAGATGATCTGATTACCTCTATTTTCTTAGGTATTTTAAGATTACCAGGGTTATCTTTTTTTGTTACAATTTTATTCCTTATTAATAAAAGTTTTGGACAATAGTGCCCTCATTTTAAAAATAAATTTACATTAATATTCTATTTCAATTTTACCCTTGTTTAATTAAAATTTTGGATAATAATGTCCTTATATTTAAAACAATTTATAGACCACCACTGCCACCCAGCCACCACCGCCGACAGCGGGCCAACCACCACGGACCGTCGCCAAAAATTCACCGGAGTCCCTAAAAAAGAACGAGATTCGGTGGGAGGCTTCGATATGGCCGTTTTTGACCATATTGACCATATTGATGGTCGAAAACAGCTAGATTTAACAACCAGATCTCGCCCAGATTTGGCCTGATATGGCCGTTTTCGGCCATCAATATGGCCAGAAACAGCCATATTGGAGCCATTTTGGTCACGGCGAGCTAGTGACGGGGACTTTCGGAGACTTCAGACGGTGGTTTGCGGTGGCGACAGCGGCGGCATGAGGTGGGGGTGATTTTGTAATAAATTAAAGTTTTATATAAGCGGGGGTGTTTTAACTAAATCTAAAATATTGGGGGTTAAAAGAAATTATTCAAAAATTAATAATAAAAATAATATTATATTAATATTTGAAAGGGGGACAATTTAGTAATTTAAATAATATACCTATCAATTTATTCCCCATAACCAAACATATTAATATAAAATATCCACTAACAAACCAAACATATTTTTCTAAAGATTCTTAGTAATCTTTTAAGGTAATCTATCTTTCCAGTAATCCAACATTCCTAATAATCTAACATTTCTAAACCAAACGCCCTCTAAAGATATTGATTTTGACTCAAATTCATTAAAGAACGCTTTGACACCTTCACTACGGCCTATTGTATTCATCTCGACATAAAATTGAATTCATCTCGACATAAAATGTACCCCGATGATATACTGGTGCTCAAGATTGTCGATTCTGATACAAGTGTTTAAGCCCTTCATTATCATTCAAATCAAAATCTACAATTAAAGCATTCCACATATCTTCAAAATCCTTCCGTGTAAGTATCATGAATGCATTTTTTCAACACACTTTTGAGTTTTGACTTTTTAAAGCAAACTAACACACTTTTGAGTTTTGACTTTTTAAAACAAACTAGACATGGCCTGCGTGTTGTACCGGTATGTTTATTCAATATTTTTAAAATAGACTATACATAAATTTATTCTAATAAAATAAATTAATTAGATTAAGACATAATAAGTGTTAAACTATACAAATTTTACGGTAAATATAAATTGTATATATATACAAAGTTGTGTTAAGATAAAATTAATAATTGTACCTATATAATTATTAATATTAATTATAGGTAGATGTTATTAAATCATTCATCCAACTTAAGAAGATCACCTGAATATTATATGGTCTAATTATATTTTCAGGATCATCATCTTGTACAATTGATATTATTTTTGTAGACATATTTTTGATATTCGATGTCAGTAGTTTGTAGTGAATTG
The DNA here is from genome assembly GCF_008641045.1 of Pistacia vera. Classification (NCBI taxonomy): domain Eukaryota; kingdom Viridiplantae; phylum Streptophyta; class Magnoliopsida; order Sapindales; family Anacardiaceae; genus Pistacia; species Pistacia vera. The sequence continues at coordinate 953,780 of NW_022195663.1, forward strand.
TGTATGATATTTAATATCACCTAAATATTATCAAGATAAATTATTTAAACTCAAAATTTATATTGACCTTTTGCAATTTCTGTAACTCATATTCATTTTCAAGTTGCGTTGCGCGGGTATGTTTATTATATATATATTTTTTACATTATTATTGGTTTTTTGTGTTTTAAATATATATTTTCTATATTTAAGTTCATTTTATATTGATTTGATAGTTTAAAAATCAATAAACGAAATATCCACAAATTGAACTCAAAGTTTATATCATCATAGTTCTTCTCAAATATGTTACCATTAGACATTTGCTACCAAAGTTTAAAACTTTGTCAAGAAAAGCAAAAAAATTTACAGGATAACCCATTAGGTATTATTAATAATTTTATAAATTAATCAAACAAAGAGAAACCTTGTTGAAAAATGTGAACTTTTAAGCAAAAGACTTGCAGAGCCAAAGGAAAAAAATGATTTTGATTGTTGAGAAGAGAAAATGAATTATTTTTATTATTATTATTTCAGAAAAAAAATTAAGAATGTTGAGAAGAGAACTCACATATGTTGTGCGGTCAATCTGGAGAGAATAATTCCCTATTAAGAGAAAATATATTTAGATTGACTCAATTTGGAAGGAAGATATTTAGGTTGACTTAGATTCCAACTAAGGTAGCCAAAGAACATGCAACTTCCTAATCCTACGTATTTGAATCTTATCTCAACTCTATCATGTAAATAGGTGCTATATAAACCCATCATAACTTGTTTTCAAGGGGGATGGGCAATTATTCTAAGCAAATTTTCCTAGGAATTATACTGTTCTTTGTAAGCTCTCAAAAACAATAAGATAACAGTGGATGTAGACTCAAGTTCTAACTTGCCAAACCACTTTAAAAATTTCTCTGCCATTTACTTTATTGCATTTATTATTCATCCACTGTTGGTTATCTGTAATCATGCGCACATCCATTCTGGTTCCGACAAGGTCAATCAAAATTCTCTGGTTGGTGCAGATTTTTGTATCAACATTTTGGCTTTAAAAGGAGGGTCTGATTCACAGCAGCTCTCCATATTTTTCCCTTAAGTCTCAACTTCTTCAACAAATCCCAGCTTCTTAATCTAGAATTACGTCATCAAATGTGAAAATCTGAGCAGGATAAAGTTTGAATCTGGCTAAATGGTAAACACAATAACTGTAGCCCTTTGAGTTCACTTTTCGATGGTCTAGGAATCATCCAAATATGAGGTCTACAGCTCAAGTTATCGTCAAAATACTAAAGCCTGTTCCAAATCAAAGTTCTCAGATTGCGTGGCCAGATCGCTCAGATTGCGCGCTTAGATCACTCTGATCTTCAGCTTCAGATCGTGTGGCTAGATCACTAAAATCATGTGCTCAAATCTCTCAGATTAGAAAGAGCTCTCTAACTCTCTAGCTCTCCAAGATTTCTAATCAAGCTATGCTCTCAGATCAAGCTCTTTATGCTTTCTGATTGAGCTATGCTTTTATTTCAAGCTCTCCATGCTTTCTGATCGAGCAATGCTCTCAGATCAAGCTCTCCAAGCTTTTTGATCGAGCAATGCTCTTAGATCAAGCTTTCTATGCTTTCTAATCAAACAATGCTCTCAGATCAAACTCTCTATGCTTTCTGATCAAGCAATGCTCTCAGATTAAGCTCTCTATACTTTTTGATCGAGCTATGCTCTCAGATCAAGCTCCACATGCTTTCTGATCAAGCAATACTCTCAGATCAAACTCTCCATGCTTTCTGATCGAGCAATGCTCTCAAATCAAGCTCTCCATGCTTTTTGATCGAGCCATGCTCTCAGATCAAACTCTTCATGCTTTTTGATCGAGTCATGCTCTCAGATCAAGCTCTCCAAGCTTTTCGATCGAGCAATGCTCTCAAATTAAGTACTCCATGCTTTTTGATCGAGCTATGCTCTTAGATCAAGTTCTCCATGCTTTCTGATTGAGCTATGCTCTCAAATCAAGCTCTCCATGCTTTCTAATCAAGCTATTCTCTCGGATCAAGCTCCCATACTTTTTGATCGAGCTATGCTCTCAGATCAAGCTCTCCACGCTTTCTAATCAAACTCCTCTCACTCTTAGATTGAGCTCCTTATGCTCTCTGATCGAGCTCCCTATGCTCTTAGATCAAGCTCTTTATGCTCTCTGATTAATCTCATAAGCTTGCTCATTCGCTTGAAAGCACGTGTTGAAGATCTCTCAGATCTCTTAGATCGCGACAAGCATAATTCAAGTTCTTCAGTTCGAGACTGCAACCTATAGTGGAACAACCATCCAGATCAAAGACATGAGTTTTTGAAGCACGATTACGCACTCCAAAAACTGGGGGCTATTGTTGTGAGGTCAATTCGGAGAGGATAATTCCCTATTAAGAGAGAAGATATTTAGATTGGCTTAATTTGGAAGGAAAATATTTAGATTGACTTAGATTCCAACTAAGGTAGCCGAAGATCATGCAACTTTCTAATCCTACGTATTTCAATCTTATCTCAACTTTATCATGTAAATGGGTGCTATATAAACCCATCATAACTTGTTTTCAAGGGGGTTGGGCAATTGTCCTAAGCAAATTTTCCTAGGAATTATACTGTTCTTTGTAAGCTCTCAAAAACAATAAGATAACAGTGGACGTAGGCTTAAGTTCTAACTTGCTGAACCACTTTAAAAATCTCTCTGCCATTTACTTTATTGCACTCATAAACATTCAAAAATCTCTTTGCCATTTACTTTATTGCACTCATAAACATTCATTGCTGATTATAACTAATCATGAACACAAAGGTTCTGATCCCGACAAGGTAGATTGGATCTCGCTGGTTGTGCAAAATTCTGTATCAACAACATAGAAAACAACAACAACTCCAATAGTATAATCTGAAGGCAACTTAATTGAGGCATTGAAGAAGCCATGAAGATAAAGGTCCTGTGACACAAATCCATTTGCTGCAATTAGAATTGACCACCACCTATAGCGAAAAGCATTTGATGATAGCATCCTACAGAAAGACAATAATTGTAAAACCCACAAAACTCACAAATCAAACAACAAAATCAATCCAAAAATCAACAAAAAGAGATAGAACAAATATAATTAAAACTACATATCAATATTTGTTTTCCTTTGTCATCACTAAAATTAAATTTGTTTTATGTGTGTGATGATAAAATGAATAGTTTGGCAGCAGGTCTATAGTTATCCTAATTTATCATATAATATATCAAATTAAATCCCTATCTTTCTAGTTTCCAAAGAATCAAATTGCTCATCAATTGGATTTTTATTAAGCAAGTTATGACTAATTTACTACTGACTGTTCAGTGAAAATCGAGAAATAGGGGAAACTAAAATGTGTGTGATGATAAAAGGAATGGTTCTAAAGTGGTTCTAAAGTTATCCAAATTAAGTGTATAATATATCAAATTAAATATCTGTTTGTCTAGTTTCTAAAGGTTCAAACCTCTCATCAATTGGATTTTTATTGAGCAAGTTATGGTCAATTTACTACTGACTATTCAGTGGAAACCGAAATGTCAATTGGATTTTTATTGAGCAAGTTATGGTCAATTTACTACTGACTATTCAGTGGAAACCAAAATGTATGTGATGATAAAAAGAATGGTTTGTTAGTGGAGCTAAAGTTATCTAAATTAAGCGTATAATACATAAAATTAAAGCTCTATCTGTTTAGTTTCTAAATATTCAAATCTCTCATCAATTGGATTTTTATTGAGAAAGTTATGGTCAATTTACTACTGACTGTTCAGTGGAAACCAAAATATATGTAATGATAAAAAGAATTGTTTGAAAGTAGGGCTACATTTATCCAAATTAAGCGTAGAATATATCAAATTAAAGTCATGTCTGTCTAGTTTCTAAAGATTCTAACCTCTCATCAATTGGAGTTTTATCGTGCAAGTTATGGTCAATTTATTATTAATTGTTCAGTGGAAACCTAAACGTGTATGATGATAAAATGAATGGTTTACTAAAGCTACATGGTTTAACATCAAACATCAATTGATATTTGTTAAATAAATGAAATTAGTTATATTCAACAACAAACTCTTTTCATGATATATGTATGTAACATAAAAGATATCATCAAAAAGAGATAGAACAATTACAATTAAAACTACATATCAATATTTGTTTTCCTTTAAGGATAATAATAATGATTCGGCATATTATAAATGACTTACTAAAGCTACATGGTTTGGCAGCAAACATCAGATGATATTTGTGATACAAATAAAAATTGTTATATTCAACAACAACCTATTTTCGATATATGTATGTAACATAAAATAATATCAACAAAAAGAGATAGAACAAATATAATTAAAACTACATATCAATATTTGTTTTCCTTTGTCATCACTAAAATTCAATTGGTTTTATGTGTGATGATAAAATCAATAGTTCGACCGTAGGTCTATAGTTATCCAAATTATTTGTATAATATATCAAATTAAAGCTCTATCATTTTAGTTTTCAAAGATTCAAACCGCTCATCAATTGGATTTTTATTGAGTAAGTTATGACCAATTTACTAATGATTGTTCAATAGAAATCAAGAAATAAGGGAAACCAAAATGTGTATGATGATAAAAGGAATGGTTCGAACGTGGTGATACATTTGTCCAAATTAAGTGTATAATATATCAAATTAAAGCCCTACCTGTCTAGTTTTTAAAGATTCAAATCTCACATCAATTGGAGTTTTATGGAGCAAGTTATGGTCAACTTACTACTGACTATTTAGTGGAAACCGAAATGTGTGATGATAAAAAGAATGGTTCGGCAGTAGGGCTACAGTTATTAAAATTAAGCGTGTAATATACCAAATTAAAGGCCTATATGTCTAGTTTCTAAAGCTTTAAACCTCTCATCAATTAGAGTTTTATTGAGCAAGTTATGGTCAATTTTCTATTGACTGTTAAGATGAAACCAAATGTGTGTGATGATAAAATAAATAGTGTGAAAGTAGGGCTAAAGTTATCTAAATTAAGCGTATAATATATAAAATTAAATCCCTATAGGTCTAGTTTTCAAATATTCAAACCGCTCATCAATTAGATTTTTATTGAGCAAGTTATAACTAATTTACTACTGATTGTTCAGTAGAAATCGAGAAACATGAGAAATTGAAATGTGTGTGATGATAAAAGGAATGGTTTGACAGTGGGGCTAAAGTTATCCAAATTAAGCATATAATATATCAAATTAAAGCCCTGTTTATCTAGTTTCTAAAGATTTAAACATTTCATAAATTGGATTTTTATTGAGCAAGTTATGGTCAATTTACTACTGATTGTTCAGTAGAAGCCAAAATGTGTGTGATGATGAAAGGAATGGTTCGGCTGTGGGGCCTACAGTTATCCAAATTAAGCGTATAATATATCAAATTAAATTCCTGTCTGTCTAGTCTCTAAAGATTCAATCCACTCATAAATTGGATTTTTATTGTGCAAGTTATGGTCAATTTACTATTGATTATTTAGTGAAAACCAAAATGCGTGTGATGATAAAATGAATGGTTTACTTAACCCAAATTTAAGGGATTATCATATTAGGACTGATAAGAAATATTTCAAATAACACCTATTAATTGGAAAATAGAATCAGCCAAAATTAATTCATATAACATATATACTCACACATCAACATGACATAAACAATTAATCATTCATATAACAAATTAAAATACACGAATGTTTTTACAGAAAACATATTCAACACAATTGAACTGTTTCTAGTAATATATATATGACACATACTCATAGTTCGGCTGACAATAAGATCATCCTTGATTTGATTTTAGTAAAGTACATGAACATTTCCTTAAAAACAAACATAACAAAATTTAATCGATCTTCATGTTAAGATTTGTTAAGGAAAAATTATTCATTCGTATAACAACTGTTACCTGAAAACGAAATCAACAAAAGTTAATTAATCTTCATATTAAAATTGTTAAGGAATACACTTACCGTTCAGCAGGACTAACACAATTAATCATTCAAATAGATTGACCGAACAAAAACAATCATTCAATCAAATAATAACCATTAAAATAGTTAGGAGATATACTTACAATTTCGTATTAAAATAGTTAGAAGATATGCTTACAGTTCAGAAGAACGAATCAAAATAACAACTCATTTGACAATGTCAATCAGACATCCTGCCTTTATTCCATGTTAATTCGTGAATCTTTGACCTGTAAACAACAACAAAAACATAAATAAATAAAAAATCATCGATTAATAAAATCATGAAGAATTGACGTGTTATTGACACAAACTAACATAACATATAAACAATTAACAAAAGACCAGACGTATTATTGACACCAACTAACATAACCTATAAATATTAACAAAAGACCAGACGTATTGTTGACACCAACTAACATATTGCGATAATACGCGGTTGAACATACGCTTCTTTTATAACCTCTTATTTAAACCTTTCGAATGCCAACACAATTAAATACAAATTGAATACGAAGAAAGGTTTGCAATGTCAATACAATGCACCTATATAATTATTAATAAACATGTATGTTTTTACTATCAATGCAATACACTTATGTAATCTAATCTTTATGTCTATTTATTTAGACTTTGGAATACCAATGCAACAATTAATATTGTCTACATCATCACCAATAAAATTCAACCACATGACAATTATAAATATAAGATGTCATTATGTTAGACCTTTAGAATGCCAATGCAATGTAATTTTTTAATTAATTAATAATTATAAATGAAGTAATAAATACCAATCCAACGTGTCAAAATAGAGTAATTTTAGAGCTTCTAAAATATGACACGTGACGAACAACCCGCATCTTATTCAGCTTGGACAAATATTAGCATAAATTTAAGGATTACAAGGAAAATTCTACAGAAAATGAAAAAAAAAAGTTCATAACTTTTTTGCCCTCTTCGTAAGACTGATAAGTATTGCCATGCCCCAAAGCTATTGACAATGGCAGTCCTAAAACAACCAAAAATTGAAACTTGAAAAAGCAAAACAAAAATATCCATTAAAAAGAAGAACTGGTTTCAAAAAGCTTACCTTTTTGCGGCATAAGATGCAATCTCTAGCTCGAAATGGGAAAATGAAGAAAGAAAAGCTTCAAGTGAAGAGCAAACAGGAGAATAACGAGGTTGAAAGCTGAAAAAGAGTGAAGTATAGTAGCGGCAGAGAGAAGAACAATGGCACACCATTACCACCTCAAACAGAAGTCTCAGCAGCTCTACTCTGTAGCAGCTCTCTCTATGTTGAAACCAACACCAAGAACTACACAGTAGCTATTCACAGAAAGAACAGGAACGACCTTTACTGATTAACCCTCCGTTTTCAGTATATTACATCTGTACCACTGAAACTTGCCCAAAAGAATTTTTTTTTTTCTTCTACGGTGGACCTTTTTCTCTCTCTGTTTCTAAAACAATAAAATATCCATGTAACTTTTGACTCAGATGCTATGCTTGTCTTCTTCAATTGTCGACAGTCAACACCGTACAAATATGGAAACACTGTCTCTGACCGACTCATAACTTTTGACTCTCCAAACCGCAGTTCTGGTATCCTGCATTTTTTAGGGAAATCAAAACCGAAATTGTACAGAATAGATTCCAAAAAAAGGAATTGAAATCGGAACTATACAATATAAGTTCTTAAATTTAAGGAATCGAAATATAAAATATAGGTTCTAGTTTCTTTCTTGTGTACCTTATAAAAAATTAATTACCCCTTATTAGTTTAAAAAATGATAAAAATACTTTAAAAGTTTACAAATATACTCCTAACAAATTTTGATTACTTATTCATTTGTGTCCAATGTGACTCATAAGTCCTATAATCTCTACACAACGCTTGAATTTAATCGATTCATCACAATTCATATAAAATTCTTCAATCAAAACTAAAACATAAACAATTAATTAAATTAATTAAACAATCATACTATAAATCTATCATTTAATATTATAATTAATTAAATTTCTAATAATTCAATTAAGTATTGTAATAATGTTTATAATGGAATATTATAATTAATTAAGTAATCATACTATAAATCTATAATGTAATATTATAATTAATTAAACTTTTAATTAAGTAATGTATTGATGTAGTAAATTAATAATGTTTATAATATAATGTTATAAATTTATAATTAATTAAGTAATCATTTAACTATGTTTATAATTAATTAAGTGATTATAATATAATGTAATGTTATTATTAATTAAGTAATTATTTAATTATAATATAATGTTTTAATTAATTAAAATTTTAATTATTTAATTAAGTATTGTACTAATGTTTATAATATAATGTTATAATTAATTAAGTAATTATATTATAAATTTATAATGTAATACTATAATTAATTAAATTTTTAATCATTTAATTAGGTATTGTGCTAATGTAGTAAATTACTAATGTTTATAATATAATGTCATAATTAATTAAGTAATCGTTTCATTATGTGATCATACTATAATGTAATATTACTATAGTATTGTACTAATGTAGTAAATTACTAATATTTATAATATAATATAATATCATAATTAGTTAAATAATTATTTCATTATATAATGTTATAATTAATTTTGTGATCATATTATAATGAAATGTTATAATGAATTAAGTAATTATACTATAAATCTTTAATATAATATTATAATTAATTAAATTTTTAATCGTTTAATTAAGTATTGTACTAATGTTTATAATGAAATATTATAATTACTAATCATTTAATTAATTAAACATAATTTAATAAAGTAATGTATTAATAGTAAATTACTAATGTTTATAAAATAATGTTATAAATTTATAATTAATTAAGTAATCATTTAACTATGTTTATAATTAATTAAGTGATTATAATAGAATGTAATGTTATTATTAATTAAGTGATTATTTAATTATAATGTAATGTTTTAATTAATTAAATTTCTAATCATTTAATTAAGTATTGTACTAATGTTTATAATAGAATGTTATAATTAATTAAGTAACCATACTATAAATTTATAATGTAATGTTATAATTAATTAAATTTCTAATCATTTAATTAGGTATTGTGTTAATATAGTAAATTACTAATGTTTATAATATAATGTCATAATAATTAAGTAATCATTTTATTATGTAATGTTATAATTAATTATGTGATCATACTATAATGTAATGTTATAATTAATTAAGTAATCATAATATAAATCTTTAATATAATATTATAATTAATTAAATTTCTTATCATTTAATTAAGTATTGTACTAATATTTATAATAGAATGATATAATTAATTAAGTAATCATACTATAAATTTATAATGTAATGTTATAATTAATTAAATTTCTAATCATTTAATTAAGTATTGTACTAATGTAGTAAATTACTAATATTTATAATATAATGTCATAATTAGTTAAGTAATTATTTCATTATGTAATGTTATAATTAATTATGTGATCATATTATAATGTAATGATATAATGAATTAAGTAATTATACTATAAATCTTTAATGTAATATTACGATTAATTAAATTTTTAATCGTTTAATTAAGTATTGTATTAATGTTTATAACGAAATGTTATAATTAATTAAGTAATCATTTAATTATAATATAATGTTATAATTGATTAAGTAATCATTTAACTAGTAGTTGTATTATTGTTTATTAATTTATTTTATATAATTAATTAATTACTAATTTATTACAGATATACTTAAAACTTGATAATAGAAGTAAATAATTAAATATTATATTATTATTCAATCAAATATACTATTATATTCAAAAATAGTTCTTTTAATAACATTAACATACTTTTAATTGGTTTTAATTTCAATTATACACTTAATTAATCAAAACTTTAATATTAATATATTAAAGTTTTTTTATATGGTATAGTTTATATGTAATAAATATAATTATATATTTATTTAATTAGGTTATCGTAAAAATTTAATTTTTTTCATTTTAACTTTTTATATGTAAAATTACAATAATTCTTCACAGATATTTTATTTCAACCCATGTTTCAAAACATAGTACTTGCTGTAGCCTGTAGGTTCTAAGTCAGGTACCCATTACAGGTTTTTTTTTATAGGTTTCGATTCCTCCATATATAGGAATCGGAATCAAAACCATACAGTGTCGGTTTAAAAAAAAGGGAACTGGAACCTACCTATACAGTGTTAATTTTAGGTAGGTTTTGATTTCAGTTTTGATTCTACATGCAAGTTTCGGTTCTACCGCTACCCGTGCTCACCCCTAGCACTACACATGATCACAACTTCTCTTCACATCTACATTTGAGCTTTCATCCTCTGCTCCCATGACCAACGCCGTCAACTTCTCCACCGCTCTTCGCACACCCTCTTCTTCGACCCCTGCTCTCCGCAGATCAACGGCGTTCAAGCGACAAAATCTCAGACCCACTCACCGATGCTGTTCACTGAGTCTAACACCGATTTCAAGCTTCAGTCTTCGTCACGGTGAGGAAACACTGTTCGAGGCTCGAGACGTCGGCGTTGAAGGTCAGAATCACAATTGGAACATTTGTTGAACTGCTTTTCATTTAGAATTAGTTAAAATTTTCTGCTTTTGGATTAAAACTTGAATTTTGCTCTTCAATTCAGTTATCAAAATGGAGGATGCGTTTTTCTGAGGGAAATATTTTGTAAAGTTAATGGCTTTTTTTTTTTTTAAAATTATTAATTGAAATAAAAAGGCTTTAGTTTTAAGTACAATTGTTTTATTTAACAGAGCATGAGCAAGTAGTGGCGGAAAGAAATATACTGAGGGATCAACTGGCTCGGAGAAATGAGGAAATTAAGAAGCTTAAAGCAGTTGTTGATTCGGCATTGAAGGAATTGAGCAATGTAGTTACTCGTTTAAAGGAAGTTTGTCCTTCTAACGAAGAAGAAGATGGAAAAAAAAAAAAAATAGCTCAGCAGCTGATATCCCCTGAAGTGAAATCAGCTAACAAATGTGAACCACAAAAAGTTGAGCCAAAAACACCTGAAGTAAGAGCAACAGGAAAACGCAGAAACGATATATGGGGACGATCAAGTGGAGATGATTCATTGCCACCTTCGAAAAAGTCTCATCTCAGCCGGAGCACAGGACTGTCCTTTCCTTAGTTTTGGAATTTCTTAAGTGTTAGGGGTTCTCTATGGAGTTTGAAGTTATTTTGCTAGAGAGGATTTTCTCATTGTACTTTGTTCAATGAAATTTTGCCTTAATGTAACGGCACGATCATATTAAATTTCTGGGTTTTCAGTAACTTTTAAAAAGTATCAGTATCAAATGATGCATACTTAAGAAAAAAAGGTTGCAGCTTATTTGCAGCTTTCAGCTTGCGGTTTGATTACAAGCTGAAAGCTGCAAATAACCTGCAACCACTTTATATATATATAAGTTAGAAAACCAAATAAGTTCAGTTTTTATAATAAACAGATAGAAAAACCTTAAAAGCACAAAACCATATCATAATTCTACAGTTATTTTCTTGTGCAAACATTCAATTGTAGACCTGTCAAGTTCAATTATGTATGTAAGAAAGTGGCATAGCCAATGCCTCATGCAAGATTAATCTGAAGAGAAAACAGCATCATATTCTTCTAAATATTAAACTTTTGGTTGTTTCAAACGAGCCACACTAATTGTTCTTTCGTTTTCTTCAATAATCCTCTTCTCCTTAACGATTAAATTTAGTAAGTTTGTGGAGATGGCAATCTGCAGAATCCCACATATTGAATAAAGTATTATAAAGTGCATGAAACATTTTGCAAACGGCTGTATATTTAGGCATGGATTGAGCAGAAGATGGGAATGACCAATTTTGTGAATTGGAAGAGCTTGTTGTAGTTAGCTTCTGGAAGGCCTTATGCGACTACTGAAATTGGGTCCAAGATGGGTCAGGCTTATTAAAGGCATGCAATGTTATGGCAAATTCAACATAAAGTTGGGCTGGGATAGAGATTCCAATGGGAAGGTCTGGGTCCTTGAATTAGACTCTTGTTAATGTCAAATTTGATCTCTCCTTATTTCGGTTGAGATTTTGAAAATTTTGATTCGTTTTATTTGATGGTTTCTTAGTAAATTTGATCACTCTTTAGAAAATATCAATATTCAAAGAACGATGCATAGGAATACAATTATTCCTAACATGATAAGAATAACCTCCCCTTATATATATGTAGTTCAGTGGAGGAGTCAGCATCTTGGAGTTCCCTAAGCTGATTAGAGTTGTGTTTACTGTTGATCCAATAACAAAAACAAGATTGTAAAATTTACTAGATAAGTTATCTAATGCAATGTAGGAAGAATGTGCCTGAATTTAGTGATGAAATAAAGATATTTTTTAGGCTTTGTTAAGTACTTAGTAAAGTACTGTGTTTAATTATTATATCATTGCATATCTATGATAACAATATTATATACTACCAGACGAAGATTAGGTTAGGTTTGCACATTTGTATAGATCATTTGTCATGGGTTTGGGTAAAACTCTACATTTAGAGACAACTTTGGGACGCATTAATATGAGAAAACGATCCCTTACCTTCAAAAAAGTCTCATCTTAGTCAGAGCATAGGTCGGTCCGGTCCTTAGTTTTTGCTCTAGAATTTTAAGTCTTTTTGCTAGATAGTAGACAGTATTTTCTCTTTGTACTTTCACTTTATCTGAGAAATTTTTACCTTAATGTAAATAGAAGATGAAATTAAATTTCTGGGTTTTGAATTTTAAGTAATATCAGTATCAAATGATGCATTTTTAGAGAGAAACATTTGTGAGTCTATTGAGATAAAGAGACAAAGAACTGGGGTCATTTTTGTGACAATTAAAATAACTAGGACTGTTTGGAAATTAGTAAGTAATTAGCAAGCTTATACGCTGCGTTTTTAGTGCTGTATCATCAGTATAAAAGAGCTTCTTCTTTGTGAGAGCTCAATTAATGAAACAAAAACTACTCTTTTAAAATTTTTCAGCTCGTATAACTAACTTCTTCCTTCTCTTGCGTGTGTGATTTTTCTTCTTAGATTTTAGTAGAATCTTTTCATGGTATCAGAGCCCTAGACCAGCGTCAAAGGCAGATCTTCAAATCAATCCTCTTAATCAAACAAAGCTCTACAATCAAGTGATTCTACAATGGATGCTGAATAATCAAACAGTGCAAATGCTCAAAACCCTACAACTCACTTAAGCCTTCTGAATTTGAAAATGAAATTGATTGAAAGAAACTACAATTACTAGCTCTCACAAGTCTTACCAGCATTAGCTTCTCACGAATTGGATGGCTACATCACAGGTACAAACTCTTGTCCTCATATGTTTGTAATGGAGAAAGTAGATGAGAGTGAGAAGTTGATTAAATGTCCAAACCCTAAGTATCTAAGCTGGAAGAAGACAAACCAATTCTTGGTTAGTTGGTTGTTTTTGTCAATCTTAGAGTCAATGTTCAGGCATGTGTCTAAATGTAGTAGTGCCTATGAGATATGGAGCACACTTAAATTACACTTTCAATCTTTTTCTAAAGTAAGAACTCTGTACCTATGAATAATGTTGAATACAACAAAAAAAGAGTCTAAAAGTATGAATGACTATGTGTTACGTATGAAAGAATTTGCGGATGAACTTAATGCTAGTGGTGTACACATAAAAGATGAAGAATTGTTAATGTACACATTCTGGATGGCTTGGGATCTGAATACAATGCTGCAGTAGCTAACCTTACTTCAACTGTGAGTCAAATTACCTTTCAGGAAGCTCTACTCTTGTTACAGAAACATGAATTGAGGTTAGAGAGACAGAACAGTGCATTATTGACCTTTCATGAGCATATATCTTTTGCATTAATGGCGGCTAAGACTAACACTTCTGAAGGAATTGTATCTCTGTCACGTGTTTCATCTGGAATACCGTCACAGCAAGGTCTACCACTAGCGAATTTTCAAGAATTAAGTAATATGTTTCAACAACCTCAGCAAACTCAGAATATGATTTTGGGAAACTCAGGCATTCCTCATTATGGGGAAGCACCTATGTTTATAGGACAATCTGGAGACATGAGAAATAATTCATATCCTGTGAATTCACAAATATTTGCTGGTGGTTTTTCTCTTTTTAACAAAGGCAGAGGTAGAGGAAGAGGCTACTCTAAGTTAAGACTGATGTGCTAAGTTTGCGGAAAACCAAGCCATTCAACTTTTCATTTTTATCACAGATTCGATCAAGACTATCAAGGTTTTGTAGCTGCAAATTATGGAAATCCAGGGCACCAATCCTATGTCAATCATACTGGAGCAAATCAACATGTTTTGCCCACTGTAAAACATGCTTATTCAACCTCTCCAAATGAGACTCTTCAAGCCATGTATGCTGGAACTACTGTACTTCCAGTACTACAATAATCATGCTGAACAGTTTCATGATTACTCAACTACTAGAGCTCCAGCAATGCACCAACTTGCTTCTGGTCCAGCCTTCACCATGCAAGCTTCCCCTTAACTTTCATAGAGCACTTCTGGTCCTTCCACCAAACTAGATACTATCTTGCCCACATGATATGCTTTTCAAACACTTGCTACACCGTAAATAGTGAAGGATCAATCCTGGTACATGGACTCAGGAGCTTCCAACCATATGACTGCAGACACAAATACTATGCTGGTGACATCAAGATACTCAAAGGGTTCTAAGGTGTAAGTTGGGAATAGTGAGTCCTTGCCAATAACTCACACAGGTATGGTAATGCTGTCTTCCTCTGATTGTTATAGGATTTTACATCTCAGGAATATTCTTTGTGTGCCTAAGATTGCAAAAAAATTGTTAAGTATTTCCCAAATCACAAAAGATAATATTGTGAGTGTTGAATTCTATTCAGACCATTGTTTGGTAAAGGATAGAGGCAACAAAGCTATATTGCTACAAAGGACTATCAAGGATGGTCTTTATCGGCTGGATCTTCCATTGGCTGCTACTTCTTCTACAGTTACTTCAGTTAACTCTACTGCTGCTTCAGATAATTCTGCATCACTTCACTCATCACCAGTGACCTTTTCAAGTTATTCATATAGAGTGTCTAATAAGTCTTTAGATGATTCACAATGCTTGAAGAAAACTATTTGCAATAATGTTTCTGTTTGTAAAACAACATCTGCACTACTGAGTACTCCCTCACTTTGGCATGCTAGACTAGGAGACCCTAGTACTAAAGCACTTCATTATGTACTAAATAAGCTGAATGTGAGATTTACTACTGATGTTAATAAAAATTTTGTATGTGAAGCCTGTGCCTATGGCAAATTGTCGTAATGTAGTTTTCCTTCTTCTAATTCAAGACAATAAGCCCCTTTGGACTTGGTTTACTCTGATTTGTGGGGTCCCACCCCTGTATTGTCCACTGAAGGGTTCAAATACTACATTATTTTTGTTGATGATTATAGCCGATACACATGGATATACCTTCTGAAATTGAAATATGAAGCATATGGAGTGTTTGTCCAATTTCATAAGTTTGTAGAAAATCAGTTGAGTACTCATCTTAAGTGTTTGCAAACTGAGGAGGAGAGTTTAGAGCTTTCTCCAAGTACCTACAAGAGCATGGAATCATGTTTAGGTATCCTTGCCCCTACCTATATCAACAAAATGGTAGAGTAAAGAGGGGGCATAGGTCCATTACTGAATTTGGTCTCTCTATTAGTTCATGCATCTATGCCTTTGAAGTTTTGGTGGTCAACCTTCATGACATGAACCTACTTACTCAATAGACCGTCTTCTTCTGTCTTAGAAAACTCCTCTCCTTTTCAGCTGTTGTTTAATCAAGAACCTCAATATAATGAGTTAAGGGTATTTGGGTATAGTTGTTTTCCCTATCTTAGACCCTATCACAAGCACAAGCTCTCTTTTCACACTGAAAAATGTGTTTTCCTTGGCTATAACTTAACTCATAAAGGGTATAAATGCATGTCTTCATCCGGTAGAGTTTATATATTCAAGCAAGTTAGATTTTGTGAAGATGAGTTCCCCTTCAAGCATGGTTTTCAACAGTAGCCTAACTGCTCTATGTTAGAACCTTATCCACTAGAGCCTCAAGAAACTTGTTCCTCGTTTCTGCCTTCCTCATTTGTATCTCCTGTTCTCACTTCCCCAAGTGACAACTCTGATTTACAAAGCACCACTTTCTCACAGTCTCACTCTGTCCCAACAATGGTTCAGCCTAAGGATAGCCCCGAGTCTATATAAACTCACTCTGCCATTGTTGATACTTTAGCTCCGCTTCACCAACATACTCAACTCGAAATTAGCCCATGTTCTACAGCACCTATGTTAATTGTTTAACTTAGCCTAACCAGCATAATCCACTCGTGGTTGATCAATTAACAGTAGTACCTTATGAGTTGACTAATATGAATTCAAACTCTGAATCAACCTCCACTTCACACCTGTCTTCTTCTCCTGGTATTCAACTGGAGGTTGTCCTGCCGTTAGCGGCTCCTAGTGTTCCACCTGATTATAATTCCAACTCAACTTATAATGCTTACCCCATGCTTACACGTTCAAAAACAGGTCACTCTAAAGTCAATCATAGAATTCTTCTGCCAGCTCAAGCCTTACTCTCCACTCATGTGATTCTTCAAGAGCCAAAATCTATCAAGGAACCTCTAAATACTCCCGAATGGGAAAAAGCTATGGAAGTAGAGTATCAAGCTTTGCAAAATAATAAAACTTGGGAGATGGTACCTTATGAACATGGTACGCATGTGGTTGGTTATAAATGGGTGTTCAAAACCAAGCTCAGTTCTAATGAGACTCTTCAAATATATAAAGCTAGATTAGTTGACAAGGGTTTTCAATAGACCCCTGGCTTGGATTATTTTGATACCTTCTCTCTGGTTGTTAAAGCAGCTACAATATGCATAGTTTTGTCTTTGGCTATTCATAGGAATTGGCAAGTTCAACAACTTGACGTTAACAACACCTTCTTGAATGGAGAGCTTACAGAGAAGGTTTACATGATGCCACCTGATGGTTTTTTAGATTACGCTGGTCCACAACAGGTTTGTAAGTTGAATAAGGCCCTGTATGATTTTAAGCAGGCCTCGCGAGCCTGGTTTGATAAGCTGAAATGGGCACTTTTGGCTTGGGGTTTCCTAAATTCCAATTCTAATGCCAGTCTCTTTTATTACAAAAAAGTTGAGGATGTGATCTATCTCTTAGTCTATGTAGATGATATTTTGGTGACCTGTAATAATTCTCAGCTTATTACTCAAGTGGTTAGAGATCTCAATGATCAATTTGCTCTCAAAATTGTAGGAGAAGTGAGCTATTTCTTGGGGTTTGAAGTTTGTAGGAACAATGCTGGTCTGTTAATCACACAAACAAAGTATGCTCAAGAGCTTTTAGATAAAGCTAATATGGGAGATTGTAAACCGTGTCTCACCCCTATGACTATTGGGACAAAATTGGTGAAAGAAGATGAAAATTTATTTGAAAATCCAACACTCTACGTAGTATCATTGGAGGCTTACAGTAACTCACATTGTCCAGGCCCGATATTGCATTTACAGTCAACAAACTCAGCCAATTTCTTTAGAGTCCCTCAGCAGTGCATTTGACAGCTTGTAAAAGAGTGTTACGATATATTAAAGGCACCCTTTAGTATGGCCTTGTGTTTAAGAAACATAATCTTTTTAATCTTGAAGACTATGCTGATGCTGATTGGGCTAGCGATGTTAATGATCGTCGATCAATTAGTGGTTATGCAGTATTCCTTGGGGACAACTTAGTTCTGTGGAGCTCAAAGAAGCAAAAGGTGGTTTCCCTATCATCCATGGAAGCTAAGTATAGAGCCTTAAGTCAGGCTGCAACCAAAGTGGTTTGGGTTCAACATCTCTTTAAGGAACTAGGGATTGAAGTTAAAAAGACTCCCATCATTTGGTGTGGTAACATGAGTGCTGGGGCCTTATCCTCCAATCTTGTCTTTCATGCTCGAACCAAGCATATAGAAATAGATGTACATTACGTTAGAGAGCTGGTTGTAGAGAAAAACTTGGCTGTTCAATATGTCTCCACCGAATTTCAGAAAGCTGATATCCTGATCAAAGCTTTGTCAGGCAGTAGATTCAATACATTGCGAGAGAAATTAAATGTGTTCTCTGTCTTACCTGGTTAAAGTAGTTGTGTTGTATAATTGAAAATAGTTTAATAGAGTTGACAACTCACATTTTTCAGATTAGGAAGTAAGAGAATAGAAGTCAGCTTAGTTGAGCGAGTTAATACTTTAGTCAAGGGAGCAAATTCAAGTTCACTTTACAGGAGAATATTGCAGAACAGAAATGAAGTTTGCATAGTCACAAAAGTTTATAGAAAGTGAGAGAGTCCACTTTACGGAAGAATATTGAAGAGATGAAAGCAATAGCTGTTCGCCTAGTCAAGGGAGTTTGATTTAAGGGAGAATATTGAGATACAGAGACAAAGATCTGGGGTCATTTTTGCAACAATTAAAATAACTAGGACTGTTTAGAAATTAGTAAGTAATTAGTAGGCTTATACGCTGCGTTTTCAATGCTGCAGCATTAGTATAAAATAGCTTTTTCTTTGTGAGAGCCCAATTAATGAAACAAAAACTACTCTTTAAAAATTTTTCAGCTCGTGTAACTAACTTCTTCCCTCTCTTGCGTGTGTAATTTTTCTTCTTAGATTTTAGTAGAATCTCTTCAGAGTCGGCTGGCGGTTTTAGTGTTTTGTTGCAGCTAAAGAAGAAGCTTATCCTAAGCAACTTTTCAGAAAAAAAACTTGTTTGTCTGTATAATTATATGCATGGGTTGCGCATTTTATGAAGCATTTTAAAATATAAGTGATGAATGGTTCGGTTAAGTTCCATTTTATATATTAGAGAGTGACTTGACAGATGGCTAAAGCAAGATGAGTCTAAGGGGAAATAATACTAAGAAAAATATTCTTCTAAAAGATCGGTCAATGTCGATTATGTTTAAGGTTTAAAATTTAGGGTTTAATGTCTATTATATTTTCATTGTGCATGATTATATATAATATTAATATTAGAGTTTAGTCCGATTTACTTATTGGATTTTGATTCTTACAAGAAGCTTGTTTTCATATCTCTTTCGTTTAACAGAGAAATTAACAAAATTATACTCTTTTTTAGTGTGCATTTGTACTGGTTTCACATAGCTACAAACATATCTAGAAGGTACTAGGCTGAAAATGAAGACATAAAAAATAAGATCTGTTCTACAAGACAAAGGATGGTTTGTACGTCTTGCAATAATTGTCCCTTCAAATTATTAAGGTCGGTTTGGCTACATTTTTGCTTTCAAAACACGGTGTAGAACAAATGCACGTGAAAACTGAAAACTTGTTTGCCTGGCATTTTGACTTTACATGTCTAAAAAGTAACCCAAAAAAAAATCTTGTTTTCACTGATAAAAAGAAAAGAAATTAATAAATAATAAATTATTTTTAGTTTCTTATTGAATTCTCTATGAAATAAGATTTCAATTTTTAAAAGATATATGTGAAAAGGTGCATGATTTCTAGAAGTATTATTATAAGAGCTAAAATTTAACTTCCTTAAGTCTAAAAAATAAATATTAATAATAAAAAAATTTATAATATATTAATTTCCTTAAAAAGTATTTTAGGATTTTATGTTAAGATCGTTATTATCTTAGTGATAAATGAAATTTTGTCCTATCAAATTAGTGTTAATAAGTACAACAAACAGTATGAATGTGAAAAGAAGAAAAGAAAAAGACTATGAGACATACTGCCATCAATAATGCACTTGAAATCTCTTGTGGTAGAATGTATTCAAATTCTTTTTTACGCTCGACTTTTTTTATTGATTTTCTTTTTTTAATAATATGAATGCCTCAGAACAGAAATCAACGTGCAACAAAGGATTTGTGGTGTAGACATATATAGAGACAATGTGAATATAAACTTTTCTTATTATTGTGTTGTTGTCTTTATATCTACACTTAACTACAAACATATTTAGAAGGTATTGCAGATAAAGGAAACAAAAAGTAAGATATGAATAGATCACAAATTTGTGATAGATATAAATAGAGACAATTTCAACAAAGTTTTTAAGTTTATAAATAATTAAGATCAAACAACAACATAAGATTATAATTGTTTTGGTTATCCTTTTCTGTTGGAGTTGTCAACCACTTTAACAATAATGGAACACATAGACGCATTTGGGGGTCCCGCTCCCTGGTGAGCAAGCGATGGTTGAGGCGGTAGCGCCCCTGGGCCCGTAGACGGTTTGGGCATATTCCATGAAGAATCATTGAAGGATTTCTCTTAATATTTAATTCCTAATTGGGTTTGAGCTTAAGAAAAAAGAAATTCTTATAATATTAGGTTTTACTCTTTAAACATAGTATATAAACTTCTTTTTCTCTTATATGTGGGGTGAATTAGGATAAATCGCGTGTATATTTCTCTCTTTACTCGATTGATATTTGTGTGTGTTTTATATCTTGATTTCCTATTACTCTGGATTGTTTCATTTCCAAGGGCGAAACAAGATTTTAGTTTGGGGAAGGCTGAATTTTTAACAAAATATTTATTATATTTAATTTTTTTTAATGAACATGATGATACAATCAATTTTTATTAAAAGAAAAAAGAATTGTACAGCTGATTTAAAAATGTAAAGATTTTTTTTTCATCAAAATTAATTCTCCTTATAATAAAGTAAAATTATATGCAACGTAAATGAAGTAGAACATCTATAAGTTATGCTTTATAAGAAATAAGATTATTTTGAAAAAGAGTGAAATGAGAGAGTTGGGGATCTATGTTTATAAATTATAGCTGTCTTGTTATATATTAATTATAATTTTTTTAATGAAGAATAAGACAAAAAGGGAGATTTTTTTTTTTTAATAAATATTGATAAAATAAAATAAAATTTTATTTTGTTAAAGGATTGATATACAAATTATGATTATTGAATTATCCTTTGACATGGAGTGATTAAAAACAAAAAGAGAGAAAATTTTCGAAATAAGAATAGAAGTATGAAACATAAAGAAGTATATAAAAGAATATATTTTGTTATTACATAAGATTTGTTAAATTTGTTTTAATAAATAAATGGGCTTTTATCTCTTTAAAGATTATCACATAGATTTTACAAATATATCAAAGTTATTTAATACAAATATATATTTTTATTATATTAATGTCATTAAAGTCTTATATTTTTATGATTCTAATATATGAAATTTTGTCTTCATCACATCGATGATGATAAGTACAAAAGATCATATGAATGTGAAAAGAAGAAAAAAAGGAATACAACAAGACAGGAGATTTGAGATCAATTATGCACTTGGGTTTGTTGCTACAGATATAGAGACGAATTAAAGAAATAATATTTGAATACGTGATCACGTGTCTTAATCTGAATTACAATACAAGTTATTATAATACTACAATATATTTAATAATATTTCAAATTTCTTATTCCAAACCATTTATCATCTTATACCATCCAAATACGTAAATAGTATGTTTATATGATGAAAAGTCAGAGTATTGTTTTAGGAAACGGTATACACTGTTTTAGAACACTCTCTCTTTCTATTTATGCTTTTTAGTTAATCCTAAGCCTAAACGGTATACAATTTAAATTTGGATTTTAATTTACTTGTGTCAATAAATTTGTATTTGATTAATTAGTTTTTAGAGTTTATCAGTGTTAATAAATCTTTAATCGGCGCCAACAAACCGGATCCCAATTTATTTTTGTAGTGGTGGGTTGAGACTGTCATTTACTCTTTTGATAGAATAAGGTGACTATTCAAGATGCCATACATTTATCCTATCATTTTTTAGAAAGAATAAACTAATGTATGTTTTATTACAGTTTAATATATATATATATATATGTATATTGAGAAGGATGTAGATAATAAACTAGTAATTTATTTGACCATTTCATCCTATAAATACTAGGTGTGCAATGAAGAGTATCAGGTAAGAGTAACGAGATGGATTCATGTCAAGTTAACCTTCCACACAACTTAGACCTCATTCTTGAGAATGCTGATGATCAATCCCTGAAAGACAAAGCCCGTGATGAGCTGATTGATGAGCTTGACGCTGGAGTTTTCCTGAACAACAAGAAGCAGGTAAGTCCTTGAATCATCTTCATATGGTTACTATTAACAATTTAGTACCAATTAACTTCAATACTAATACTTAATATTGATTCAATACTGCAAAAGTTTTGGGTTTCCAAAGATTCAAATCGCTTATCAATTGGATTTTTATTGAGCAAATTATGGCCAATTTGCTACTGATTGTTTAGTGAAAATCGAGAAACAAAGAAAATCGAAATGTGTGATGATAAAAGGAATGGTTCGGAACTGGGGCTACATTTATCCAAATTAAGCGTGTAATATACCGAATTAAAGCCTTGTATGTCTAGTTTCTAAAAATTCAAACCTCTTATCAATTGGAGTTTTATTGAGCAAGTTATGACAAATTTACTACTGACAGTTAAGTGGAAACTGAAATGTGTGTGATGATAAAAGAAATAGTTTTACAGTGGGGCTACAGTTATCCAAATTAAGCATATAATATATCAAATTAAATCCCTATCTTTCTAGTTTTCAAGTATTCAAACCACTCATCAATTGGATTTTTATTGAGCAAGTTATGGTTAATCTACTACTGACTATTCAGTGAAAATCAAGAAATAGGAGAAACCAAAATGTGTGTGATGATAAAAGGAATAATTCAGAAGTGGGGTTAAAGTTATCCAAATTAAGCATATAATATATCACATTAAAGCCCTATTTATCTAGTTTCTAAAGATTCAAACCTCTCATCAATTGGATTTTTATTGAGCAAGTTATGATCAATTAACTACTGACTGTTCAGTGGAAGCCAAAATGTGTGTGATAATGAAAGGAATGGTTCGGCAGTGGCGGATACAATTTTCCAAATTAAGTGTATAATATATCAAATTAAAGTCCTGTCTATCTAGTTTCTAAATATTCAATCCTCTCATCAATTGGATTTTTATTGAGCAAGTTATGGTCAATTTACTATTGATTGTTCAGTGGAAACCGAAATGCATGTGATGATAAAATGAATGGTTTACTTAACCCAAATTTAAGGGATTATCATATTAGGACAGATAAGAAATATTTCAAATAACACCTATTAATTGGAAAACGGAATCAACCAAAATTAATTCATTTAACATATATACTCACACATCAACAAGACATAAACAATTAATCATTTATATAACAAATTAAAATACATGAATGTTTTTACAGAAAACATATTCAACACAATTGAACTCTTTCTACTAATATAGATATGACATATACTCACAGTTTGGCTAACAATAAGATCATCCTCGATTTGATCTTAGTAAGTACATGAACATTTCCTTGAAAACAAACATAACAAAATTTAATCGATCTTCATGTTAAGGAACAATTATTCATTTGTATAACAACTGTTACCTGAAAACAAAATCAGCAAAAGTTAATTAATCTTTATATTAAAATTGTTAAGGAATACACTTACCGTTCGGCAGGACTAACACAATTAATCATTCAAATAGATTGACTGAACAAAAACAATCATTCAATCAAATAATAACCGTTAAAATAGTTAGGAGATATACTTACAATTTCGTATTAAAATAGTTAGAAGATATGCTTCTAGTTCAGTAGAACGAATCAAAATAACAACTCATTTGACAATGTCAATCAAACATCCTGCCTTTATTCCATGCTACTTCTTGAATCTTTGACCAGTAAACAACAACAAAAACATAAATAAATAAAAAATCATCTATTAATAAAATCATGAAGAACAAACATGTTATTGACACAAACTAACATGACCTATAAACAATTAACAAAAGACCAGACATATTGTTGACACTAACTAACATATTGTGATAATACACAACTAAACATACACCCCTTTTATAACCCCTTATTTAGACCTTTTGAATGTCAACACAATTAAATACGAATTGAATACGAAGAAATGTTTGCAATGTCAATACAATGCACTTATATAATTATTAATAAACAAGTATGCTTTTACTACCAATGCAATGCACCTACGTAATCCAATCTTTATGTCTATTTATTTAGACTTTGGAATGCCAATGCATCAATTAATATTATCTACATCATCACTAATAAAATTCAACCACATGACAATCACAAATCCAAGGTGTCCTTATGGTTAGACCTTTAGAATGTCAATGCAATTCACCTATATAATTAGTATTATTATTAATTATTAATACAACAATGCAATGCACCTATGTAATCCAATTTTTATGTCTATTTATTTAGACTTTGGAATGCCAATGCAGCAATTAATATTGTCTACATCATCACCAATAAAATTCAACCATATGACAATTACAAATATAAGGTGTCATTATGGTTAGACCTTTAGAATGCCAATGCAATACACCTATATAATTAGAATTGTTCCCATTTTTTTAATTAATTAATAATTATAGATGGAGTAATAAATACTAATCCAATATGTCAAGATAGAAAAATTTGATTGGCTTATGAATCCAATATGTCAAAATTGAGCAATTCTAGAGCTTTCAAAATGTGTCACATGGCGGACAACCAGCATGAGTATTCAACTTTATATATATTGATTTTATATGTTTGATGATAAAATGAATGGTTCGGCCGCAGGTCTATAGCTATCCAAATTTATCGTGTATTATATCAAATTAAAGCTCTATCTTTCTAGTTTCCAAAGATTCAAACCGCTTATCAATTGGATTTTTATTGAGCAAGTTATGGCCAATTTACTATTGATTGTTTAGTGGAAATCGAGAAACATGGGAAACCAAAATGTGTGTGATGATAAAAGGAATGGTTCAGAAGTGGGGCTACATTTATCAAAATTAAGCGTGTAATATACCAAATTAAATCCTTGTATGTCTAGTTTCTAAAGATTCAAACCTCTCATCAATTGGAGTTTTATTGAGCAAGTTATAGTCAATTTACTACTGACTGTTTAGTGGAAACCAAAATGTGTGTGATGATAAAAGAAATGGTTCGGTAATAGAGCTACAATTGTCTAAATTAAGCGTATAATATATCAAATTAAATCTCTATTTGTCTAGTTTTCAAATATTTAAACCGCTCATCAATTGGATTTTTATTGAGCAAGTTATGACTAATTTACTACTGACTGTTCAGTGGAAATCAAGAAACAGGAGAAACTAAAATGTGTGTGATGATAAAAGGAATGGTTCGACAGTGGGGCTACAGTTATCCAAATTAAGTGTATAATATATCAAATTAAAGCCCTGATTATTTAGTTTCTAAAGATTCAAACCTCATCATCAATTGGATCTTTATTGAGCAAGTTATGATCAATTTACTACTACTGACTGTTTAGTGGAAGCCAAAATATGTGTGATGATGAAAGGGATGGTTCGACAGTGGGGGCTATAGTTATCCAAATTAAGCGTATAATTAAAGCTCTGTCTGTATAGTTTCTAAAGATTCAATCCTCACATCAATTGAATTTTTATTGAGCAAGTTATGGTCAATTTACTATTGATTGTTCAGTGGAAAACGAAATGCATGTGATGATAAAATGAATGGTTTACTTAACCCAAATGTAAGGGATTATCATATTAGGACTGATAAGAAATATTTCAAATAACACAACAAATTAAAATACATGAATGTTTTTACACAAAACATATTCAACACAATTGAACTCTTTCTACTAATATAGATATGACACATACTCACAGTTCGGCTGACAGTAGGATTATCCTCGATTTGATCTTAGTAAAGTACAAGAACATTTTCTTGAAAACAAACATAATAAAATTAAATCAATCTTCATGTTAAGGAACAATTATTCATTCGTATAACAACTGTTACCTGAAAACAAAATCAACAAAAGTTAATTAGTCTTCATATTGAAATTATTAAGGAATGCACTTACCGTTCGGCAGGACTAACACAACTAATCATTCAAATAGATTGACTAAACAAAAACAATCATTCAATCAAATAATAACCGTTAAAATAGTTATAAGATATACTTACAATTTCATATTAAAATAGTTAGAAGATACGCTTACAGTTCAGAAGAAGGAATCAAAATAACAACTCATTTTGATCATGTCAATCGGACATCCTGCCTTTTTTCTATGCCAATTCATGAATCTTTGACCTGTAAACAACAACAAAAACATAAATAAATAAAAAATCATTGATTAATAAAATCATGAAGAACATACTTGTTATTGACACAAACTAACATGACCTATAAACAATTAACAAAAGACCAGATGTATTGTTGACACCAGCTAACATATTGCAATAATACACAACTGAACATACACCCCTTTTATAACCCCTTATTTAGACTTTTCGAATGCCAACACAATTAAATATGAATTGAATACGAAGAAAGGTTTGCAATGTCAATACAATGCACCTATATAATTATTAATAAACATGTATGCTTTTACTACCAATGCAATGCACCTATGTAATCCAATCTTTATGTCTATTTATGTTAGTGTATATTAGTGTATGCCCTAGAAACCATTCGTGTTGTCGGTTTCAGAGCAGTTTGTCTTGTATCTATATATAATAAATAATAGAAGAAAGAGTTCTTCAATTCATATATATAAATTGCTTCCTTTATTCAGTCATGCATTTAAAATAAAGTGCGTATATGAATTGTCCAGATGATTCATTTAATCGGTAAATGAATTATCGAAAAGGGTTCCCTACGGAAGCACTATAATTTGGGCAACTATATTGCATATTAGGCATATTGGATGCTTTCGAAAGATATCATGAATTGATATAAGTACGGATGACGATGATAGTAATGTCACTGGGGCATTGGTATGGATTAGCGGTTGGTGAACTGTTTTTCGAATGTGACCGAATAACGACAAATCACTTGGAAAAGCATGTAGTCAATGATTTATCGTTTGGTTATATCAGTACACGATGTAGTTCTTTGACCTGAGACATTGTGGTCGGATCCGATACAGATGCGTATGATTCATACGGTGTATAAGTACAAGACTAGTTATGTTTCGTATGATAAAGCCTATTTGGTCATGCGTTGTTCATATACAGAAACGAACGATGGTCAAGAAAGGATCCATTGACTCAGAGATATAGGATTAGGAGTACCGCTGACTCCATTCGGATTCGAGTTCCTGGTCGAATGTCGATAAATGTCAGAAATCAGAATCTCTGGCCAGAGTCTATTATTAGTCATACAAAAGCAAGTTTGTGATGACGAGTTCCGAACATATTAATCGACGATTTGATAGAAGATCGAGTTTAGGATTTTGACATTCCATGAATCCGTGCTCGATTAGGATATATCACTAGAGAGACATTACCTGCATGATACATATGATCTGAAATGGGTTCGATGAAGTATTTCTTCATTGTGGTTTAGGGACTATGACACATTACTAGATGTTTACCATAGTCGTTGGGCCTCCGGACAGGTTTTCAGATTCATCCAGAACCAACTCACGGCTAATCCGCGGTGGACTTACATGGTCACACTAATAGCCTTGAGAAGTTAGAGAAGGATAAGAGAGAAAGAAATGATTATCTGAAGAGGGCTAGCACCTTCCGAGGGTAATGACGGGATTTCTATGGTAATAGTTACATAGAAAATTGTTTGTGAAATTTTAAGGGTTAAAATGGTCAAGCAATAATTAATTATATTTAATTATTATATCTTAAAGCGTTAAGATTAATGAGATGAACGAAAATAACCTTTTAATAGTTAAAGGGTAAAAGGATAAATTTATGGGTTGTTAATGTAAACTAGTTTAGTTTACATGGGCCCTTGAATAATATTGATTATTCAAAGAGTAAAATAATAAATTCGTGGGCTCCTTTTGAAATAAGATTTTATTGGGGCATGGAAATGAAAAACAACTAATTGCAAAAATTGCCCAAGTATATATAAATGCAAATGGTTGCATTTGAGTTCATTATTCACTTTGTTCACTCAAAGCAAACTAAGATCTCTCTCTCTAAGCCAAGACCATTCTCTAACTCACTCAAGGTGGTGTTAAAGTGTGGAGGTCTCATCATTTTGAGTCTTGTCTTCATCAACCCAAAGCAAAGGAGTAGGTATAATGCTTTTTCTAAGCTTTGTTTGAAAACTTTTTTTTTTTTTTTAATCCCACCTTTCATGCTTTCAATCTTCATTTCCGCCACTCTTCATGCATGTTGATCTTTCAAATCGTATAACAGCTTAAAAGCTCCATGCATGTCAGTTTTGAGCAAAAACCATGTCATTGCATGTGTTCATATGTTCATCATACTTGGTTGAGTTTGCATGTTAGTGTTTTGGTTTAAAAATGATTTTTTCATCCCAACTCTCTACATGCATGTCTCGGCCACACTTAGATCAGAGGTAGATGTTCATTTTTCTTGTCATTCTCATATGTTTTGAATGATGGTAATGTTGATAATGAGCATGCCTTTGTAATGAATGAGTTGTTTGATGGAATAAGCATGTTTGATGCATGTGTGTGTCTCGGCCATCTCCTTATTTTGGGAAAACATGTTTTTCTTCTTGCTCTAATATGTTTGGATGTGTTAGAATGTGATTTAAAGCATGCTTGGATGATGGTTATTGCATGNATATTGATCGACAATTCGGTAGAAGATCGAGTTTAGGATTTTGACGTTCCATGAATCCATACTCGATTAGGATATCTCAATGGAGGGACTTTACCTGCATGGTACGTATGATCTGAAATGGGTTCGATGAAGTATTTCTTCATCGTGGTTTAGGGACTATGGCACATTGCTAGATGTTTACCATAGTCGTTGGGCCTCCGGACAGGTTTCTGGATTCATCCAGAACCAGCTCACGGCTAATCCATGATGGACCTACATGGTCACACCAATAGCCTTGAGAAGTTAGAGAAGGATGAGAGAGAGAGAAATGATTATCTGAAGAGGGGTAGCATCTTCCGAGGGTAATGACGAGATTTCTATGGTAATAGTTACATAGAAAATTGTTTGTGAAATTTTAAGGGTTAAAATGGTCAAGCAATAATTACTTATATTTAATTATTATATCTTAAAGCGTTAAGATTAATGAGATGAACGAAAATAATTTTTTAATAGTTAAAGGGTAAAAGGGTAAATTTATGGGTTGTTAATGTAAACTAGTTTAGTTTACATGGGCCTTTGAATAATATTGATTATTCAAAGGTTAAAATAATAAATTCGTGGGCTCTTTTTGAAATAAGATTTTATTGGGGCATGGAAATGAAAAACAACTAATTGCAAAAATTGCACAAGTATATATAAATGCAAATGGTTGTATTTTAGTTCATTATTCACTTTGTTCACTCAAAGCAAACTAAAATCTCTCTCTTTAAGCCACGACCATTCTCTAACTCACTCAAGGTGGTGTTAAAGTGTGGAGGTTTCATCATTTTGAGTCTTGTCTTCATCAACCCAAAACAAAGGAGTAGGTATAATGTTTTTCTAAGCTTTGTTTGAAAACCTTTTTTTTTTTAAATCCAACCTTTCATGCTTTCAATCTTCATTTATGCCACTCTTCATTGATCTTTCAATTTATTTAGACTTTGGAATGTCAATGCAGTAATTAGTATTATCTACATCATCACTAATAAAATTCAACCACATAACAATCACAAATATAATATGTCATTATAGTTAGACATTTAGAATGTCAATGCAATGCACCTATATAATTAGAATTGTTCACTTTTTTTAATTAATTAATAATTATAGATGGAGTAATAAATACTAATCCAATATATCAAGATAAAATAATTTGATTGGCTTGTCAATCCAATATGTCAAAATTGAGCAATTCTAGAGTTTTCAAAATATGTCACATGGCAAACAACCCGCATGGGTATTCATGAATCTTAGAGCTAAAAATATCTTATTAAACTACACAGCCAACGTGGCAAGAGAGAGCAATTCTAGAGCTCCAAAATAAAACAATTATAGAGCTAAAAGAAAAAAAGTGTCATACGTGTTACTCAAATAGGTATGCTTTTACCTTTAGATTTGGAATACCAATTCAGCAATTAATATCTCTCTACAACATCACTAATAAAATTCAATCACATAGCAACCACAAATCATATGTGTTAAAATAGAACAATTCTATGAGTTCCAAAATATGTCACATGGCGAACAACCCGCATGGGTATTCAGCTTATATATATTTTATATATATATATATATATATATANTCCTTTAAAATATAGTTAAGGTTTTAATTTGGGAAAGCAAGTTAATTCTTAAATATAAAACATAAAATAAACTCAAAAGATCAATGTCTTTTTCCCTCAAATTAGAATAAAAAGCCTAAAAAAAAAAAAAAAAAAAATTGACTACTCTCCCATCTCCATCTACTTGAACTGCGTAAGAGAATTGAAGGTTTTCTTGTTGCCTCTTTCGAAAATAATTAATGACTGATTGAGCATCCCCAAATTCTAGCTCTTTCAACCTCACTGATTGCAAGTGATTCCAACAATCTTTGGCATCAAATCCTACTGTCGCACCACCAAATATTGAGGGAACATTTCCTACTTGTATATTCTCCCTATTGAATGCCTCAGGCAGACTTTTGGCTGCTTCTGGTATATGCCTACTTGACCTCATCCCACTTCCTCTTTTGTGGAGTCACAAATCGCATATGTGCTTTGTACCCTTGTTGTATGTATTGCAACTTCAAGGTTCCGCCACCAATAACATCATTTTTGGTAACCGCAGTGTTCGAAGCAGTGTACACGCACCTCAACTAATCTTCAAAATCTTTTAAACACCCTACAAACTCAAAGGATCAGATAAGTCACAATATGGTTATTAGTCCCAAAGTTCCCAGGAACTCAATGAAATAAGCAAACTTTCTTAACTGTTAGGCCAACTTCTTGAGATTCACTAATAACATCATCTTCATTAGGGAAAGATCTATTAATCTTATCTACAATTTTCATGTCAAATTGTTTGATATCATCAGCATCAGCTTCAGCTTGTACATTCAAATTTGATCCTGCAAAATTTCATAAATTAGATTTAATTGAAAACATTAATATAATCAACATAATATTTTTTTAATTAAATAAATTTTAATTCAAAACCTTAATTTCTATAATTTCATAATTTCATAAAAAGAATACAAGATATGATTTTACATTCCAATTTAGTTTTATATAATTTAATATAAAAATTAAAATCGTAAGTATTAATTAAGACAATTAATTTTCAGCTTTCATTTTTAACAAATTTTCATTAAAAAATTTCAACATGATAATAATTTAGGAAGCAATAATGCAAACCTGACATGGAAGTATGGAGATCAACTTGCAGAGTATCATTCAGCTCAACCTTTTCAAATTCTTCAATTCAATCTTCCTCTGCTATGTCCATATTTATAAAGCATAATTAGTATCTAAACACATAACTACAAAAGAGAGCATTATTTTTATTTTTTAGTTTTTATTCTTCTATTTTTTTGTCATCTTTAACAAGAAATGTAGTTCATATATATTTTTTTTTTATCATCAAGGCTATCAGATCAGTTTGTGCACATCTCAATTAATCTTTCTAGGCTTTAGAACTATTAATGGGATAAAAACCCTAATAGTCATCTCTATTAGTATCTAAAGTATTCGAATTTAAAAGTTCATGAAACTTCTTTTTGTTCTTTTACCATCAGATCACTCACTAGTGATTAGGATAGTTAATTTTCCTTACTTTAAAAAAGAGCAAACTAAATGGGAGCAAGCAAAATTTTCAGTCATCTT
The DNA here is from genome assembly GCF_008641045.1 of Pistacia vera. Taxonomy (NCBI): domain Eukaryota; kingdom Viridiplantae; phylum Streptophyta; class Magnoliopsida; order Sapindales; family Anacardiaceae; genus Pistacia; species Pistacia vera. The sequence goes on from NW_022195663.1 coordinate 985,713, forward strand.
TAAAAAGAAATTAAATTGTAGTTTTTTTTTTTTTTTTTTTTTAAATTTAGAAAAGAGAAAACCAAATGGGAGCAAGCAAAATTTTATCATATCTTGCCAGCTGTGAAGATGAATTGATAGGAAGAAAATTGATTTGTCAAATAAAGTTTCATGTTTTAAAGAAAAGTGACAGGTTAACGTGTTTTAAAGTAATTTGGTATCATTTGGATAAAAGGGGACCGGGTTGACCCGAAATTTGACAATGTAATCAATGAATAAAAATCGTTTTATTATAAATACATGCATTCAATATTCAATGTCTATGGAATAACTGATATGGTTGATACCTATAAATAGATTTGATTCGATCATTTGTATTATTGAGCAATTTTCAAAGAAGAAAATTCGATAGCTGTCTGCCAAATTGGGAATATGGGAATGGGAATGGAATGGTGTGGATATGGAAATTATTGTTAAAGAAAAAGGCTAAAAAAGAAAAAGGAAGATAAGCACAGGAAAGGATGGCGAGAACGCGTCATGGTGATTGGTGGGGCGTAGAACGCGGTGTGTTAATGTGGAAAAAAAATAAAAAAACACATTTAATTGACTTCTCCTCAGTTTTCGTGTCAACGGTTCGAGGGTCCTGAAGCCTCATCACCAGTCTCTTCTTCTTTCATTACACACTTGTCCTTCTCTTGCCTCTTCCTCTTCTTTCTCTTTTGTTTTCCTCTTTTTTTAGCTCCTACTATTTCCATTATTGTTTTTTATATATATATATACTTACTTCACAATTCAATTACACACCATGACCGGCAAAGAAATCCTCTATAAAATGAAGGTAATTCCTTTAAATTTAAGCCTGTTTGATCTGTTTTTTCAGTGTTGAATATGTTTGAAATTGAATTGCTTGAACTGGGTTTACTTTTATTTGTTTAAAACTGCATTTCTCACCTGGGTTTTCGATATTAAACAATTTTATCGGAAAAAATCCATCTGGGTATCTTGTGAGATCGCTTTTTTGTGTTATTCATAATGTTATTAATTAGAAAGATGTGATTTTTTTTTTTTTTTTAAATTTTTAGCTCTATATCCATTCAAGTTACTGATTTTTATATTTATTTGTTGTGATATAATCGTGTAGAGATAGATTAGAGATCCGTGAAGAATGATGTTGGTAGAATTCATATTGGACATAGAGTTTTCTTGTTCTTTTAGTATAAGCCTTTATTGTAATTTTGCTTTGAGATTTTCAGATAAGATTATGATAGCCTGTTCAATTGCATAGTTTAATTCTTCAAAATTCTATCGTTTGTGGACCTATTTCTTTGGTTTGTACGGGTAGTTATCTTTTTCTCTGTATGGATGCGAATTTTCAAATTAGAGCACTGATATATGTGGTTGGAATCAATAATAATGTTAGTGCCCATTTCATGCTTACCAACAAAAATTGCTGGGGAGAATTTGTGTGACATATGATGGTTAGAGAGAAATATGGATAAACGTTCGGTCAGTTAAATTGGATTCTTGGAATAGGCTTATTGAAACTGAAAACTAGTTAAAGATTGGCTTAAAGACACAAGTTGACATTTTTTGTAAATTGCCACTAATATTTGAGTAATTCTCATGGTGCCTTCACTAGCAAAGGACTGTAGAAGGAGGTGTATATTTTCAATGCGGTGGTTAGCTTTTAGCTTGGCTATGGTGGTTTTCTGTGGCTGATTATTTCTGCTACTTTTGAGTTTTGTTTAATTAATTAATGATTTATTTTTTTGAACATATCCTGCTTGAATATGTTCATTTCAGGAAAAAGTTGGACTAGGTTCATCTGCTGATTCTGGAAAAGGGAAGAGTAAGATGTCAAAGAACATAACACATGGCTATCACTTGGTAAAGGGAAAATCAACTCATCCTATGGAAGACTATGTTGTTGCACAGTTTAGACAAGTTGAGGACAATGAACTTGGTTTATTTGCAATATTTGATGGGCATTTGAGCCATGAAATTCCTGACTATCTGCGGACACATTTGTTTGAAACAATCTTAAATGAGGTGACATACTCTTATCTAAAATCTTGTGCTACATAATTTTGGTGCAGCATTTTGATTACTGCATTGTATCTTTTGTACATGTATTATCATGTCTCTTTCCAAGTCTACAACCATAGTGAAATGCAGTCACTATCAAAATGAAATTTAGGATGCGATATCATGTTTATTCATACAAGTACTGGGTCTAATAATCAATTACTGGACTATCACGTCTATTTGTAAGTATTTACAAGTAGTTAAAAGTATGAACCTCTGATGCTTACCATGTCTCATCATTTTCATTTGTGATTCTTCACTGATTTTATTTGCATCTTAGTTTTCGTTGTTATACTTTGTTGTAAAGGCTGCTTGCTAACAGATGACTGATATTAATAGCTTTAATTTTTTCACTTCCATTTTCAAATCAGCCTAACTTCTGGACAGAACCAGAGGCTGCAATGCGGAGAGCTTATAGCATTACTGATAATACTATTTTGGAGAAAGCAGTTGATTTGGGTAAAGGAGGTTCAACTGCGGTTACAGCAATATTGATCAACTGTCAGAAGCTGGTAGTAGCCAATCTTGGCGATTCTCGGGCAATTATATGCAAGAATGGTGTGGCCAAGCAGCTTTCAATTGATCATGAGCCAAGCATGGAAAAGGATGAGATTGAAGGCAGAGGCGGGTTTGTGTCAAACTTTCCAGGTAGATGTACTGAGAGACAGGATAATTTTCTTCCGTGTTCATCTAAATATTAGACGACAATTGCATTATTTTTTCAAGATTGCTATAGCGTTTGAAATGAGATCATTTCATGCTTTTCAAGGAGTTCCTCTATTTTTACCGATTATTCATAGTTGCTTGACATAAGTAAATTCTCTTATCTTAAAAGATTGGCTGTGTTGAGATATATATTAAAGACAGTTATGTTTGTTGGGATATAATGTTCACCATTTTAATGGTTCTCTAACTCGTAGGCATTCTATGTTTTCTTATGAAAACGTTAGGATGACAATTTTTTTTTTCGTTTGGGGGTAAATTCAGGAGATGTTCCGCGAGTTGATGGACAGTTGGCAGTGGCAAGAGCATTTGGTGACAAGAGCTTGAAAAAACATCTCAGTTCAGAACCAGATGTGGAAGTAGAGATGATTGATAATGATACAGAGTTCATTATCTTGGCAAGTGATGGATTATGGAAGGTAATTCCTCTTTGAATTTCTGGAAATTGCTACCTTTGATTTACTTCTACTGCTTGCAAACTATGCATTGAATAAAATTGACAAAGAATGAAGAATCTTAATACCGGATTCAACCCCGACATTTTTACTCTGTATTGTACCCTGACGTCGACTAATCTGATACCAGGTAATGTCAAACCAAGAAGCAGCAGATGCCATCAAGAATATAAAGGATGCTCGGTCTGCAGCGAAGCATCTTACTGAAGAGGCGCTAGCTAGAAACAGCTCGGATGACATTTCCGTTATAGTTGTAAGATTTGGGTGAGATGCAAGCCAGTTTATACTTCTGTTCGATAAAAATCTCCACCAGTGTGTTATTACCCTTGGTAGAGTAATGAGCAATCTCAATACCTTGTGCCATAAAAGAATACTTTTGTGTTCGCCTCATCAATGTTATATATTTTGGCAAAATGGCATTAAATTGTATAATATTTCTTGTTCAAACATACTGTTCCTCTGGTTGACCGATTATGGAAAACATTGAGCTTGTAGTTTTGCACTTTTGCTTATATGGTGTTGCCTTTGTAGCTGTGTTGAAACTTTGATAATTGTAAACAAGAATCAAGGAGGAATAAAGCAATAACTTCTAAAAGAAAAGGATGATGAACAGTATGTGAAAACAACACCAGTAAGCTGTAAAACAATCAAATAAATAAAACCCAGATATTATGGTCCCCCAAGATCATCAATCATGCAGTAGCCAAGCAAATTTGGAAAATTGATCCACCCTCTTTTCCAACAAGTTTGTCCATCTTAGACTTTTAACGGCCATTTCATAATATTGACAGCAACTTGACGCTGAGTCCACCGACTTTAGACATTGAAGTTGAAGGTAGAAGTAGGCCATCCAAGCACACAGAAAATATTAAATAATTATAAGTTCGTTTAAGAAAATGCACAGCTGGGAGATTCATAAGTATCGATACTAAATTTATCTCCATAGAGATAAAACACATTAAATAGCCATGTGACATTCTTGTGTGTGTTACATAGACATTTTATTTCTTCGTACACAGCTTGGAAACAACTGCAAAAAAGCTGTGGGGTGACAGAAGAGAGTGAGCGTGCCAGCATGACAAAGCAGAAAGCTATGCTTATTTGATCTGTGAACGTTTGGAAGGGGTGTTATTCCCTTGGAGAGGCATCTGCATCTGAACTCTGCCTCTTTCGTCACCCTGCTTACACCGACTTTCCTTTGCCTGAGGATTGACACCTTTTCGACTTGATGAACCTTCACCGATCATTTCAGCTGAGGTCTTCCTACGTCTCTCGTTGTGACCAGCCAGACGCCGGCGACAGCTCCTTTTTGCTTCATCAAATTCAGATAGCTCATGGAACCTGCAAATATATATACGATGAAGTGATTTACATTAGATATTGAAAAAGTAAACAGTGTTTGAACAATGTACACCACTATTTGTCTTTAAGGTAGTTTTCTTAGATAAGTCCAAGGAAAAGCTTATCTTAACCTAAACAAATGTCCATTTTACATCAGCTAAATTTTTCCTGAGAGTGAAGTAGTCTAATTTTGGATCTGCCTTTTTCCTTTCTTTGGTAAAAATAGTGTAAGTTAGATTCTGGTGATTAATTTGTAAGAAACTTCCCCTGAAGTTCATTAAATTTATGTAATATTTATAATAACTGATGTATAGCTTTTTTCAGCTAATATAAAAGTGATACTGCTTCTGAAAGTAATCAAAATACTTTTGAATTTCTAAAAAAAGACACAGAAACAGGAGTTCATAGCAGAAAGACAACAAAAGAAATACTAGGAATCATGTACCTGCTGCATTGCTGACAAAACCTTTGCCTGAGACCAGACACAATGACAACAGGAGCCTTGGAATGAAGCTCACACACCTTGTGGCGCTTGTGGTAGCGTTTTGCATCAGTTAAATCAGCTCCACACTTCTCAACAAGGCAACAAGGCGGCGACACCCCACCACCACCACTACCAGACCCTCTTCTTCCCATCACTTTCTTCTTCTTTTCATCGTCTGCATACCCATACCCATACCCATACCCATCACCACCACCACCCTCTTCTTCTTCCTCCATGTCATTGTCAATATCTTCTTCGCAATCAATGCTCATCTTTTCTTTCAACGAACGCATAGCTTGAAGGCTTGTAACATCCATTGCACAAGGTGCTTTCACAACACAGCTATATATGGTGAATAGGATGAAGCAAAATGAAGAAATTTGAAGTGATGAAGGTGCAGAATGTGTTAAGAAAAAGGTGAAAAAGATAGAAGAGTAGGACCACTAGCTAGCAACATTTTCTTTTTTCTTGTGTGTACTGATAATGTAACTGATTAGAAGGTCAAAAACTGTTACTGACAATTCAAGTTATTCACAAAGTTATAATGCTTATTTGTTCATTATTACTGTTAATACCAAGGCATGTACTATGAGAAACATAATTAATAAACAATTGTCTTTTTGCCATATTGGTTATTTCTGAATTCTGGTGAATGCATGGATGAAATAGGGTTGTGAAAACATTACCAGAAGAAAGAAAAAAAAAATAATAAAGATGGATGTCTTTTAAGATTTTAACAGAGAGCTTTTTGAGTCACTGAAAAGTACCCTATTCTTTCATATTACCAATCATGCAGACTGTAAACCAAGGTAAATGAAAAGAGACGAACCAACTCTGCGGCAGGTTTGAAAACTTGGGAAAGTTTTATATGTAATTTCTACTGCAAGGACAACCTTGAGAGAGACATATCAGATTTCATTTAACTCCTTCCTGTAAAGCACCATTGCTTGTAAATAAATTCTGGCTCTCTTTGAGTTGGACAAGTAGGTAAAATATCAGAGTACCCTATGCTTTTCTACATTCAAAATAGCCTATAGATTTACAGTTTTTAGTCCTTGCTTTATTCCCTTTTTCAACTTTATCATCTCATGTCCTTACCAAATTTGAAATTAGTAGCTCCGTGATGAAAAAAGAAATATATAGTTTCATGCATATATATAAATGATTCCGTCAATTTTGTATTTGTATTTGCATCAATCAAATGAATTTCATCTCTGTGGTGTATGGCAAAATCTGTAAGCAGGAAAGACAGGATTAATGACACTGACCCAACACAAGATTTCACATGGCCATTGTACTAATTCCTCATGAAAAATAATGCATAAAGTTTACAGTGAGAGAAATATTAACTCAAAATTTCTGGAGACAAACAGAGTGACAGAGAGATAGCAGTTTCCCCTATTTATAAAATTTCTGATTGGTCAAGTAGTTGTAGAAATTGAAATGTTCTAGGGCTAGTGCCAATCACCATCATCACAATGCCACATTATCTTGGCATCTTTTTATGTGATCGTTACTTTTAATTCAATTTCCATAAGGCAATGGAACATGCCCTTAATCTTTCTAGCAAATTTCACATTTAGACAGTCCTATAATCAATTAATCTACCAGATTTGACAACATCAGAAAAAACTGCTTTCTTTTAGAGTAATTACTTGAAAATATATGTAAAGCTTGAGAGTTACATAAAGAAACAATGATGTTTCTCTCATGTCAAGATACCCTTTTGTCCATTTCAACCAAACAAGAAAACACAGCTAAAAAAAGTGCTTTCAATGATAGGAGTCAATAATCTAAAATGTATTCATTAATCAGTAGAATTAGTTGATTGAAAATATCTATGCAACCCATTATAGATAAGAATCGAAACCATTTACTGGAAATAGAATTGTTTTTTAGCCAAATAAACATCACCATGAATCTGCTCAGGACCATGTCCATGAGGCTCCAAAAAACTCCATCTACCTTTCACCTCCTCACTCCTCCGCGTCGCTCTTTTCATTTATAAAGAAAGAAAAGATAAAAATGGCACACGTCACAAAAGTTTTATACCTGGATTTTGATTATTACTATATAAAGTGCCCATCGCTCTCACCATTGAGTTGTATTTTGGTCCAAAGTTGCTTGTGGATTCTTCTGTTTCTATTTATGCACCAAGTGCTGTCACCTTATAGGTGCAATTCATTTATTCTTCACATATCTTCAATTTTTGTTTTCTTTTTCCCCCTTTACAAAGAAGACAAAACTCCCTAAATTCTTTCCATTTGGTTAATGTATATATGTTAACCTATACCCTGAAAAAATATAAGATGAAGAAGACCAAAAACTTCGTTGTTGAACCATCTAGACAGCTGTTTGGATAGATGTTTCTTTTGAAGGTCTTTGTCAGTCTTTATTTTTTAAAAGATGGATGAAATACTGATTTCCCAGGTCACCCACCCTAGCTTAACTTTGGAGTTCTGATAGGATCCAGTAAGTCCTCCGATCACCCATCCTAGCTCGCTTAAACACGCTTAACTTCAGAATTTTGATGGGATCCAAACCCTTTTGTCAGTTGTTGTTGGTTGGTAGGTTTATGCAAAAATGTAAATAGATGAAAATGATCTCATTTACAGACAAAATGCAGATATTTTGAGTTCAAAAACTGTAGATAAATTAGTTACCTAACATCATCTCTATTTGGTCCTTTTCCCTTGGCCATAAAATCTATTCCTTGGCTTTATCTTCCATTGCTTTCATACCGCATTTTATCACTCTTTGTATGTGTTATTTCGGAATTTATCCAGAGCAGGTTTTGGCTAGAAAACAGACAGCTAGCGTATCTGATTCTTTTTTCCATTGTGGCAAATGGACAAAATTTTAGCCACTTTGTATCAAAAGGATCTTAATGCACAAATGCAACAACTGGAAAAGACACGACTTTGAAACACTTCAATCTCCTCCTCCTACCCTTGATTAAAATGGAAAACTACAAAATCTCCCATCTGTAAGTCCTCAAAAACCTTAACTTTTAATTATTGATTTCCCTTTTTTTCTTATTATTTAAGTTGTAAAAGTTATGACATATGGAGATGAAACATTACATTACGTTGCATTTATGTATATTTTACAATGTGGATATGCATTATAATTAAGCAAAATGAAAACCAGAATCATTTAACCATAGTGGACCTTATCATATCCTCCTGCTTTATTCACTTCTTCGATGCTTCTATATTCTTGAGTATCAATGGGATCATCAATCTTATGGACCTCAAGAACTGCTGGATCCTCATGAATGTTATAATCATCATAATAATCATCATCATCAACACCTACTGTTTTCTTGTCATACTAGGAATCATGTACCTGCTGCATTGCTGACAAAACCTTTGCCTGAGACCAGACACAATGACAACAGGAGCCTTGGAATGAAGCTCACACACCTTGTGGCGCTTGTGGTAGCGTTTTGCATCAGTTAAATCAGCTCCACACTTCTCAACAAGGCAACAAGGCGGCGACACCCCACCACCACCACTACCAGACCCTCTTCTTCCCATCACTTTCTTCTTCTTTTCATCGTCTGCATACCCATACCCATACCCATACCCATCACCACCACCACCCTCTTCTTCTTCCTCCATGTCATTGTCAATATCTTCTTCGCAATCAATGCTCATCTTTTCTTTCAACGAACGCATAGCTTGAAGGCTTGTAACATCCATTGCACAAGGTGCTTTCACAACACAGCTATATATGGTGAATAGGATGAAGCAAAATGAAGAAATTTGAAGTGATCAAGGTGAAGAATGTGTTAAGAAAAAGGTGAAAAAGATAGAAGAGTAGGACCACTAGCTAGCAACGTTTTCTTTTTTCTTGTGTGTACTGATAATGTAAATGATTAGAAGGTCAAAAACTGTTACTGACAATTCAAGTTATTCACAAAGTTATAATGCTTATTTGTTCATTATTACTGTTAATACCAAGGCATGTACTATGAGAAACATAATTAATAAACAATTGTCTTTTTGCCATATTGGTTATTTCTGAATTCTAGTGAATGCATGGATGAAATAGGGTTGTGAAAACATTACCAGAAGAAAGAAAAAAAAAATAATAAAGATGGATGTCTTTTAAGATTTTAACAGAGAGCTTTTTGAGTCACTGAAAAGTACCCTATTCTTTCATATTACCAATCATGCAGACTGTAAACCAAGGTAAATGAAAAGAGACGAACCAACTCTGCGGCAGGTTTGAAAACTTGGGAAAGTTTTATATGTAATTTCTACTGCAAGGACAACCTTGAGAGAGACATATCAGATTTCATTTAACTCCTTCCTGTAAAGCACCATTGCTTGTAAATAAATTCTGGCTCTCTTTGAGTTGGACAAGTAGGTACAATATCAGAGTACCCTATGCTTTTCTACATTCAAAATAGCCTATAGATTTACAGTTTTTAGTCCTTGCTTTATTCCCTTTTTCAACTTTATCATCTCATGTCCTTACCAAATTTGAAATTAGTAGCTCCGTGATGAAAAAAGAAATATATAGTTTCATGCATATATATAAATGATTCCGTCAATTTTGTATTTGTATTTGCATCAATCAAATGAATTTCATCTCTGTGGTGTATGGCAAAATCTGTAAGCAGGAAAGACAGGATTAATGACACTGACCCAACACAAGATTTCACATGGCCATTGTACTAATTCCTCATGAAAAATAATGCATAAAGTTTACAGTGAGAGAAATATTAACTCAAAATTTCTGGAGACAAACAGAGTGACAGAGAGATAGCAGTTTCCCCTATTTATAAAATTTCTGATTGGTCAAGTAGTTGTAGAAATTGAAATGTTCTAGGGCTAGTGCCAATCACCATCATCACAATGCCACATTATCTTGGCATCTTTTTATGTGATCGTTACTTTTAATTCAATTTCCATAAGGCAATGGAACATGCCCTTAATCTTTCTAGCAAATTTCACATTTAGACAGTCCTATAATCAATTAATCTACCAGATTTGACAACATCAGAAAAAACTGCTTTCTTTTAGAGTAATTACTTGAAAATATATGTAAAGCTTGAGAGTTACATAAAGAAACAATGATGTTTCTCTCATGTCAAGATACCCTTTTGTCCATTTCAACCAAACAAGAAAACACAGCTAAAAAAAGTGCTTTCAATGATAGGAGTCAATAATCTAAAATGTATTCATTAATCAGTAGAATTAGTTGATTGAAAATATCTATGCAACCCATTATAGATAAGAATCGAAACCATTTACTGGAAATAGAATTGTTTTTTAGCCAAATAAACATCACCATGAATCTGCTCAGGACCATGTCCATGAGGCTCCAAAAAACTCCATCTACCTTTCACCTCCTCACTCCTCCGCGTCGCTCTTTTCATTTATAAAGAAAGAAAAGATAAAAATGGCACACGTCACAAAAGTTTTATACCTGGATTTTGATTATTACTATATAAAGTGCCCATCGCTCTCACCATTGAGTTGTATTTTGGTCCAAAGTTGCTTGTGGATTCTTCTGTTTCTATTTATGCACCAAGTGCTGTCACCTTATAGGTGCAATTCATTTATTCTTCACATATCTTCAATTTTTGTTTTCTTTTTCCCCCTTTACAAAGAAGACAAAACTCCCTAAATTCTTTCCATTTGGTTAATGTATATATGTTAACCTATACCCTGAAAAAATATAAGATGAAGAAGACCAAAAACTTCGTTGTTGAACCATCTAGACAGCTGTTTGGATAGATGTTTCTTTTGAAGGTCTTTGTCAGTCTTTATTTTTTAAAAGATGGATGAAATACTGATTTCCCAGGTCACCCACCCTAGCTTAACTTTGGAGTTCTGATAGGATCCAGTAAGTCCTCCGATCACCCATCCTAGCTCGCTTAAACACGCTTAACTTCAGAATTTTGATGGGATCCAAACCCTTTTGTCAGTTGTTGTTGGTTGGTAGGTTTATGCAAAAATGTAAATAGATGAAAATGATCTCATTTACAGACAAAATGCAGATATTTTGAGTTCAAAAACTGTAGATAAATTAGTTACCTAACATCATCTCTATTTGGTCCTTTTCCCTTGGCCATAAAATCTATTCCTTGGCTTTATCTTCCATTGCTTTCATACCGCATTTTATCACTCTTTGTATGTGTTATTTCGGAATTTATCCAGAGCAGGTTTTGGCTAGAAAACAGACAGCTAGCGTATCTGATTCTTTTTTCCATTGTGGCAAATGGACAAAATTTTAGCCACTTTGTATCAAAAGGATCTTAATGCACAAATGCAACAACTGGAAAAGACACGACTTTGAAACACTTCAATCTCCTCCTCCTACCCTTGATTAAAATGGAAAACTACAAAATCTCCCATCTGTAAGTCCTCAAAAACCTTAACTTTTAATTATTGATTTCCCTTTTTTTCTTATTATTTAAGTTGTAAAAGTTATGACATATGGAGATGAAACATTACATTACGTTGCATTTATGTATATTTTACAATGTGGATATGCATTATAATTAAGCAAAATGAAAACCAGAATCATTTAACCATAGTGGACCTTATCATATCCTCCTGCTTTATTCACTGCTTCGATGCTTCTATATTCTTGAGTATCAATGGGATCATCAATCTTATGGACCTCAAGAACTGCTGGATCCTCATGAATGTTATAATCATCATAATAATCATCATCATCAACACCTACTGTTTTCTTGTCACTTTCAGCACCCTCTCTGGCTGCTTTCCAAGCACCATCCATTGTTTTCTTAGCGGTGTCTCCAACATTTTCCGCCATATCCACTGCCTTCTTTACTCCCTTTTTAGCTGTATCTGCTACAAACCCTGTTGGACCACTCGCTCTTCCCTCGTCCACATCAAGGGCTTCTTGTTTTGCTTCATACATTCCTTGACCTATGGGATCATTTGATGTCCTTGTTGTTTCTGCCACCGCATTGCTTCCCTGCATTTTTTAATCATATATTTTGGTTATACTAAGGTTACTTACCATGAAAGTTATAAGAATATGTATAGAGCATTTTTAATAAAACTGAATATAAATAACTTGCAAAGCTGATAAACATTATTACTATATTCTTAAAGAGCTAGAAACACATGAAAACTAAATAGAAAAAACAATAACAACAACAATAATAATAATAAGAGTGGGAAGAAATACTTCAGCACGTTCATAAGCAGTGGAGAGGAAACGAGTTGCAGATTGGAAACAATTGGGGAAGTCTCTAGCTGAAGTTTTAGAAACCCTCTTTGCCAAGAATAATATTGCCGCCATTTTCAACTTGTTTCAAGTTCTTTCTGTTGTCAAAGTCTATATTTTCACTTTCATATATATACACCTGATACTAAAGTGCTTAATCTTCCTCACCGATTTGAAGTTAATACACAGAGAGACAGATAATGGAAGGGTCAAGTTCTCTGACAGACACATGGATATGGTGGTTGACACGTTCTAAACATACAAAAGTTTACTGCTCTGAGTCTTTGACTAGCTAATCTTATTGCTCAACACTTGTTCATCCACATTTTTTGATAACTATGTTTATTTATTGCAGAGTTCTGGCTTTACTCCACATTGCTCTGAATCTTTCTTATTGGTCCATTGGGCTTGTACAAATTCCCTAGATGTGCTGGATCTTGGTCTCATGAATGATTTTGATCCCGGCCCAATTTTTTTGGAACAACATGAAATCAAAAGAATAGTTTTATTTTTTTTATTTTTTTTTTTAATTTAAAATCTCGGAAATCTTTGGTACTTGCTTAACAAGCTCGAATGCGAAACTAGAGTGTATGCCAAACTTTTTTATTTGTTTTTAGGTATCTAAGGTATTCAGGCCCAACATTAGAGTCTGTCTAATCTTCAAAATCACAGAACACCCTACAAGTTCGAAGAACCAAGGTAATTGTACAAATGTGATAGATGCCTCTCCCATGACTCGAACACAAGACTCTCTAGGTATAACTAACTTCAATGGTTAAAAGGTTTATCATCCTACCACAAGAGGAAATGTGTGTCTGCCAAACTTTACAATCTTTGGAAAATTAGAAACACTCATCAAACTTTATAATTTTTGGAAAATGACAAACAATGAGCACTTATCTTAAATCTTGCAATCTTTAGGAAACAAAAAACAATAACCTTTAGACATGCAGATCCTTAAAGAGGGCTCAAACCTAAAGCCTTATTGAAGCGAGATAAAATAGAAAGAATAGTTAGATAAACAATAAATTGAAAAGGTTTTATGTATTAGTAACGAGAGGTATTTAAAGTATTTATAATGAAAGTGAATATGGTAAGATTTTATTGGTCCTAATATATATAATATAATATAATAAGTGAATCTTATCAATATGTCTGTGTGTTGTGAAGACTAAAAAACAAGAGAAAAAAGAGGATTCAATCATCAATGTGGTGAGAAAGAAGCAGCTATCCATGATCCATCCATCAATAGAAAACATATTTCTTTCATTGTTGTGAACAGTTGCAGGGGAATCTTGAAACATCAACTTCATTTGAAAAGCAACAAACACCTTACAAAAATGTTTTATTTGCTTTCAGAGATAATCAAGTCAAAAAAGAGGATATCTTTGTCCCAACTCTCAAACTAATGCAATTGATACATAACAACTCCAACCCTCCTCCCAAGAAAAGTTTGAAAACAAAAATAAAATCATCCACACAAAGAAAAACAGCTTTAAACAAACTTTCTTCATGTCACAATTCAACTAAAATTTACCAAAGTCCAAGCTTTGGTAGCAAGGAAGAAAATTCAATCCATGATTAGCAAAAGGGATTCTTTTCCACTGATGGGAAATAGTTAAATTTGTCTGAAAACCTTTTTTTGTGTTAGAGTAGAACCTCTGTCAAGCTTTTTGAGAAAAACAGTTTAAAACATGAAAAATGGGATTTTATTCTTTTCTGAGAAGCAAGCCATTGCACATTGTCATTGTGTTTAATATGAAAGGTTAACATAAAAAATGAGTAAAATGAAATCTTGTACATGGTTTAGCCGCTACTGTTGACTATGGGGATGAAATATTGCTTCTGCTTTGTATTGAATAATTGAACACAGCTAAACAATGACCTGGAAATTGCCCAAATTAAAGTTTATTGTAGAGCTTTTGACTTTAGAGAAATGCAGCTGGAGAAGATGAATCAAAAATTACTTGAACAATGAAGTTTACTCAGTAGAACGGCTTGAAACTTTAATTTGTCAGTATAGTTTAATCTAAGTCAATCCAATACTTATGTGAATGGAGCATCGGATGCATGGTTGCAGGATAATGCCTGGCAATATACAGATAGTTCAAAATTATAACACAGAGGAAGGCTTCCATTTTTACATTGAACAAGAATTGAGGAAAAAAAAAAATCTGGACTTTATATGATGCTTATTTAAAGTAAAATAAATAGACAAAATAGCCTATGTATACAACATTTATCTGTCAGTACAGAGAACTCTAGGATTGTTGTTTTACAGGAAACCAAAGTCACTTTGGTCAAGATTCATATCAACCTTGTAGAAACTTGGAAGATGAGTGTTGCTTTACAGGTATACCACTGTACCCCCCAATGCGAACTTACACAGGAATGAATTTCATTGCTGAGCAGGCTCGGTTGTGATACCACGAAGCGATGAAACAACTTCTTCGATCAAGGGTCTCTGCTTTGGATCCCGGTCTAGACATTTACATGCAATTTCGAGCATGTCTAAGAGCTGCTTCTCGCGATCCTTGTCCCAGATTGAAGGATCTATGATCTCTGACTCCCTTTTTTCGGACTTCATCTGAAACACCCATGAAACTAAATCCCTACAGTTTTTCCCTTTGCAAACTTCAACAGGTCTTCTACCAGTAAGAAGCTCTAGTAGAACAACACCAAAACTGTAAACATCACCCCTGCATGTTGCTGTTAATGTCTGACTGTATTCTGGAGGAATATAACCTAAAGTGCCAACCAAATCTGTTGTGACATGAGTATCATAAGGCCGAAGTAGTCTTGAGAGACCAAAATCAGCCAAATGAGCTTCGAATTTTTCATCCAAAAGAATGTTGCTGGTTTTTACATCTCGGTGAACAATATGTGGCTCACATACCTTGTGCAAGTAAGCTAATCCATTAGAAGCACCTTGAGCTATCTTGACTCTAACATCCCATTTAAGAATTGAATCCTTATCAACACACTCATGAAGCCAATAATCCAAGCTACCATTCTCCATGTAAGAGTAAATCAACAATCTATCACTTCCATGCCGACAATAACCTTGAAGAGAAACAAGGTTTTTATGCTGAGCTCTTGAGAGGGCTTCCACTTCTGCTTGGAATTCACGTTCCATTTGACCACAATCCCCAGAAAGCCTCTTGATTGCAGCTTTTGTTCCGTTGGGCAAGTTGGCTTTGTAAACCAGGCCAAACCCACCACAACCAATTATGTTTGCCTGGTTAAAATTGTTTGTAGATTTCAACAAGTCTGCACAAGTAAGATCCTTACAATCTGAGTTCTGGAAAAGCACCAATCTCGAAGAACCACGTCCTTCAGATAATCTGCGTGGCCGGCTCAGTTCTTCATCTAGATCATCAATTTGGTCCTCCTCATCCCTCTTTGACAACTTCAGCAGAGCAACTGCAAGGAGGATTGCTATCCCAATTCCTATGCTGAATGTTATGCCAATGATGGTGCCTCGACCAATTTTACTGTTTGAACCAGATGGAATTCCAGGCTTCAGCTTACTGTCTTTAGAACCACAAGGAGAATCTACTCCTCCGCAAAGACCAGGGTTACCCTCAAAGCTTGAAGCAGGAAAGCTATAAAACTGTCCTGCGGATGGAATTGCTCCCTGCAAGTGATTGTATGCGACACTAAACTTTGACAGGAATGTGAGTTTATAAAATGATGGGGGGATAGACCCAGTTAGATCATTGAATGAGAGGTCTAATACTTCCAAGTTCGCCATCTCTGAAATGGAACTGGGGATGGGCCCAGAAATGTTGTTCCTGCTCAAATCCAGGCCATGGAGCTGCTTCAGACGTCCAATTTCAGGTGGGATTGTCCCATTTATTCTATTATTACTTAAGTATATTGATGGAGGGAAACTCGATGCCTGGTGGTACTGAAGACCATTAGCACTCTGGTTTCGCTTCACATATAGTGGAATGCCAATAGAAGCAGTGACGTTGGAAGAACCACAATTATTAGAAATGAGGCTCTTGAGCTCTGCCAATTTTCTTGGGATTTCACCTGTAAGAGAGTTATTTGAGAAGTCCAAATAAAACAAATTCTCCATCTGACCAATCCAAGGAGGGATACTGCCATCCAGGTGATTCCATGACAAATCCAGCACTTGTAACTTCTTGCAACTCAACAACCAAAGAGGGATGTGGCCTTTAAGGCCACAATTTCCAAGTGCTAAAACCATCAAGCTCTCAAACCCACTAACATTTTCCGGAATTTTCTCACCAATGAAATTCTTTGTAAGTATAACAATGGTGAGATTTTTGCACTGCTGCAGCACACTAAGTGCCCTAGGTAAGTCCACAAAACTATTGTTTGACAATGAGAAAAAGAAAAGGGACGTTAGCTTTGTGAAACTCTCAGGGATTTGGCCACTTAAATAATTTTTGGCTAAGCTCAAAACTTTCAATTCACGGCAATCAGATAGAGAATTTGGAAGGAGCCCAGAGAAATGATTAGAGGCAAGGTCAAGAGTACAAAGACTAGGTAATCCAGTGAAATTAAGATCAATCTGACCAGTTAATGAATTGTTTCGAAGGTCAAGTACATGGAGCTTTGAGCACAGAGCCAGACTCGAAGGCAATTGCCCAGAAAATGAATTTGAGGATGCATCTAAGATTTCTAGGTTTGTAAGGTTTCCAAACACATCAGGAATTCGACCTGACAACTGATTTCCAGAAATAATCAAGAATTTAAGGCTAGTGAGCTTACTCAAATTATCCTTCAATAGGCCATAGAAATGATTTTCAGAGAGTGTGAGTTGCTGCAAGGATGACAAGGAATACAAGGCATCCGGAAGAACGCCCGCAAGTGAATTGGAATCCAGATGTAACTCTTTCAGAGAGGAGCTGCAATTCTCTAAGCCTTCAAGCTTGCCCCCAAAACGATTCATCGAAAAATCAAGAATCTGAATCCCATTTGAGGCTCTCCAGATTTTGGAATTAAGACTGCCAGTGAATGAATTGTTGCTTAAGTTGAACACAGCAAGATTCGGAAATTCCCCAAGCTCTGACAAGTCCCCATTGAATGAATTACCAGAAACATTCAATGACCGAATCATCTTCAAACCAGAAAGCACCCCTGAAACTGGTCCTGATAGATTGTTGTGGCTCAAATCAAGAACTTCCAGCTGCTTCAAATTTGACAACTCGACAGGTAATACCCCTTCTAGATGATTGAAAGAAAGATCAAGCGATTTCAGCTGATCCAATCCAGCTATTGAGCGCGGAATCAACCCTTTCAAACCCTTTCTCGTCAGCTTCAACATGACCACTCTACTTGGAACTGATACATTACTCTGGTCACCACAAACAACTCCAACCCACTGACAGCAAATGGAATCCCTAGACCATGATGTAAAAATAGACCCATTTGAGAAGCTTTTGGCAAAATTTTCCAGCGCCAACAAATCACTTCGATCACACACTTGGTTTTGGGTTGTGAGACCCAGAGAGGAATAAACAAAGCAGGCAAACAATATCCATTTGAAGCAAATCAAAGGAATAAATCCCAGCACCACCATTGCTGAAACCAAAGAACTTCAACCTAAAAATCAAGCTAATACAACCATAAGAGTTACTTCACTCTTGATATTGTTTGAGAAAGCACAGCTTTTAAGATGCAAAGAAGAGTTCCAAATGAAGAAACTTAGCATTCCCACACCATAAAAGAACACCAAAATCCCCCACTTGCAACTTAAGAATGAAACAACAATGTGAAGACTCACTAAATCAAGAAGATCACTAATCCCACCTGAAACCAAATCCCTAGACCAAAATTAAGAAACTTAGAACTTGTTCAATATGAAAGAGTTAATTAAATAAAAACTACCCCGTGTATAGAAAGCAAACGTGCAAATCAAGATAATTGAAAACCTTAAGGACTAACGAACAACAACTTGGAAGTGCAACAAAAACACTTACCATAAAAGAATCGTGAATTAATCATCAAAACCACTAAGGCCCCAACTGAGAGATATATATATATATGTATATAACAAGTCCCCACCAGATATAAAAACCTTGACCAAAATTAAGAGACCCTAAAAAAGGCTAAGCACCATCACTCAAAGAGATGAATGAAACAGACTCAAAGAAGAAACCTTCAAACCCGGAAAAAGGAAGGAGTACGCACATGTTTTCCAACTTAATCAAGAGATAAAACTAAATCGAGATCCCCCCAAAAATAAAGTACAGATTTGAAAGGGTAGGAAACACATGCAGGAGACGATGAAGGGCAATAAAGAGAGAAACTTTAACGGTCTAAAACCCAAAACAAAAATGACCCAGGAAGTAACATCACTTGTAAGTGAAGTAAGAGTCTCCTGTGAACCCAACATGAATAGTTAAAACTTTTTCGCCACAAATGGGGTTTTTTATAATTTCAAAACAAGACGTCTCCCTAATGTTCAAACCCAGAAAATACATACATATGACAGAATCCAGAGGAAAGTAAAAGGAGTTAAAGAGTTAAAGAAAGAAAGAAAGAAAATAAAGAGACGATATTTCAAATCAAAAGGAACAGTAGGGACAAAGAAGGAACATCGATTGTTCAAGGGGTTGGATTATTAGTGGGGGGTTTGAAATGAAATGGAGAGAAATAAGCTGACTTTTTGGACAAGTTTTACTTTGGATTTGGCTTCTTTCTTCCTTCACAGTTAACAACTGAGTTTGAGTTAAGTGGGTTTTCGTTTTCTCTCTCTGCCTTCGATTGTCAATCTCAATCCTCAGTACCTACATTTGTCTGTTTCTCTCTTGGAAAAAGCTTCCACTGTTTACTTGATACTCTTTTTCTCATTTCTTGCTTCCCTCTTTCTACCACTCTTCCCCATCTCCACAACGTGCGCGTGCTCACACCTTCTCTCTATACGTGAAATATATTAACAATTAAAAAGATAAAAATACACTTACAACTTAATCTTATATTTTTTTCACACGATCCTTAATATGATAACTTATAATTAATTAGCTTATAAATAAATCCCGTTTATTTGTTATAGGTCATATCTGTTTAATTACGAGCTGACCAATTGCGAACAATCACGTTGAAGTTGTGAAAAAAAATTTGTAAGATTGGATTATGAATCAATTTTTATTGTAATAGTTATGACAAAATTCTTATCCTAAATTATGTATCACTCTAAAGATTGTGAAAAACACTGTGATAATAGATTAGAGTGTTCCAATTAGTATTAGAGTCAATCCCAATTACGAGTGTGTTAATCCCTAGAGTTGCTCATAAATGATATCAACGAGAAAACTAAATTCCAAAGGTGATGAAATTTGAGATCCCATACTTGAGAAGGGAAAGTGAAAGGTCATTTGCATACCATGTGTAGGGGTGTCAACCGAACCAAGCCAAGCTGAGTTGCTCGCGAGCAGCTCGAGCTCGACTCGGCTTTAGTGTCAAGTCGAGTTTGAGCCAGTCAGATTTTGGCTCAACTCGACTTGACTTGAGCCTGAAAAACTCGATTGGAAAAGCGAAAAAATCGAGAATTAGAGAGTTTTTTTTCTTTTTTTTTTTGAAGCTCGAACTCGAAACTGTAACAAATAACCTGAGTTTGATTAGCCCAAAACTCAGCTCGGCTCAACTTGTTACACCCTTATGTGAGCTACTACGTACAATGTTTTGGGTTGAAGTCAAGTAGACAATATTTTGCAATTAGTGGGTTGTTTCAATAAGCTTAGACACTTTATTTACATGTTAATATAGGATATTATATCACTTAAGATGAGATTTTTAAGATATTTTTTTTATAATATTATTATTTTTTTTCATATATACAATTGGGATTCATAATCTAAAATAATAAAAATCTATAATATAAATAATCATTTTAAGTACCTTAATACATACATGGCTATGTACAGAATATTAAAGAAGATCAGTCACTTTTAATCTTTTATAGTGAGATATAACAAGATTTGGTTTAATTTAGTAAGATTTTGTTTAATTTTTGGCAAGTTTCTTAATTAAGCATAAATTTATAGTTTATGTTGAGAAATGTTTAATAAATTTGGAAGAATATTTTGAAAGGCAAGTTTAGCTAACCTTTTATAACCATTGTCTATAATAGGAGAGACTTTCATTAAGATAAAAAAATATAGAGAAAGATTCTCTCTAGTCTATAAAATATAATTATAATAATAAAAAGGTGTTTTGAGATATCTTTAAGATATATTTCAAACCAAAAATATTTAATCAAATTTCTGGAAACATTTAAAAGATGTTTTTCTATAATATATTTGATATTTAATATTTTTTTTCTTTTTTATTTCAATCAAACAACGGCTACAATTGAAAATAATTTATTAAAACGAAAAAAAATTGGATGCATAAGGCATGTGAACACGCGCCTATATAGGAGGTGATGATAGAAAAGAAAAGAAGAAAAAAGGTCAAAGGGATGACTGGTTATAGGCGGTGGAATGAGCGGCGGTAGGCGAACGTCACGGGCAAATAGCGTAACAAGTGAATGAAAATAGATTTGGTTTGCAACTGGCTTGTCGGGTCAACCACTCCTATCCATCCATCTCTCGTTTGCATGTGAATTTGTGAACTCGCCAAACCCAACTTTTTGTTTTTTTGTTTTAATATATGATTCTATAATCCGTTAATTGTGATGATTTTATTATTTAAAAAATGAGAATATTTTTCTTTTTGATATTATTTTAAGTTTTAAAAGATTATATTCTAACGAGTAATTCGATAAAAACTTTTAGATATATTATTAAAAAGTCTTGAGTTCAAATTTTTTTTAAGTTGTTAATTAAGATAACTACTAGAATTTTTATCCTGTTAATAACTATAAGGTTTTGAGAGATTACTTGAGACACGTGTATATTGATTCAAACAAAAAGATATATTTTACATTTAGACTATCTATTTATGTTTAACTATAATTATATTAAGAGGGAGTATATCTCAATATTATGAATTGCAAGACTTGCACTAGTAAACATGGGATAAATAAATTAACTTAAGCTTACTCTCTCCTTGAGTAATTTCATCTCCAAATCAAATCAATTGATTTTCGTGACAATATGCATAAAACGTGTTTTATAAATTAAAAGTATTTATTGAAGAATAAGAAAATAGAAATGGGTATCATTTTTGTTATGAAAAAGGTTTGAGGAGAAATAGAGCATGTGTCCACGTGATTGTTGAATTAATTTCTTTAACTAATAGCCAACTTCACCTAGAGATATGTGTAGAAATAATATCAATCAATCAATCTATCTACTCCAAATTATATCAACAAATTGACCCAAAAACCTATGAAAACAGTTATTGACATGTAATAAAAACAAAACCCTTCAACATGGTTTTGAAATTTGAGAACCAACTCTTACCAACTTTGGACTTTAGATTTACATGATTTAATGTTAATGATTCATAATTCATAGATTTTAAAATAAATTAGGGGTATTTGGTTGGAGATAACGTAAGATTATTGAGATTATATCATCTTATATTACTTAATTATTAAGTTTGGTTATCTATTAATATAAGATTATATAATAATCTTGTATTACCTTGTACTGTTGATAATATTGAAAGTAATATGATTATCTTTATTTTTTTAGGTATTGTGAGATTATAAGGTAATCTTATTTTTGTTACAATTTTATTCTTTATTAATAAAAGTTTTGGACAATAATGCCCCTGTTTTAAAATTAATTTACATTAATATATTATTTCAATTTTACCCTTGTTCAATAAAGTTTTTGGACAATAATGCTCTTATATTTAAAACAAATTATAGACCACCACCGTCACCTAGCCACCACCGCCGACAATGGGCCAACCACCACAAACCGCCACTGGAGTCCCTAAAAATGACCGAGAGTCGCTGGAAGGCTCTGGGAGGCTTTGATATGGCTGTTTCTAGCCATACTGATGGCTGAAAATGGCCATATCAGGCCAGATCTGCCGTTAACGGCCAAATCCCTAGCCATTACCGTTAAGGGCCATGGGCCTAGCCGTTAACGGTTAGAGCAGCTTTGATCGGAATAGATCTGACCGCTAATGGCCAAGGATCTAGCCTGATATGGTCCTTTTTGGTCATCAATATGGCCAGAAACGGCC
The DNA here is from genome assembly GCF_008641045.1 of Pistacia vera. Taxonomy (NCBI): domain Eukaryota; kingdom Viridiplantae; phylum Streptophyta; class Magnoliopsida; order Sapindales; family Anacardiaceae; genus Pistacia; species Pistacia vera. The sequence goes on from NW_022195663.1 coordinate 1,008,114, forward strand.
ATATCGGAGCCTCGCGGTCACGGTGAGTTACTCACAGCAACTTTCGGTGGTAGTTTGCAGTGGCGGCGATAGGGAGTGGAGTGGGGGATGATTTTGTCATAAATTAGAGTTTTATATAAGCAGGGGTGTTTAAGCTAAATCTGAAATATTGGGGGTTACAAAAATTATTCAAAAATTAATAATAAAAATAATATTATATTAATATTTTAAAAGAGGGTAATTTAGTAATTTAAATAACATACCCACCAATTTATTCTCTTTAACCAAACATATTAATATAACATACCCACCAATTAACCAAACACATTTTTCTAAAAATTTACAGTAATCTTCAAGATAATATAAAATTTCAGTAATCTAACATTTCTAGTAATCCAATATTCTCTGAACCAAACGCACCCTTAGAGCATTCCTTATACATTAAAAACTTGGGATTCTTCTTCACTTTTGACCAAAACATTTGACTAATTTTCTTATATTTATATTCTTTAAAAGTGATAATTATTTTGACAGAAAAAAGAATAATTGTTTTGACAGAAAACAAGTTTATTACAATTGGGTTTTCATTAAATTAAAATTCATTCTTAAATCTCAAAAATTGATTTGTTTAACCTATACTTATAATAATAAATATAGAACAAAACCCAGTTATAAAATATTTCCTTTAAAGCACAAAATACAAGTTAGTTGAACCAATTGACGAAACAAGATTTAGGTCAAATATTATGGCAACTTTATTTTAATTTAAATAAATTTTTTTTTTGTGGGTTGCATGGAAAAGACAGATAAATTGGGTAAAGGTTGTTAATGGGGGTCATTATGGTATTTTGGAGGTAAATACTGATTAGGGTTTGCTTTTGTAAATGAATCATCATTAATCTTATTAAGTAAGCTTAACAAAATCGATAAATTGATTGATTGATTGTATCACCCACATGCACCACAGCAATGATAACCATTTGATGGTTTTTTTTTTTTTTTTTGTCATTTTTGCTTTATGAATCGTTGACATTTCTCAAAGGTGACAATGGAGTTATAGATTATTAATAGACTCCCACCTTAGCATGTTTGTTTTTGTTATCATGAACATTCATAAAAAGATGACTATTTCTTTTTCCATTTCATTTTTTTTTTTTTTGGTTTTGTGTAATTGGTTAAATTGATGATATATTTTAAGTTCTTTTTAGTTCTGTAATTTGTTTGGGTTGGGAGCCTCTACCGAGTACCCAACTTTGAGGCCCAGCAGCTCTTCTCATTTTTCTAACACTATGCTTGGATTTGGATTTGGAGATGTAAAAATACTTCGTTTATAACCCAATCTCATAACTTTCTCTTATAACTCTAACATGACAGCAGAGTTGGTACTATCACATCAATTAACGACTTTGATTAAACACGAATGACTATTCTTTGAGGATGAACGACTGTTCATTTACGATGAATGATTGTTCAGTTCATAAAAAATGATCATTCCTTACTATTGTTCCTTCATAAGGAATAACTATTCTTTATGAATGAACGACCATTTATATCTAATTAAAATCATTTAGTGTTTTGGGTGCAGTGGGAGCATTAAAATCATTTAGTGTTTTGGGTGCAGTGGGAGCTAACGTGACAGTTATCAACTCAACTGTCATATTGAGATTGTAAGAGAAGATTTTAAAATTGAGTTGTGGGTGTAATATTACTCTTTGAAGATGTACATATGTTTGGTGCTCAAAATGAAGTCCTATAATGAGTTTTAGGTAAGACAGTCCACCATAGCACACTGGATTTTATACATTCAATCAACCAATTCACGTGGCATGGGTTGGGTTAGCATGACGTGAGACGGGTTCAGTGTGAAATCTTACAGCATGAGTAGGAATGACATGAATACAATAACAACATGACACAAGCACAACACCAACGTTGGGCTGGCTTGGAATTTCAACCTATGGGGCCATGCCAGCACAAAGCACTAATGGGTTGTATGCCAAAGCACAACCCTAATAGGCTTCATGCTGGAATGACCCAAATCAGCTTTATGTCGGCCTAACCCAAATGGGTTGGTTTAACAAGTTCCATTTGAGTTTACAAAGAAATTTTATTTAGTTTATTTAAGGGAAATGATTTATAGCCCCCATCAAATTGATTAGTTTCCTCTTTTAAATGAATTTAAGGGAAATGATGTAATAATTTTTTTAATACACTTATTCTCTATTTTATATTTTTATTTTAATATTTAACCTTTAATTCTTTTATAAACCCTAAATCTAAATTTTCCAAATCATTGAAATATTTTTTTTTCAAATAATCCTTTGTTTGACAAAAAATATATTACTAAAGCTATAAAGAAGTGATCATATAAAGGGATAAATCTGTATTTGAAGAAGAAAAAAGTAAGTTTCAAATTTGAAATTGGGAAAATGGGGTATGACAAAAAAAAAAAAAAAAAAAAAAAAAAAAAAAAAAAAAAAAAAAAAAAAAAAAAAAAAAAAAAGGAAAAGGTAATGTAAACAAAGACCTGAATAAGTTTGAAGTTAGGGAAAAAATTGAGTAATTAAAAACCCTAAGTAATTTTGAAATTGAGGGAAAAGGGGTGCAAATAAAACCCTAATTAATCCTAATAAGCAAGACTCTTTTAGGTATTAAATGGTGTTTAAAGAATTTTTAAAATATAATATAGTTGTATTTAATAATGAGGGATAATGATCAATTTGAGGGAGACTAAAACACTCCTTTGATTTAATTATCATATTGGACTTCGTTGTTCATTTGATTTAAATACTTGGGAACAATTCATTATTTAGGGGCTGTTGGATCGGGTTAATATAGATAATTGGGATAATATTTTTAAATTGAGAGAGTGCGATGTTTGGTTGGTTTGTAAAAAATATTCCCGAAATATTATGACAAACAATAGCAGTGGGGGGTAAATTTCAGGTAATCTTAATACCTTTTTTTTTTTTGGGGGGAGGGGGGGGGGGGGGGGGAGGTGTGGAGGGGGGGGGGGCCGGCGCGGCGCTATTATTAAAACATACCCTGGTATTATAATTTTTTTCCCATATTGCCCATAAACAGTTGAGTATTTGATCCAAATTAACCTTATATTTGTTAATATTTACCAAACACCCAATCACACATGTAGACACTTTTGTCCTCGCTTTTTAAATTTTTTGGATGACATTGCCCTTGTTATTATCATTATTTACAGAAATGCCATTATACCCAGAACTAGCCATCATCGGCAGCCACCGGAGGTTGTCAAAAGTTGTTATAATGGCGTACGACCGATTGTATATGGCCAGTCGTGCGTCGATGAGGCTTTTTCTGACAATGGATCCATGTTCAGAAAAGGCCAGATTTGGCTGTTTCATGACCAAGGATGTGGCCGTAAAACGACGACTAATCTGGCTGTGAAACAACTAGGTCTTTGGCTATGAAACGACCGGCGTTTCATGACTAAAGACGTGGCCATGAAATGACCAGATCTATGGCACTGTCGGCATCACGACCAGATTTGTGGCACTGCCAACAGCCGCTAGCAGTGATGGCTGGCTGCCAATAGTGGCTTGGGGTGGGTAGGGGTGTTTTTGTTAAGTTTAAAACGTTTTTGGTTGCTAGGGTGTTTTTGCTAAATCTGAAAAGTAGGGGTTTAAAAGAAATTATTCAAAAAATAATAATAAAAATTACTGTTATTTTAATATTTAAAAAAGAGGGCAATTTAGTAATCTATATAACATACCCACCCATTTATCCTTCCAATCAAACATATTATTCACCAATTTATTCGAACAAACCAAATACATTTCCTAAAGATTCCCAATAATCTTCAAGGTAATCTTTTGTTCCGTTAATATAATATCTTTGATAAGTTCTTGAAAATACACTTATAGTTAGTGGTTTATAGGTATCATTTGTGGGAAATTAGGATTGATTTGTATGAATTAACTTAATTGTTTCATAAATGCACTTTTTGGGATCATGAGTATTTTTTTTGTGTTTTTAAAAAATAAAGCTTAAAAATAATATTTGGATGAGAGATGATGTTGGAGAGAGAATTTTTTACGATTGGAAATAAACGGATCGAGAATTGGAGTTGAACTGAAGAAGTTATGGAGCTTTGAAGTAAAGAGGAAATTCTAGATTACACTCCAGTTTGAACATGTCTCAGTGTTTCGACAATAACTTAAGTTGTAGATATTGTGTCGAGATGATTCTTAAACCATTGGAAAGCTGATTCAAAGGGCTAAATTTCATATGTTTACCACATCGCCAGATTCCCTCGTTATCATGCTAAAAAATAACTATCTCTGGAGTGCTGAGGAATGATGCAAGGTTAGAAGAGGAATTGGACCATGCCACAGCACAACAAAACCAGAACCAACCATGCCACAACACACTTAGTCCATAATCAACCAAGCCATAGCACAGTGTCGGGGCACAATCACGAGAGTTGGAAATTTTTCTTCTGTTTTTGACTAGGAAAATAGGGTTTAAGAATCCTAAACTAACTAGAATTAAAGAAAACAAAACCCTAACCCTTGTAGGATATAAATAGAAGTCTTTTAGCATTATTTTGGGGGAATTTTCTTTTAAGGATCTTGGTAGAGAACAAAAATACTCAATAATGTTGAGATTAAGAGAGATTGAATGAGGCTTGGACTGAAGAATTAGGGAAGATCATCATCAACTCCATTGTTCTACCCAAGATTTCATAAATTTTTCTTATCTCTTGTTATTATTTTGTTATTCATTAATATGATTATGTTTTTATTCTTCTCCATGGGTAACTAATTCTTTTGTGATTAGGGTGATTTCAAAGCCCTAGGCATGTCTTGTGATTAATAAAATCTTCATCTATTTATCTTTTGATCCCTCTTGGTTATGTGATTATTTCTCTGTGAATAGGGTTTAGATAGATTGTCTTAATTGTTTAAATGCGTAATTAAATAGTTAGGATTAATTTATTAATGCCAATTTAGATTGTTTAGTTCATAATTGCTTTATTAACCTAAATAACTAGTGGTAAAGTGTATGCCTGCATACATGAGGGATAATCACTCAAGATAACTAAACCGACCATTTGAGTTTAGCCTTAATTCAGTAGGTCTCTCGCAACTTAATACTTTTATTACTTTGAATCTAGAGATCGTATCCTAGGTTATCTAATAAACAGGGAATTGAGTTATGACCGTATCTAATCCAACGACTCAGTAAAGAGAGATGAAACTTATCAATGTTTGGTATTTTCTGAGCTGATGTGATTAAGAAGGTAGAAAGTTAAAGAGTATTTTTATTATATGTAATTCACGTCTAGTGGTGGCAAATAAACCTTCAATCTAGTTTATCTTATTTATCTCTTTTGTGATTGTTTTCTTGTTTTACTTTGTTTAATTTTAGCTTGATAGTTTTTGTTGAGTTTTTATAATTCGTGACAAACCCCGTTTGAAGTAGATAATTCATTAAGTTCACAAATCCTCTACGAGAAAGACCCTTACTTGCTCTTTGCTACTACACAACTTTGCATAATAATTTAATGAGGTAAAATTAGGTGTTGCATTTGCATGTATCAATTCCTCTATAATAAAACATTATATGATCCAAACGCCTTCTTAGTGTATAAGAATGTGTTTTCATTATCCATCATTGATAGATCAATTGATATGGAATGTATGAATGTTCATAATTTATGAAACTTGTGGTGGGAAAAGTAGATTTGCTAAACCTAGGGAGAGAAAATATAATATATTTTTTAATTAGCTAATTATTTAATTCCTTACTAATTAAACAAATACAAAGTTTTTGAACCATGAAATGTATCATGAATACAATGACGTGGGGATCGGCCCACTTAGATAATTGAAAGAGAGGTATAGTGTTTCCAAGTTTGCCAATTCTGAAAAGGAACTGGGGATCGATCCAGTTAGATGATTGTGTGAGAGGTCTAACACTTCCAGGTTCACCAGCTCTGAAATGGAACTGGGGATGGTTCCGGAAATGTTGTTCCTGCTCAAATCTAAGACATTGAGCTGCTTCAGACGTCCAATTTCAGGTGGGATTGTCCCATTTAATCTATTATCACTCAAGTATATTGAACAAGGGAAACTCGACAACAGGATAGCATTAGCACTCTGGTCTCTCTTCTCGTATAATGGAATGCCGACAGAAGCAGTGAGGATGGAGGAACGGCAATTCGTATTAATGAGGCTCTTGAGATCAGCCAAGCTTCTTGGGATTTCACCTGTAAGAGAGTTGTTTGAGAGTTCCAAGTAACACAAATTCTCCATCTGACCAATCCAAGGAGGGATACTGCCATCCAGGTGATTCCATGACAAATCCAGCACTTGTAACTTCTTGCAACTCAACAACCAAAGTGGGATGTGGCCTTTAAGGCCACAATTTCCAAGTGCTAAAACCATCAAACTTTCAAACCCACTAACATTTTCCGGAATTTTCTCATCAATGAAATTCTTTGTAAGTATAACAAGGGTGAGATTTTTGCACTGCTGCAGCACACCAAGTGCCCTAGGTAAGTCCACAAAACTATTGTTTGACAATGAGAAAAAGAAAAGGGACGTTAGCTTTGTGAAACTCTCAGGGATTTGGCCATTTAAATTATTTGTGGCTAAGTTCAAAACTTTCAATTCACGGCAATCAGCTAGGGAATTTGGAAGGGGCCCAGAGAAATGATTAGAGGCAAGTTCAAGAGTAGAAAGACTAGGTAATCCAGTGAAATTAAGATCAATCTGACCAGTTAATGAATTGTTTCGAAGGTCAAGTACATGGAGCTTTGAGCATAGAGCCAGACTTGAAGGTAGTTGCCCAGCAAATGAATTTGAGGATGCAATTAAGATTTCCAGGTTTGTAAGGTTTCCAAACACATTAGGAATTCGACCTGACAGCTGATTTCCAGAAATAATCAAGAATTGAAGGCTAGTGAGCTTACTCAAATTATCCTTTAATAGGCCATAGAAATGATTTTCAGAGAGCGTGAGTTGCTGCAAGGATGACAAGGAATACAAGGCATCCGGAAGAACGCCTGCAAGTGAATTGTAATCCAGATGTAACTCTTTCAGAGAGGAGCTGCAATTCTCTAAGCCTTCAAGCTTGCCCCCAAAATGATTAATCGAAAAATCAAGAATCAGAATCCCATTTGAGGCACTCCAGATTTTGGAATTAAGACTGCCAGTGAATGAATTGTTGCTTATGTTGAACACAGCAAGATTAGGGAAGTCCCCAAGCTCTGACAAGTCCCCAGTGAATGAATTACTAGAAACGTTTAATGACCGAATCATTTTAAAACTTGAAAGAACTCCTGCAACGGGTCCTGACAGACTGTTATGGCTCAAATCAAGAACTTCCAGCTGCTTCAAGTTTGAGAACTCAACAGGTAATATTCCTTCTAGATGATTGAAAGAAAGATCAAGCCATTTCAGGTAAGCCAAACGGGTCAAAGAGCCGGGAACCATCCCCTTCAAACCCTTTTTCGGCAGCTTCAACATGATCACTCTACTTGTAACAGATATTTTACTATGATCATCACAAACAACACCATCCCACTGACAACAAATGGAATCATTAGACCATGATGTAACTGCGAGGCTTCTGGCAAATTCTTTCAGTGCCCACAAATCATTTGGATCACAAAGTTGGTCCTGGGTCGTGAGAACCAAAGAAGAACAAGCAAAGCAGGCGAACAATATCAGTTTGAAGTAAGTCATTGGGATAAATCCCTGTACCGCCATTGCAGAAACCAAAGAACTGTAACACAAAAATACAATAGACTTCCGATTGTTCGTTTTTTATAATGAAAAATAGAAAACCTATGAACACAATATAATGTCAACCTACACCTGAACATGATTAAATGGTTTTGAAATTTCAGAACCAAACCTTAACAAACCTCGGACTTTAAGTTAAAATGGACAGTGAAAGTTTCATTATAAGTCAGCATATAATAAACTAAAACTTTTGACAAAAGTTTCTATAATTGAAATGGTTTTGAAATTTGAGAACGAAATCTTAACAAACTCTGACTTTAAAATGGATAGTGAAATTATATGTAACTGTTAAATAATAAAGTCTACGACGTCGTTTAGAGCCAAGCAAAAACGTAGATGGATAGTGAAAATATTATCTAATAGATGCTAAGCAATAAACTATACAACACTGAAGATGAGCATTGCAAGCATACAAAGAGTTAGGTGGTTGAAAAATATACGGACGAGCATATATATTAAGATCAATTATTCCATGACTTAGAGAATCTGCCAAAATTCCAGATTTCACCTGGAAAGCTTCCTTTTTGGTTTGAATAGTTGAGATTGATAAAGACTTTACACCCAGATTGTTAAGGCTCGAATCCCTGGTAGCATTTTGTGTGGCTTCAGTAGATACATAATCGGAGTTAGAAGTGAAACGTCACGTAAGTGTTCCTAGATATAACATTTAGGGGATCACAAAGCCGACAATTTGATGTTTGGCGAGGCTTGTCGGTGTCAAGCCAATGAAGATTCGAAGTGGCGGCATGTCAGACTCTATGGTTTCGGTGGTTAGGGTTAGGGTTTGGTTTGTTGATGTTTTAATAGATTTTGTAATGAAATCTCATCAATCAATGAAGATTTCAAAACGACGGAGAAGAAGGAAGGAAAAAAAAAAAGAGCGGTTTCGTCAAACAAAGTGCGCTAGAGAAGGAAAAAATGAGAAGCGAAAAAAGAGCGCGGGAGAAGAAGAAATTGAAAATGAAAACGACGGAGAAGGAAAAAAATTCACTAATTGACGTGGCAGGCGAGTGTGTGGCAATACCACGTCACCTAACATGTCAGTTTATATAGGTTTCTTTGTTTAACTCTTTGTAAGACTTTGACCAAAGTTTTCTATAGAAAAGACTTCGAGCGTTCTTGACTTTTGACAAAATATTTGGAAAAAAAATTAAAAGGAGGGATTTTTTTCACTAATTTAATTATATATACTTACATCTCAAATTAAGAAAAAAAATTAAAAAAATTCTTACGGCAACATAATTTATTATTTTAACTATTTTTAGGTGGTGATAGATTTCTTGGGGATGATAGGTTTGATAGAAACTGTAAAATGTATTATTTTAGATTTTAAGTTTGAATACCGTTATAATTGTAAATAAAAGTAGGTATAAAACTGTCATCTAATCATTAATTTTAGAGTTGAGATGCAAATAAACTAATTCAACATACTTCAATGAAAAAAAATAATAAAATCATCGATAATTTTATATTAAATTTATATATCGAATAACGTGATAAAATCTTAATTGATTGATATTAATAAATATCAAAATTTTATCAAATCATTTCATGAATTATCTGTATAACATTACTCAAAAATTTATTATTCTGAACGATAAGTCATGATCCAGAACGTTCAATCTCGAGCAGATACTAATTATTGATTTTATAATTGGAGGATAAATCCAACTTCGGTGTCGTTCCTGGGACATGTCTACGCGCATAAAAAGCGCGTGGTGTACTTCCTTACCTGCTTTCCTATCTCTTTCGTACCATTTCTCCACTCGCGGAGTACTTGCTACTGTTGCAAAATGGATGAGATCAAGGCGATCGGCGTGGTGGGCGGTGGCCAAATGGGCTCGGGAATCGCCCAGCTCGGCGCCATGAACGGCTTGGACGTGTGGCTCCTTGACTCCGACCCAGATGCCCTGGCTAGAGCCACCAAATCTATTTCCAGTTCCATCCAAAAATTTGTCTCCAAAGGCCAGCTTTCTCAGGCAAGAATCTTCCTGTTTGGTGTCAGTTTTGATGTTTAATTATGGGTTAGGTTTAGTTTGTTTGGAAAATTTTATTATTTCAATGTAATTGAATGAGCGTTTGGTTAATATGACAGACTAGATTGCTTTTTAACCATTTATTACTTAAAAATTTAAGCATTTGTTTCTTAAAAATTTAAGCTTAGGTTATGTGAAATATTGAATCCATAATCAGTTTTGAATGAACTTTGTGAACACAAGGTGTTCTGATTCTGGATTTTAACAACTGTAATATGTACTTTACAGAAGGCGGGAACTGATGCTATGAGACTTCTAAGGTGTACTTCAAATTTGGAAGAACTTCGTTCAGTGGATATTGTAATTGAAGCTATTGTGGAATCCGAAGATGTGAAGAAGAGGCTGTTTCTTGAGCTAGACAAGATTACTAAACCTTCTGCCATTTTGGCATCAAATACAAGTTCCATATCTATTACTCGGCTCGCGTCTGCTACCAGCAGACCGCGCCAGGTGATACTCAGAATATCCTATAAAACATTTATTTAAAAGGCCATTGCATTTTTATTTATATTGTTTAAGTTTATTGATGTTTCATACATAATCTAGTATGACACCAATTTATTCTCTTAACCAAACATATTAATATAACATACACCACCAATTAACCAAACACATTTTTCTAAAAAATTACAGTAATCTTCAAGATAATATAAAATTCAGTAATTAACATTTAGTATCCAATATTCTCTGAACCAAAAGCACCCTTAGAGCATTCCTTATACATTAAAAACTTGGGATTCTTCTTCACTTTTGACCAAAACATTTGAATAATTTTCTATATTTATATTCTTTAAAGTGAAATTATTTGACAGAAAAAGAATAATTGTTTTGACAGAAACAGTTATTACAATTGGGTTTCATTAAATTAAAATTCATTCTTAAATCTCAAAAATTGATTTGTTTAACCTATACTTATAATAATAAATATAGAACAAACCCAGTTAAAAAATTTCCTTTAAAGCACAAAAAACAAGTTAGTTGAACCAATTGACGAAACAAGATTTAGGTCAAAATATATGCAACTTTATTTTAATTTAAAAATATATTTTTTTGGGTTGCATGGAAAGACAGATAAATTGGGTAAAGGTTGTTAATGGGGGTATATGGTATTTTGGAGGGAATACTGATTGGGTTTGTTTGTAAATGAATCATCATTAATCTTATTAAGTAAGCTTAACAAAATCGATAAATTGATTGATTGTGTATCACCCACATGCACCACCAGCAATGATAAACCATTGATGGTTTTTTTTTTTTTTTTTGTATTTTGCTTATGAATCGTGACATTTCTCAAAGTGGGCAATGGAGTTATAGATTATTAATAGACTCCCACCTTAGCATGTTTGTTTTGTTATCATGAACATTCATAAGAAGATGACTATTTCTTTTCATTTATTTATTTTTTTTGTGTTTGTTAAATTGATGATATATTTTAGTTCTTTTTAGTTTGTAATGTTTGGGTTGGGAGCCTTACCGGGACCCAACTTTGAGACCAGAAGCTTTCTTAATCATTTTCAAACACTATGCTGGATTTGGATTGGATTTGGAGATGTAAAAATACTATCTCTATAACCAATTTCATAAACTTCTCTTACAATCCTAACATGGTAGTAGAGTGACTATCACGTTAACTAACGACTTTGATTAAACCGAACGACTGTTCTTTAAGGACGAAGACTGTTCATTTATGAGAAATGATTGTTCCATTCAAATGAACAATTGTCCATTAACTATTGTTCCTTCATAAAGAACAATCATTCTTATGAAGGAACGATGTTGTATCTAATCAAAATCATTAGTGTTTTGAGTGCAGTGAGAGCTAATGTGACAGGTATTAACTCAGCTGTCACGTTGTGATTGTAAGAGAGGGTTTTGATATTGGTTGTAGATGTAATATTATACTTTAGAGATGTACATAGTTGGTGCTCAAAATGACGTCCTATAATGAGTTTTAGGTAAGATAGTCCACCATAGCACACTGGATTATATGTATTCAATCAATAATTCACGTGGCATGAGTTGGGTTAGCATGACGTGAGACGGGTTCAGTATGAAATCTTACAAGCATGAGTAGAATGACATGAATACAATAACAGCATGACACAAGCATAACACCAACGTTGGGTGGCTTGGATTGGTGCTTGAAATCAACCTATGGGGCCATGCCAGGAAAAAGCACAATGGGTTTTATGCCAAAGCACAACCCAATAGGTTCATGCTGGAATGACCCAAATCAGTTATGTCGGCCTAACCCAAATGGGTTGGTTTAACACGTTCCATTTGAGTTTACAAAGAAATTTGGTTAGTTTATTAAGGGAAATGATTTATAGCCCCATCAAATTGATTAGTGTCCTCTTTTAAATGAATTTTGTTTTGATAAGTTTAAACTTAATGATTAATAATTTTTTAATATACTTATTTCTCTATTTATATTTTTATTTTAATATTTAACCTTTAATTCTTTTATAAACCCTAAATCTAAATTTTCTAAATCATTGAAATGTATATTTTTTTTTCAAATAATCCTTTGTTTGGCAAAAAATATATTACTAAAGCTATAAGAAAAGATCATATAAAGGGTAAAATGAATTGAAGAAGAAAAAAGTAAGTTTCAAATTTGAAATTGGGAAAATGGGGTATGAAAAAAAAAAAAAAAAAAAAAAAAAAAAAAAAAAAAAAAAAAAAAAAAAAAAAAAAAAAAGGGAAAAGGTAATGTAAACAAAGACCTGAATAAGTTTGAAGTTAGGGAAAAAATTGAGTAATTAAAAACCCTAAGTAATTTTGAAATTGAGGGAAAAGGGGTGCAAATAAAACCCTAATTAAATAATTAAGCAAGACTTTTTAGGATTAAATGGTGTTTAAAGAATTTTTAAAATAAATATAGTTGTATTTAATATGAGGGATAATGATCAATTTGAGGGAGACTAAAATCACTTCCTTTGATTTAATTATCATATTGGACTTTGGTTCAATTATGATTTAAATACTGGGAACAATTCATTATTTAGGGGCTGTTTGGATCGGGTAAATTAGATAATTGGGATAATATTTTTTAAATTGAGCAAGTGACGATGTTTGGTTGGTTTGTAAAAAATTATTCCCGAAATATTTATGACAAACAATAGCAGTTGGGGGTAAATTTCAGGAATCTTAATACCTTTTTTTTTTTTGGGGGGGGGGGGGGGGGGGGGGGGGGCCGGCGCGGCGTATTATTAAAACATACTGGTATTATAATTTTTTTTCCCATATTGCCCTAAACAGTTGAGTATTTGATCCAAAATTAAACTTATATTTGTTAATATTTACCAAACACCCAATCACACATGTAGACATTTGTCCTCGCTTTTTAATTTTTGGATGACATTGCCCTTGTATTTATTATTACAGAAATGCCATATACCCAGAACTAGCCATCATCGGCAGCCACCGGAGGTGTCAAAAGTTGTATAATGGCGTACGACCGATTGTATATGGCCAGTCGTGCGTCGATGAGGCTTTTTCTGACAATGGATCCATGTTCAGAAAAGGCCAGATTTGGCTGTTTATGACCAAGGATGTGGCCGTAAAACGACGATAATCTGGCTGTGAAACAACTAGGTCTTTGGCTATGAAACGACGGCGGTTCAGACTAAAGACGTGGCCATGAAATGACCAGATCTATGGCACGTCGGCAACACGACCAGATTTGTGGCACTGCCAACAGCGCTAGCAGTGATGGCTGGCTGCCAATAGTGGGTTGGGGTGGGTAGGGGTTTTTGTTAAGTTTAAAACGTTTTTGGTTGCTAGGGTGTTTTGCTAAATTGAAAAGTGGGTTTAAAAGAAATTATTCAAAAAATAATAATAAAAAATTACTGTTATTTTATATTAAAAAAGAGGGCAATTAGTAATCTATATAACATACCCACCCATTCCTTCAATCAAAATATTATCACCAATTTATTCGAACAAACCAAATACATTTCCAAAGATTCCCAATAATCTTCAAGGTAATCTTTTGTTCGTTAATATAATATCTTGATAAGTTCTTGAAAATACACTTATAGTTAGTGGTTTATAGGTATCATTTGTGGGAAATTAGGATTGATTTGTAGAATTAACTTAATTGTTTCATAATGCACTTTGGGATCATGAGTATTTTTTTGTGTTTTTAAAAAATAAAGCTTAAAAATATATTTGGATGAGAGATGTGTGGAGAGAGAATTTTTTACGATTGGAAATAAACGGATCGAGAGATGAGTTGAATGAAGAAGTATGGAGCTTTGAAGTAAAGAGGAAAATCTAGATTCACTCCAGTTTGAACATGTCTCAGTGTTTCGACAATAACTTAAGTTGTAGATATTGTGTCGAGATGATTCTTAAACCATTGGAAAGCTGATTCAAAGGGGCTAAATTTCATATGTTACCACATCGCCAGATTCCCTCGTTATCATGCTAAAAAATAACTATCTTGGAGTGCTGAGGAATGATGCAAGGTTAGAAGAGGAATTGGACCATGCCACAGCACAACAAAACCAGAAACAACCATGCCACAACCACTTAGTCCATAATCAACCAAGCCATAGCACAGTGTCGGGGCACAATCACGAGAGTTGGAAATTTTCTTCTGTTTTGACTAGGAAAATAGGGTTTAAGAATCCTAAACTAAATAGAATTAAAGAAAACAAAACCTAACCCTTGTAGGATTAAATAGAAGTCTTTTAGCATTATTTTGGGGGAATTTTCTTTAAGGATCTTGGTAGAGAACAAAAAATACTCAATAATGTTGAGATTAAGAGAGATGAATGAGGCTTGGATGAAGAATTAGGGAAGTCATCATCAACTCCATTGTTCTACCCAGATTTCATAAAATTTTCTTATCTCTTGTTATTATTTTGTATTCATAATATGATTATGTTTTATTCTTCTCCATGGGTAACTAATTCTTTTGTGATTAGGGTGATCAAAGCCCTAGGCATGTCTTGTGATTAATAAAAATTCATCATATTTACTTTTGATCCCTCTTGGTTATGGGATTATTTCTCTGGGAATAGGGTTAGATAGATTGTCTTAATTGTTTAAATGCGTAATAAATAGTTAGGATTAATTTATTAATGCCCATTTAGATTGTTTAGTTCATAATTGCTTTATTAACCTAAATAACTAGTGGTAAAGGTATGCCTGCATACATGAGGGATAATCACTCAAGATAACTAAACCGACCATTTGAGTTAGCCTTAATTCAGTAGGTCTCTCGCAAAATTAATCTTTATTACTTTGAATCTAGAGATCGTATCTAGGTTATCTAATAAACAGGGAATTGAGTATGACCGTATCATCCAACGACTCAGTAAAGAGAGATGAAACTTATCAATGTTTGGTATTTTCTGAGCGATGTGATTAGAAGGTAGAAATAGTAAAGTTAAGAGTTTATTATATGTAATTCACGTCTAGTGGTGGCAAATAAACTTCAATCTAGTTTATCTATTATCTCTTTTGTGATTGTTTTCTTGTTACTTGTTTAATTTAGCTTGATAGTTTTTGTGAGTTTTTATAATTCGTGACAAACCCCGTTGAAGTAGATAATTCATTAAGTTCACAAATCCTTACGAGAAAGACCCTTACTTGCTCTTTGCTACTACACAACTTTGCATAATAATTATGAGGTAAAATAGGTGTTGCATTTGCATGTATCAATTCCTTATAATAAAACATTATATGATCCAAACGCCTTCTAGTGTATAAGAATGTGTTTTCATTATCCATCATTGATAATCAATGATAGGAATGTATGAATTCATAATTTATGAAACTTGTGGTGGGAAAAGTAGATTTGTAAACCTAGGAGAGAGAAATATAAATCTTTTTTAATTAGCTAATTATTAATTCCTACTAATTAAACAAATACAAAGTTTTGAACCATGAAATGTATCATGAATACAATGACGGGGGGATCGGCCCACTTAGATAATTGAAGAGAGGTATAGTGTTTCCAAGTTTGCCAATTCTGAAAAGGAACTGGGATCGATCCAGTTAGATGATTGTGTGAGAGGTCTAACATCCAGGTTCACCAGCTCTGAAATGGAACTGGGGATGGTTCCGAAATGTTGGTCCTGCTCAAATCTAAGACATTGAGCTGCTTCAGACGTCCAATTTCAGGTGGGATTGTCCCATTTAATCTATTATCACTCAAGTATATTGAACAAGGGAAACTGACAACAGGATAGCATTAGCACTCGGTCTTCTTCCTGTATAATGGAATGCCGACAGAAGCAGTGGAGGATGGAGGAACGGCAATTCGTATTAAGAGGCTCTTGAGATCAGCCAAGCTTCTTGGGATTTCACCTGTAAGAGAGTTGTTTGAGAGGTTCCAAGTAACACAAATTCTCCATTGACCAATCCAAGGAGGGATACTGCCATCCAGGTGATTCCATGACAAATCCAGCACTTGTAACTTCTTGCAACTCAACAACCAAAGTGGGATGTGGCCTTTAGGCCACAATTTCAAGTGCTAAAACCATCAAACTTCAAACCCATAACATTTCCGGAATTTCTCATCAATGAAATTCTTTGTAAGGATAACAAGGGTGAGGATTTTTGCACTGCTGCAGCACCACCAAGCCCTAGGTAAGTCCACAAAACTATTGTTTGACAATGAGAAAAAGAAAAGGGACGTTAGCTTTGTGAAACTCTCAGGGATTTGGCCATTTAAATTATTGTGGCTAAGTTCAAAACTTTCAATTCACGGCAATCAGCTAGGGAATTTGGAAGGGGCCCAGAGAAATGATTAGAGGCAAGTTCAAGAGTAGAAGACTAGGTAATCCAGTGAAATAAGATCAATCTGACCAGTTAAGAATTGTTTCGAAGGTCAAGTACATGGAGCTTTGAGCATAGAGCCAGACTTGAAGGTAGTTGCCCAGCAATGAATTTGAGGATGCAATTAAGATTTCCAGGTTTGTAAGGTTCCAAACACATTAGGAATTCGACCTGACAGCTGATTTCAGAAATAATCAAGAATTGAAGGCTAGTGAGCTTACTCAAATTATCCTTTAGTAGGCATAGAAATGATTTTCAGAGAGCGTGAGTTGCTGCAAGGATGACAAGGAATACAAGGCATCCGGAAGAACGCCTGCAAGTGAATTGTAATCCAGATGTAACTCTTTCAGAGAGGAGCTGCAATTCTCTAAGCCTTCAAGCTTGCCCCCAAAATGATTAATCGAAAAATCAAGAACAGAATCCCATTTGAGGCACTCCAGATTTGGAATTAAGACTGCCAGTGAATGAATGTTGCTTATGTTGAACACAGCAAGATTAGGGAAGTCCCCAAGCTCTGACAAGTCCCCGTGAATGAATTACTAGAAACGTTTAAAGACCGAATCATTTTTAAAACTTGAAAGAACTCCTGCAACGGGTCCTGACAGACTGTTATGGCTCAAATCAAGAACTTCCAGCTGCTTCAAGTTTGAGAACTCAACAGGTAATATTCCTTCTAGATGATTGAAAGAAAGATCAAGCCATTTCAGGTAAGCCAAACGGGTCAAAGAGCGGGAACCATCCCTTCAAACCCTTTTCGGCAGCTTCAACATGATCACTTACTTGAACAGATATTTTACTATGATCATCACAAACAACACCATCCCACTGACAAACAAATGGAATCATTGACCATGTTAACTGCGAGGCTTCTGGCAAATTCTTTCAGTGCCACAAATCATTTGGATCACAAAGTTGGTCTGGGTCGTGAGAACCAAGAAGAACAAGCAAAGCAGGCGAACAATATCAGTTTGAAGTAAGTCATTGGGATAAATCCCTGTACCGCCATTGCAGAAACCAAAGAACTGTAACACAAAAATACAATAGACTTCCGATTGTTGTTTTTTTATAATGAAAATAGAAAACCTATGAACACAATATAATTTAACCTACACCTGAACATGATTAAATATCTATTTATATTTAACTATAATTATATTAAGAGGGAGTATATCTCAATATTATGAATTGCAAGACTTGCACTAGTAAACATGGGATAAATAAATTAACTTAAGCTTACTCTCTGCTTAAGTAATTTCATCTCCAAATCAAATCAATTGATTTTTGTGACAATTTGCATAAAACATGTTTTATAAATTAAAAGTATTTATTGAAGAATAAGAAAATAGAAATGGGTATCATTTTTGTTATGAAAAAGGTTTGAGGAGAAATAGAGCATGTGTCCACGTGATTGTTGAATTAAATTCTTTAACTAATAGCCAACTTCACCTAGAGATATGTGTAGAAATAATATCAATCAATCAATCTATCTACTCCAAATTATATCAACAAATTGACCCAAAAACCTATGAAAACAGTTATTGACATGTAATAAAATCAAATCCCTTCAACATGGTTTTGAAATTTGAGAACCAACTCTTACCAACTTTGGACTTTAGATTTACATGATTTAATGTTAATGATTCATAATTCATAGATTTTAAAATAAATTATGGGCGTTCGGTGGAGGGAAGGTAAGATTATTAGGGTTATCTTATTTTAGATTACTTGATTATTATGTTTGATTGTCTAGTAATATAAGATTCTGATAATCTTGCATTATCAATAGTTGTTACTGTTGATAATATTGGAGGTAATATGATTACCTCTATTTTCTTAAGTATTGTAAGATTATTAAGGTAATCTTATTTTTGTTACAATTTTATCCTTTATTAATAAAAATTTTGGACAATAATACCTCTGTTTTAAAATCAATTTACATTAATATACCATTTCAATTTTACCCTTGTTTAATTAAGTTTTTAGACAATAATGCCCTTATACTTAAAACAAATTACAAACCACCACCGCCACCCAACCACCACTGCCGACAGCGGGCCAACCACCACGAATCGTCGTCGGAGTCCCTAAAAATGACTGAGAGTCACTAGGAGACTTTGATATGGCTGTTTTTGACCATATTGATAGCTGAAAACGATCATATCAAGCCAGATCTAGCCGCTAATGGCAAACGATCTGGCCGTTAACGGCCAGATCCATCGATCTGGCTTGATATGGCCAGAAACGGCCATATCGGAGCCGCGCGATCATAGTGAGCTACTCACGACGACCTTCGATGACTTCTGGCGATGGTTTGCGGTGGCGGCAGGGGGTAGGGGTGATTTTGTCATAAATTAGTTTTATATAAGTTGGGGTGTTTTAGCTAAATCTGAAATATTGAGGATTAAATAAATTATTCAAAATTAATAATAAAAATAATATTATATTAATATTTAAAAAGAGGGCAATTTAGTAATTTAAATAACATACCAACTAATTTATTTCCCCTAACAAAACATATTAATATAACATACCCACAATTAGGGCCAAAAATCGTCCATGGCCCAAATAGGAAAACAGGACCACCAGTGAGGAAGAGACCAGGCCCAATCTCAAAGAGGTCCAAGCCCGATTAGTCCCATTTGATACGAGATACAGCTTGCTTGAACCATCTGGGCACGGGCTTCCCAGCTTCAGTTCACTTCCTGGGCCTATAGGCGAGTTCAAGCCCACGGCCCCCATTAATCACTTTCCTGTTCCTGATCAATCTCCTATTCGATGTCACTTTCCTGTTCCTGATCACTTTCCTACTCAAAGTAACTTTCCTGTTCAGATCACCTTCCTATTCGGACACTAGTAAGACAGCTCACCACTGCCCTAACTCCTCTAGGGTTGTATCAGAATTACACTAGAACTCCTACTTCTACCAGGATTGGGAGACTAGATAGTCACTATATAAGTAGAGGCCATCCCTCTCACAAGATGATATATTACATTACACCTTCACACCCGAAGCTCCTACTTGAGAGCTTCACATCACTGTCGTAGTCACAATCCCCGATTAGACTTTCGGTAACCTCTCTATTCCCTAGCCCTCACTATACTAGCCTCTTTCATCCTTGCTGACTTGAGTGTCGGAGTGCCTACGACAAACACCACCCTAGTGTTTCCCGTTCGCTTCACACTTGTTTCTCTACGTGTGCAGGTGCAGCGGATCGCTAGTGACCTCAACCTCACGGGATCAGACCCCCCTTCCATATAAGTAGATTTTTACATCTACACCCACTAATTAACCAAACACATTTTTCTAAAGATTCCCAGTAATCTTCAAGGTAAAATAAAATTCCAGTAATCTAGCATTTTCTGAACCAAACACACCCCTTGAGCATTCCTTATACATTAAAAACTTAGGATTCTTCTTCACTTTTGACCAAAACATTTGACTAATTTTCTTATATTTATATTCTTCAAAAGTGATCATTGTTTTGACAGAAAACAAGTTTATTACAAATGGGTTCTTATTAAATTAAAATTCATTCTTAAATCTCAAAAATTGATTTGTTTAACCTATGCTTATAATAATAAATATAAAGCAAAACCCAGTTATAAAATATTTCCTTTAAAGCACAAAATACAAGTTAGTTGAACCAATTGACAAAACAAGATTTAGGTCAAATATTATGGCAACTTTATTTTAATTTAAATAAATTTTTTTTTTGTGGGTTGCATGGAAAAGACAGATGAATTGGGTAAAGGTTGTTAATGGGGGTCATTATGGTATTTTGGAGGTAAATACTGAGTAGGGTTTGCTTTTGTAAATGAATCATCATTAATCTTATTAAGTAAGCTTAACAAAATCGATAAATTGATTGATTGATTGTATTACCCACATGCACCACAGCAATGATAGCCATTTGATGGTTTTTTTTTTTTTTCTTCATTTTTGCTTTATGGATCGTTGACATTTCTCAAAGGTGACAATGGAGTTATAGATTATTAATAGACTCCCACCTTAGCATGTTTGTTTTTGTTATCATGAACATTCATAAAAAGATGACTATTTCTTTTTCCATTTCATTTTTTTTTTTTTTGGTTTTGTGTAATTGGTTAAATTGATGATATATTTTAAGTTCTTTTTAGTTCAGTAATTTGTTTGGGTTGGAAGCCTCTACCGAGTACCCAACTTTGAGGCCCAGCAGCTCTTCTCATTTTTCTAACACTATGCTTGGATTTGGATTTGGAGATGTAAAAATACTTCGTTTATAACCCAATCTCATAACTTTCTCTTATAACTCTAACATGACAGCAGAGTTGGTACTATCACATCAATTAACGACTTTGATTAAACACGAATGACTATTCTTTGAGGATGAACGACTGTTCATTTACGATGAATGATTGTTCAGTTCATAAAAAATGATCATTCCTTACTATTGTTCCTTCATAAGGAATAACTATTCTTTATGAATGAACGACCATTTATATCTAATTAAAATCATTTAGTGTTTTGGGTGCAGTGGGAGCTAACGTGACAGTTATCAACTCAACTGTCATATTGAGATTGTAAGAGAAGATTTTAAAATTGAGTTGTGGGTGTAATATTACTCTTTGAAGATGTACATATGTTTGGTGCTCAAAATGAAGTCCTATAATGAGTTTTAGGTAAGACAGTCCACCATAGCACACTGGATTTTATACATTCAATCAACCAATTCACGTGGCATGGGTTGGGTTAGCATGACGTGAGACGGGTTCAGTATGAAATCTTACAGCATGAGTAGGAATGACATGAATACAATAACAGCATGACACAAGCATAACACCAACGTTGGGCTGGCTTGGATTGGTGCTTGAAATCTCAACCTATGGGGCCATGCCAGGACAAAGCACTAATGGGTTTTATGCCAAAGCACAACCCTAATAGGCTTCATGCTGGAATGACCCAAATCAGCTTTATGTCGGCCTAACCCAAATGGGTTGGTTTAACACGTTCCATTTGAGTTTACAAAGAAATTTTGTTTAGTTTATTTAAGGGAAATGATTTATAGCCCCCATCAAATTGATTAGTGTCCTCTTTTAAATGAATTTAAGGGAAATGATGTAATAATTTTTTTAATACACTTATTCTCTATTTTATATTTTTATTTTAATATTTAACCTTTAATTCTTTTATAAACCCTAAATCTAAATTTTCCAAATCATTGAAATATTTTTTTTTCAAATAATCCTTTGTTTGGCAAAAAATATATTACTAAAGCTATAAAGAAGTGATCATATAAAGGGATAAATCTGTATTTGAAGAAGAAAAAAGTAAGTTTCAAATTTGAAATTGGGAAAATGGGGTATGACAAAAAAAAAAAAAAGGGAAAAGGTAATGTAAACAAAGACCCTGAATAAGTTTGAAGTTAGGGAAAAAATTGAGTAATTAAAAACCCTAAGTAATTTTGAAATTGAGGGAAAAGGGGTGCAAATAAAACCCTAATTAATCCTAATTAAGCAAGACTATTTTAGGTATTAAATGGTGTTTAAAGAATTTTTAAAATATAATATAGTTGTATTTAATAATGAGGGATAATGATCAATTTGAGGGAGACTAAAATCACTTCCTTTGATTTAATTATCACCATTGGACTTCGTTTGTTCAATTATAATTTAAATATTTGGGAGCAATTCATCATTTAGTGTATGAGAATGTGTTTTCATTATCCATCCTTGATAGATCAGTTGATAAGGAATGTATGAATGTTCATAATTTACGAAACCTGTGGTGGGAAAATGTAGATTTGCTAAACCTAGGGAGAGAAAATGTAATTAGCCCATAATATATTTTTATAAAATTGTAAATAGCTAATTATTTAATTCCTTACTAATTAAACAAATACAAAGTTTTTGAACCATGAAATGTATCATGTATACAATGACGTGGGGATCGGACCACTTAGATAATTGAAAGAGAGGTATAATGTTTCCAAGTTTGCCAACTCTGAAAAGGAACTGGGGATCGATCCAGTTAGATGATTGTATGAGAGGTCTAACACTTCCAGGTTCACCAGCTCTGAAATGGAACTGGGGATGGTTCCGGAAATGCTGTTCCTGCTCAAATCTAAGACATTGAGCTGCTTCAGACGTCCAATTTCAGGTGGGATTGTCCCATTTAATCTATTATCACTCAAGTATATTGAACAAGGGAAACTCGACAACAGGATAGCATTAGCACTCTGGTCTCTCTTCTCGTATAATGGAATGCCGACAGAAGCAGTGAGGATGGAGGAACGGCAATTCGTATTAATGAGGCTCTTGAGATCTGCCAAGCTTCTTGGGATTTCACCTGTAAGAGAATTGTTTGAGAGTTCCAAGTAACACAAATTCTCCATCTGACCAATCCAAGGAGGGATACTGCCATCCAGCTGATTCCATGACAAATCCAGCACTTGTAACTTCTTGCAACTCAACAACCAAAGTGGGATGTGGCCTTTAAGGCCACAATTTCCAAGTGCCAAAACCATCAAGTTTTCAAACCCACTAACATTTTCCGGAATTTTCTCATCAATGAAATTCTTTGTAAGTATAACAATGGTGAGATTTTTGCACTGCTGCAGCACACCAAGTGCCCTAGGTAAGTCCACAAGACTATTGTTTGACAATGAGAAAAAGAAAAGGGACGTTAGCTTTGTGAAACTCTCAGGGATTTGGCCAGTTAAATTATTTGTGGCTAAGCTCAAAACTTTCAATTCACGGCAATCAGATAGGGAATTTGGAAGGGGCCCAGAGAAATTATTAGAGGCAAGTTCAAGAGTAGAAAGACTAGGTAATCCAGTGAAATTAAGATCAATCTGACCAGTTAATGAATTGTTTCGAAGGTCAAGTACATGGAGCTTTGAGCATAGAGCCAGACTTGAAGGTAGTTGCCCAGCAAATGAATTTGAGGATGCAATTAAGATTTCCAGGTTTGTAAGGTTTCCAAACACATTAGGAATTCGACCTGACAACTGATTTCCAGAAATAATTAAGAATTGAAGGCTAGTGAGCTTACTCAAATTATCCTTTAGTAGGCCATAGAAATGATTTTCAGAGAGCGTGAGTTGCTGCAAGGATGATAAGGAATACAAGGCATCCGGAAGAACGCCTGCAAGTGAATTGGAATCCAGATGTAACTCTTTCAGAGAGGAGCTGCAATTCTCTAAGCCTTCAAGCTTGCCCCCAAAATGATTCATCGAAAAATCAAGAATCTGAATTCCATTTGAGGCCCTCCAGATTTTGGAATTAAGACTGCCAGTGAATGAATTGTTGCTTATGTTGAACACAGCAAGATTCGGGAAGTCCCCAAGCTCTGACAAGTCCCCAGTGAATGAATTACTAGAAACGTTCAATGACCGAATCATTTTAAAACTTGAAAGAACTCCTGCAACGGGTCCTGACAGACTGTTATGGCTCAAATCAAGAACTTCCAGCTGCTTCAAGTTTGAGAACTCAACAGGTAATATTCCTTCTAGATGATTGAAAGAAAGATCAAGCCATTTCAGGTAAGGCAAACGGGCCAAAGAGCGGGAAACCATCCCCTTCAAACCCTTTTTCGGCAGCTTCAACATGATCACTCTACTTGTAACAGATATTTTACTATGATCATCACAAACAACACCATCCCACTGACAACAATTGGAATCATTAGACCATGATGTAACTGCGAGGTTTCTGGCAAATTCTTTCAGTGCCCACAAATCATTTGGATCACAAAGTTGGTCCTGGGTCGTGAGAACCAGAGAAGAACAAACAAAGCAGGCAAACAATATCAGTTTGAAGTAAGTCATTGGGATAAATCCCAGTACCGCCATTGCAGAAACCAAAGAACTGTAACACAAAAATACATTCAAGACTTCGGATTGTTCGTTTTTTACAATGAAAAATAGAAAACCTATGAACACAATATAATGTCAACCTACACCTGAACATGATTGAAATGGTTTTGAAATTTCAGAACCAAACCTTAACAAACCTCGGACTTTAAGTTAAAATGGATAGTGAAAGTTTCATTATAACTCAGCATACAATAAAAACTAAAACTTTTGACAAAAGTTTCTATAATTGAAATGGTTTTGAAATTTGAGAACGAAATCTTAACAAACTTTTGACTTTAAAATGGATAGTGAAGTTTCATTATACGTAACTCGCATATAATATATTAAAATTTTGACAAAAGTTTCCTATAGAAAAGATTTCGGAACTAATTTAGTTTACATTGTACTTGCATCTCAAATTAAGAAAATAAAAATAAAATAAAAAATTCTTAAAGGATTAGGTTGAGTATTAAATAATTAACTGGAGTCAAGATTCAGAGAACGTTGAATCTCTAGCAGCTGTTAATTATTGATTTTATAGTTGGATAAATCCAGCTTAGGTCCTTCGTGGGACATATCTACACTCTACAGGCATAAACAGCGCGTGGGTGTACTTCCTTGCCTAGATTCCTATCTCTTTCCATACCATTTCTCCACTCGCGGAGCACTTGCTACTGTTGCAAAATGGGTGAGCTAAAGGCGATCGGCATGGTGGGCGACGGCCAAATGGGCTCGGGAATCGCCCAGCTCGGCGCCATGCACGGCTTGTACGTGTGGCTCCTTGATTCGGACCTAGATGCCCTGGCTAGAGCCACCAAATCTATTTCCAGTTCCAACTAGAAAATTGTCTCCAAAGGCCAGCTTTCTCAGGCAAGAATCTTCCTGTTTGGTGTCACTTTTGATGTTTAATTTTGGGTTAGGTTTAGTTTGTTTGGAAAAAATTATTATTTCAATGTAATTGGATGAGGGTTTAGTTAATATAAGAGACTAGATTGCTTTTTAACCGTTTGTTACTAAAAAATTTAAGCATTTATTACTTGAAAATTTAAGCTTAGGTTACGTAAAATATTGAAGCCATAATCAGTATTGAATGAACCTTGTGAACACAAAGTCACGAACAACATACAAGAACAACAAATGAATGACCAAAGACTTCCTGATGAAGTTTCCACTTATGATTTTGTAGTGGGTGAACCACCTGAAGTGACATTAAGAAGATCTTGAACGCAAAAGAGATATGCTATTTCTAATGAATTTGTGGTTTATCCATGTGTCAGAATTTAACTTAGGAATTGATGAATGTCCAGTTTCGTTTTCACAAGCCAGGGAAATTATTAATTCTACTAAGTGGTTAGAAATAAGAGTTGAAATCAATGAATCACAATGAGTATGAGATCTTGTTGAATTGCTTGAAGGTTGTAAAAGAGTTGGGTGTAAATGGGTCTTTAAGACCAAGTATGACTCAAATGACAATATTGAATGATACAAGACTAGATTTGTTATCTAAAATTTTATTCAGAAAGATGGTGTTAACTATAAAGAGACATTTTCTCTGGTTTCTTAAAAAAAAAAAAAAAAAAAAAAAACTCATTTAGAATTATTATGGCAATGGTGACTTATTATAATCTATAACTACATTAAATGGATGTAAAAATCACAATGAGAATTTAGATGAAGAAGTTTACATGGAGCAACCTGAGGTTTTCCAATTGATTTTGTTTAATTAATTTAAGGGAATTGCTTTTTAGCCCTCATCAAATTGATTAGTATCAGATTTTTAAATGTATTTTGTTTTGATAAGTTTAACCTTAATGAGATAATAATTTTTTAAATACACTTATTCTCCATTTTATATATTTTTTTAATATTTAATTCTTATATAAACGCTATACCTAAATTTTCTAAATCATTGAAACATTTTTTATTTTATTTCAAATAATCCTTTGTTTGATGAAAATATATTACTAAAACTATAGAGAAGTAATCATATAATGGGATGAATCTAAATTTTAAGAGTAAAAAAGTAAGTTTCAAATTTGGAATTGGGAAAATGGGGTAATGTATGAACTAAAAAACCTTATTAAGAAATTGGGAAAATGTGGTATGATAAAAAAAAACCTAATTAAGAAATTGGGAAAAAATTATGTAATTAAAAACCCTAATTAAGTTTGAAGTTAGGGAAAAAATTGAGTAATTAAAAACCCTAATTAATTTTGAAATTGAGGGAAAAGGGATGTAAATAAAATCCCAATTAAACCTAGTCAAGCAAACTATTTTCGGTATTAAATGGGCTTAAATTTAAAAAAAATATATAATATAGTTGTATTTAGTAACGGGGGATAATGATCAATTTGAGGGAGACTAAAATCACTTCCTTTGATTTAATTATCATGATTGGACTTCGTTTTTTCAATTATAATTTAAATATTTGGGAACAGTTCATCATTTAGTATATGAGAATGGGTTTTCATTATCAATCCCTGATAGATCAGTTAAAATGGAATGTATAAATGTTCATAATTTACAAAACCTGTGGTGGGAAAATGTAGATTTGCTAAACCTAGGAAGAGAAAATGTAGTTTGCCCATAATATATTCTTATAAAATTGTAAATAGCTAATTATTTAATTCCTTACTAATTAAACAAATACAAAGTTTTTGAACCATGAAATGTATCATGAATACAATGACATGGGGATCGGCCCACTTAGATAATTGAAAGAGAGGTATAATTTTTCCAAGTTTGCCAAATCTGAAAAGGAACTGGGGATCGATCCAGTTAGACGATTAAATGAGAGGTCTAATACTTCCAGGTTCACCAGCTCTGAAATGGAACTTGTGATGGTTCCGGAAATGTTGTTCCTGCTCAAATCTAAGACATTGAGCTGCTTCAGGCGTCCAATTTCAGGTGGGATTGTCCCATTTAATCTATTATCACTCAAGTATATTGAACAAGGGAAACTTGACGCCAGGACACCAACATTCTGGTCTCTCCTCACATATACTGGAACGCCGACAGAAAAAGTGTGGATGGAGGAACTAGAGGAACGGCAATTCGTAGAAACGAGGCTCTTGAGATCTGCCAAGTTTCTTGGGATTTCACCTGTAAGAGAGTTGTTTGAGAGATCCAAGTAAAACAAATTCTCCATCTGACCAATCCAAGGAGGGATACTGCCATCCAGGTTATTCCATGACAAATCCAGCACTTGTAACTTCTTGCAACTCAACAAACAAAGTGGAAAGTGGCCTTTAAGGCCACAATTTCCAAGTGCTAAAACCATCAAGCTCTCAAACCCACTCACATTTTCCGGAATTTTCTCACCAATGAAATTCATTGGAAGAATAACAGTGGTGAGATTTTTGCACTGCTGCAGAAAACTAAGTGCACTAAGTAAGTCCACAAAACTATTGATTGACAATGAGAGAAAGAAAAAGGATATTAGCTTTGTGAAACTCTCAGGGATTAGGCCCGTTAAATTATTTCAAACTAAGAACAAAACTTACAATAAACGGCAATCAGAAAGGGAATTTGGAAGGGGCCCAGCGAAACGATTAGAGGCAAGTTCAAGAGTAGAAAGACTAGGTAATCCAGTGAAATTAAGATCAATCTGACCAGTTAAAGAATTGTTTCGAAGTTCAAGTACATGGAGCTTTGAGCATAAAGCCAGACTTGAAGGCAATTGCCCAGAAAATGAATTTGAGGATGCAATTAAGATTTCCAGCTTTGTAAGGTTTCCAAACACATTAGGAATTCGACCTGACAGCTGATTTCCAGAAATAATCAAGAATTGAAGGCTAGTGAGCTTACTCAAATTATCCTTTAATAGGCCATAGAAATGATTTTCAGAGAGCGTGAGTTGCTGCAAGGATGAAAAGGAATACAAGGCATCCGGAAGAACGCCTGCAAGTGAATTGAAATCCAGATGTAACTCTTTCAGAGAGGAGCTGCAATTCTCTAAGCCTTCAAGCTTGCCCACAAAATGATTAATCGAAAAATCAAGAATCAGAATACCATTTGAGGCACTCCAGATTTTGGAATTAAGACTGCCAGTGAATGAATTGTTGCTTATGTTGAACACAGCAAGATTAGGGAAGTCCCCAAGCTCTGACAAGTCCCCAGTGAATGAATTACTAGAAACGTTTAATGACCGAATCATTTTAAAACTTGAAAGAACTCCTGCAATGGGTCCTGACAGACTGTTATGGCTCAAATCAAGAACTTCCAGCTGCTTCAAGTTTGAGAACTCAACAGGTAATATTCCTTCTAGATGATTGAAAGAAAGATCAAGCCATTTCAGGTAAGCCAAACGGGTCAAAGAGCCGGGAACCATCCCCTTCAAACCCTTTTTCGGCAGCTTCAACATGATCACTCTACTTGTAACAGATATTTTACTATGATCATCACAAACAACACCATCCCACTGACAACAATTGGAATCATTAGACCATGATGTAACTGCGAGGTTTCTGGCAAATTCTTTCAGTGCCCACAAATCATTTGGATCACAAAGTTGGTCCTGGGTCGTGAGAACCAGAGAAGAACAAACAAAGCAGGCAAACAATATCAGTTTGAAGTAAGTCATTGGGATAAATCCCAGTACCGCCATTGCAGAAACCAAAGAACTGTAACACAAAAATACATTCAAGACTTCGGATTGTTCGTTTTTTACAATGAAAAATAGAAAACCTATGAACACAATATAATGTCAACCTACACCTGAACATGATTGAAATGGTTTTGAAATTTCAGAACCAAACCTTAACAAACCTCGGACTTTAAGTTAAAATGGATAGTGAAAGTTTCATTATAACTCAGCATACAATAAAAACTAAAACTTTTGACAAAAGTTTCTATAATTGAAATGGTTTTGAAATTTGAGAACGAAATCTTAACAAACTTTGACTTTAAAATGGATAGTGAAATTATATGTAACTGTTAAATAATGAAGTCTGCCACGTCGTTTAGAGCCAAGCAAAAACGTAGTCGTTTTGTTCATTAAACTCCAGTTGATCTCAGCCCTTCGATTAAACATGATCCGATGGCTCCAATACATTGAGAGGACAACGATATAAAAGAGGCTGTTAGTTTTGGGTCAGGTTGCGTTTTTTAGTCTTCTGTTTTCTCTCTGAAAAACACGAAAGTAGCCTGGGTTAGGGTTAGTCATTCCATTTGATTCTTCTTTGTGTAATCTGTCTAGAGTCCTGATTGAGGGTTGGAAATTCCTTCAAGGGTTGTGAGTACTCTGGTGAGTGTGCAGATTTACTGGTATAAAGGGAATCAAGGTGAATGAGTGTTTGTGTTGTTGACAGAGAGGGAAGTTGATTGTAATCTGTATTGTTTGTAGTGATTAATCAAAGTGCAGCGAGCTCCATATTCTGGAGTTCAACATGGATGTAACTTGTTCTATATAGAACAAGCGAACCACGGTAAATTGGTTGTGTATTGCTTGATCTGTTTGTGGTTTGATTTGATTTGATCTAAACTGGTGTTTAGATTTATCTGATTAGGGTTGGTTTACAATAATGGTATCAGAGCCAACACTCTAGGGTTTAGATATTCTTGGAATCGATTCAAATTATGCAGAATTGCAAAATTAGGGTTTTGGCAAATTTGGGGGTTTTTCGATTTCGGGGATTTCTTGATCTCTAGGGTACTTAATCTTGAGGTTTCGGTTAACATCTTGAACATCAGAGGTGGTTTCGTGTCACAAGAAGGTCAAATCTAACAGAGTTAGTCAAGATCAAGAAACTGAATCTTAGGGTTTTCTCACTAGAAAGATGATGAGCACTACTACACATGTAGAGATATCCCAGTATGATGGGAAGATGGATTTCAATACCTGGAAGAAGAAGATGAAGGCTCTTCTATCTCACAATAAGGTGGGAATAGCGTTGGAGAAAGATGGAACCAAGTGGCTTGAAGAAAAGATGAAAAAGAAGGCAGAGATAGACGAAGAAGCATACAATCTGATAATCATGAATTTATCAGACAGTGTTCTGCGGAAAGTGGATGGTCTGGACACACCGATCAAGCTCTGGGGTAAACTCGAAACTTTGTATACATTGAAATCTGCTCCTAACTTAGCATTTTTGAAAGGTGCTCTGTTTTCTTACAAAATGGATGCCTCTAAGTCATTAGAAGAAAATTTAGATGAATTTCTAAAAATGACATTAGTGCTAAAAGGAATTGATCAGGAATTAGGTGATTCTAGTCTTACAATATTTTGTTAAATTCTCTACCTGATGAATATTTAGTAGTAAAAAATGCATTGCAGTACATTGGAACAGTCCCTAGTGTAGATCTAATAACGGCTGGCTTAAAATCCAGAGAACTTGAGTTGAAAATACAAAAGAGAAATGGGAATAATCTCTTTCTAAAAGGCAGACAAGAAACTGGTCACTTAGGCAAAGAAAATGAAAAAACTGCCCAACAGAATTTAGGTTTAAAGAATAAGAAGAAAAAGAAACCCTACAACAACAAACCTAAATCAGAGACAAGAAAATGCTTCCACTGTAACAAGTCTGGACACATTAAAAAGAATTGTTATGATTGGATTAGGAAGCAAAAACAGACCAGTATTGAGAGTAACTTAGTATCCTATAGTAATAGCATTGAAATCATTGAAGCTCTTACTGTGTCTAGTTCTGAAATTGCTAATGAATGGGTGCTAGACGCAGGATGTTCTTTTCATATGAGTCCTAACAAAACTTGGTTCCAAAACCTTAGAACTGTTGAAACTAAAATGGTGTTTATGGGAAACAATCACTCATGTAGGGTTCAAGGGATTGGTAACACCACCATTAGACTTAAAAGTGGCAAATTAATAATGTTAACCAGAGTTAGGTATATACCAGAGCTTAAGCGTAATCTGATCTCATTAGGCACACTGGATGAAGCTGGCTGTAGCTATAGGGCTGAAAATGGTTGCATCACTGTCTATAAGAATGATCAAATTCTGTTTGAAGGTGTTAAAAGGCATGGTCTATACATATTGTGTGGTCAATATCATCAGTTGAATGTTAACTCTACTTTTATATCTACTAACATTTCAATTGTAGAAAAATGGCACTTGAGGATGGGCCATATAGGCCAAACTGGTATGAGCTACCTTAAACAGCAGAGGTATTTTGGTAATGAAAATGTGTCAGATTTAGGATTTTGTGAAACCTGTGTCATGGGTAAACATCACAGGCTGAGCTTCCCAAAAGGAACTCACCTGTCTGTGAATTGTTTAGAATACCTTCACGTTGACCTTTGGGGTCCTGAAAGAGTCAAAACACATGGGGGGAATAGTTATTTTCTAGCTATAGTGGATGATTGCAGTAGGAAGGTGTGGGTTTACCTCCTTAGGTCCAAAGATGAGGCACTAAGTAAGTTTAAGAGTTGGAAGACTAAAACCAACTGGAGAAAAAGGTGAAAGCACTCAGAATTGACAATGGTCTGGAGTTTTGTAATGCTGAGTTTGATGCATACTGTAGAGACTAAGGTATTATGAGACATAGGACAGTTAGGAGAACTCTCCAGCAAAATGGAGTTGCTGAGAGGATGAACATGACCCTGTTAGAGAAGGTTAGGTGCCTCCTTTCCACAGCTGGACTATCTAAGTCCTTTTGGGGGGAGGCTTCAACCACTGTTGCCTATTTAGTAAATAGGACTCCCTATAGTGCAACTGGCTTTATATGCCTTGAAGAAAAATGGACAGGAAGAGAACCCTCACTTAGCCACCTAAGAGTATTCGGTTGTGCAACCTATGCACACACAGTAGATGGAAAATTAGAACCAAGGTCCCTAAGATGTGTGTTTTTGGGGTATCAAGAAGGGACCAAGGGATATAGGCTGTGGAAGAGAGAAACTCTAAGGGTTGAGGTCATCATCAGTAGAGATGTTGTATTTAACGAATGTGTGTTCCCTTGTAGGGTTATTAACACCAATGAAAGTACCTCAAGTCACCAAGTGGAGACTCCACAACAAACCGACAGTACCCAGTTTGAGGTGGAGTCAACAAAGCAACAGGAGCCTGAAATCCATACTGATGGACCAGAATATAAACTTGTGATCACTACAACTGATACTGAACATGATGGTGAAGAGGAGAATGAGGAAAATATTGAGAATGCTTAACAAGAAGACCTGGCACAATACCAACTGGCCAGAGACAGAACAAGGAGGGAAATAAGACCACCTGCAAGGTTCAGTTATGCAGATCTCATCTATACAGCCCTGCTTACTGGTGTAGAGGTTTAGAGGACAGAACCTGACTCTTACGAACATGCCATAAACTCAAAAGACAGAAAATATTGGCTCACTGCCATGAATGAGGAGATGGACTCCCTAAGGCAGAGCAAAACCTGGATTCTGGTCCCAAAACCCAAAGATGTCAAGCTGGTGGACTGCAAGTGGCTGTACAAGCTGAAGGAGGGCATCAGTAAAACTGACCCACCCAATGTATAAGGCCAGATTAGTGGCCAAAGGCTACACCTAGGGAGCAGGTATAAACTTTACTGAATTTTTTCCCCCTGTTGTTAAATTCAAAACTATAAGATTGATGTTATCTATAGTAGCTCATTATGATTTAGAGTTAGAGCAGTTAGATGTAAAAACTGCATTTTTGCATGGGGAATTAGAAGAACAGATTTATATGAGTCAACCCATGGAGTTTAGGGATAAACAGTTTCCTGATCATGTATGTTTGCTGCATAAATCTCTGTATGGACTCAAACAGTCACTTAGGCAGTGGTACAAGAGGTTTGACTCTTTTATAGTTGGCATAGGATTTACTAGAAGTGAGCATGATAACTGTTTTTATTTTGCACATGTGGATACAAATCCTGTATATTTGTTATTATACGTTGATGATATGTTATTAATTAGTAAATCCAAGGTCCAAATTGAGGAGTTAAAAGGAAAATTGCATGCTGAATTTGACATGAAGGGTTTAGGCTGTGCAAAGAAAATATTAGGAATGCTAATAGAAAGAAATAGGAAAAATTACAATCTAAAACTGCATCAGATGCCTTATCTGCAGAAACTTGTGTTAAAGTTTGGAATGAATGACTCTAAATGTGCCCCAATGCCCCTAGCTAGTCACTTCACCCTTAGTAAAGCCTAAAGCCCGAAAATAGAACCTGAAAGATTAAAAATGGAATCCATACCATATGCAAATGCTATTGGTTCTGTTATGTATTCTATGATCAGTATGAGACCTGACTTATCATATTCAATATCACTTCTAAGTAGATTTATGTCGAATCTTGGATGTGATCATTGGAATGCTTTAAAATGGTTTCTTAGGTACATTAAAAGTATTGTGAATGTTGGTCTAAATTTCTGTAAAAGAAACTCCTCACTTGATCTGGTTGGGTATATAGATTCTGATTTTGCAGGTGATAGAGACTCCCGAAAATCCACAACAGCATACCAGTTTACTTTGGGAGGCAACTGCATCAGTTGGAAGTCCTAATTACAGCCACTGGTAGCACTGTCCATAACTGAAGTGGAATATGTGGCTGTAACTGATGCATTCAAAGAAGCCATATGGCTTCAAGGGTTCCTGAAAGAAGCTAAGCTGCTGGATGGAACTATGACTGTCTATTCAGACAGTCAAAGTGCCATTCATCTGGGAAAGAACCCCATGTACCATGAGAGAACCAAACACGTTGACGTAAGGTACCATTTTGTAAGGGATATGATCTCCAAAAAAGAAGTGAACCTGCTGAAGATCCCAACCGAAAACAACCCAGCAGACATGGGAACCAAGGTTGTAACGCTTGCAAAGTTCAAGCACTGCTTGAACTTACTGCATGTTGGATAACCTATTTGACCTGAAAAGGAATATGGAAATTGCTTGCTGTACAAAAGAAGATACTGCCAGAAGAGACAGCCACAGACTTCAAGGTGGAGATTGTTAAATAATGAAGTCTGCGACGTCGTTTAGAGCCAAGCAAAAACGCAGTCGTTTTGTTCATAAACTCCAGTTGATCTCAGCCCTTTGATTAAACATGATCTGACGGCTCCAATACATTCAGAGGTCAACGATATAAAAGAGGCTGTTAGTTTTGGGTCAGGTCGCGTTTTTTAGTCTTCTGTTTTCTCTTTGAAAAACACGAAAGTAGCCTGGGTTAGGGTTAGTCATTCCATTTGATTCTTCTTTGTGTAATCTGTCTAGAGTCTTGATTGAGGCTTGGAAATTCCTTCAAGGGTTGTGAGTACTCTGGTGAGTGTGTAGATTTACTGATATAAAGGGAATCGGAGTGAATGAGTGTTTGTGCTGTTGATAGAGAGGAAAGTTGATTGTAATCTGTATTGTTTATAGTGATTAATCAAAGTGCAACGAGCTCTATATTCTGGAGTTCAACGTGGATGTAACTTGTTCTATATAGAACAAGTTACATCCACGTTGAACTCCAGAACATAGAGCTCGTTGCACTTTTATAGAATATAGAACAAGTTACATCCACGTTGAACTCCAGAACATAGAGCTCGTTGCACTTTGATTAATCACTATAAACAATACAGATTACAATCAACTTTCCTCTCTATCATATAGAACAAGTTACATCCACGTTGAACTCCAGAATATAGAGCTCGTTGCACTTTGATTAATCACTATAAACAATACAGATTACAATCAACTTTCCTCTCTATCAACAGCACAAACACTCATTAGAACAAGCGAACCACGATAAATTGGTTGTGTATTGCTTGATCTGTTTGTGGTTTGATTTGATTTGATCTGAATTGGTGTTTAGATTTATCTGATTAGGGTTGGTTTACAACAGTAACTCGCATATAATATATTAAAATTTTGACAGAAGTTTCCTATAGAAAAGATTTTGGAGTATTCTTGACTTTTCTGAAGGATTTTTTTACTAATTTAGTTTACATCTCAAATTAAGTAAAAAAATAAAATTCTTATTATTCTAAACGATTATGTTGAGTATTAAATAATTAACAGGAGTCAAGATACAGAGAACATTGAATCTCGAGCAGCTATTAATTATTGATTTTATAGTTGGATAAATCCAGCTTAGGTCCTTCGTGGGACATATCTACAGGCATAAACAGCGCGTGGGTGTACTTCTTGCCTAGTTTCCTATCTCTTTCCATACCATTTCTCCACTCGCGGAGCACTTGCTACTGTTGCAAAATGGGTGAGATAAAGGCGATCGGCGTGGTGGGCGACGGCCAAATGGGCTCGGGAATCTCCCAGCTCGGCGCCATGCACGGCTTGTACGTGTGGCTCTTTGGTTCGGACCTAGATGCCCTGGCTGGAGCCACCAAATCTATTTCCAGTTCCATCTAGAAAATTGTCTCCAAAGGCCAGCTTTCTCAGGCAAGAATCTTCCTGTTTGGTGTCACTTTTGATGTTTAATTTTGGGTTAGGTTTAGTTTGTTTGGAAAAATTTATTATTTCAATGTAATTGGATGAGGGTTTAGTTAATATAAGAGACTAGATTGCTTTTTAACCGTTTGTTACTAAAAAATTTAAGCATTTATTACTTGAAAATTTAAGCTTGGGTTACGTAAAATATTGAAGCCATAATCAGTATCGAATGAACCTTGTGAACACAAAGTCACAAACAACATACAAGAACAACAAATAAATGACCAAATACTTGCTGGCGAAGTTTCCACGGATGAATTTGTAGTGGGTGAATCACCTGATGTGACATTAAGAAGATCTTGAAGGCAAAAGAGATGTTATTTCTAATGAATTTGTGGTTTATCCATGTGTCAGAATTTGACTTGGGAATCCATGAACTTCTAGTTTCATTTTCACAAGCCATGAAAATTACTAATTCTACTAAGTGTTTAGACTCTATGGAATAAGAGTTGAAATCAATGAATCACAATAAAGAATAAGAGTTGAAATCAATGAATACAATAAGTATGAGAAATTGTTGAATTGCTTGAAGGTTATAAAAGAGTTGGGTGTAAATAGGTCTTTTAAGACCAAGTATGACTCAAATGACAATATCAATTGATAAGGCTAAACTTGTTACCTAAAGTTTTATTCAAACAGATGGTGTTAACTACAAAAAGACATTTTCTCTGGTTTCTAAAAAAATACGCATTTAGAAATATTATGGCAATGGTAACTCATTATAATTTAGAACTACATTAAATGCATGTAAAAATTGCTTTTTAAATGAGAATTTAGATGAAGAAGTTTACATGAACCAACTTGAGGGTTTTCCAATTGATTTTCTTTAATTAACTTAAGGGAATTGCTTTTTAGCCCTCGTCAAATTGATTAGTATCATATTTTTAAATGTATTTTGTTTTGACAAGTTTAACCTTAATGAGATAATAAGTTTTTAAATACACTTTATTCTCCGTTTTATATTTATGTTTTTAATATTTAATTCTTATATAAATGTTATATCTAAATTTTCTAAATGATTGAAACATTTTTTATTTTATTTCAAATAATCCTTTGTTTGATGAAAATATATTACTAAAGCTATAGAGAAGTAATCATATAATGGGATGAATTTGAATTTGAAGAGTAAAAAAGTAAGTTTCAAATTTGGAATTGGGAAAATGGGGTAATGTATGAACGAAAAAACCTTATTAAGAAATTGGGAAAATGTGGTATGAACAAAAAAAAACATAATTAAGAAATTGGGAAAAAATTATGTAATTAAAACCCTAATTAAGTTTGAAGTTAGGGAAAAAAAATTGAGTAATTAAAAACCCTAATTATTTTGGAGATTGAGGGAAAAGGGGTGTTAATAAAATCCTAATTAAACCTAGTCAAGCAAAACTATTTTCGGTATTAAATGGGGTTTAAATTTAAAAAAAAAAATATATATATATAACATAGCTGTATTCAGTAATGGAGGATAATGATCAATTTGAGGGAGACTAAAATCACTCCCTTTGATTTAATTATCATGATTGGACTTCGTTTTTTCAATTATAATTTAAATATTTGGGAACAGTTCATCATTCAGTATATGAGAATGAGTTTTCGTTATCAATCCTTGATAGATCAGTTAATATGGAATGTATAATGTTCATAATTTACAAAATCTGTGGTGGGAAAATGTAGATTTGCTAAACCTAGGGAGAGAAAATGTAGTTTCCCCATAATATATTCTTATAAAATTGTAAATAGCTAATTATTTAATTCTTTACTAATTAAACAAATACAAAGTTTTTGAACCGTGAAGTGTATCATGATTAATATTTCCAAGTTTGCCAAATCTGAAAAGGAACTGGGGATCGATCCAGTTAGATGATTGAAAGAGAGGTCTAATACTTCCAGGTTCACCAGCTCTGAAATGGAACCTGGGATGGTTCCGGAAATGTTGTTCCTGCTCAAATCTAGGACATTGAGCTGCTTCAGACGTCCAATTTCAGGTGGATTTGTCCCATTTAATCCATTATCACTCAAGTATATTGAACAAGAGAATCTCGACGCCAGGAGAGCAGCGTTCTGGCGTCTCCACACATACAGTGGAATGCCGACAGAAAAAGTGAGGATGGAGGAACTAGAGGAACGGCAATTCGTAGAAACGAGGCTCTTGAGATCTGCCAAGTTTTTGGGATTTCACCTGTAAGAGAGTTGTTTGAGAGGTCCAAGTAAAACAAATTCTCCATCTGACCAATCCAAGGAGGGATACTGCCATCCAGGTTATTCCATGACAAATCCAGCACTTGTAACTTCTTGCAACTCAACAATCAAAGTGGAACGTGGCCTTTAAGGCCACAATTTCCAAGTGCTAAAACCATCAAGCTCTCAAACCCACTCATCTTCTCCGGAATTTTCTCACCAATGAAATTCATTGGAATTAAAACAGTGGTGAGATTTTTGCACTGCTGCAGGACACTAAGTGCTCTAGGTAAGTCCACAAAACTATTGCTTGACAATGAGAGAAAGAAAATGGATCTTAGCTTTGTGAAACTCTCAGGGATTCGGCCCGTTAAATTATTTCCACCTACGCCCAAAACTTCCAATATACGGCAATCAGACAGGGAATTTGGAAGGGGCCCGGCGAAACGATTAGATCCAAGTTCAAGAGTACAAAGACCAGGTAATCCAGTGAAATTAAGATCAGTCTGACCAGTTAAAGAATTGTTTCGAAGTTCCAGTACATGGAGCTTTGAGCATAGAGCCAGACTTGAAGGTAGTTGCCCAGCAAATGAATTT
Organism: Pistacia vera; assembly: GCF_008641045.1. NCBI lineage: Eukaryota > Viridiplantae > Streptophyta > Magnoliopsida > Sapindales > Anacardiaceae > Pistacia > Pistacia vera. Next base: position 1,046,695 of record NW_022195663.1, read on the forward strand.
GAGGATGCAATTAAGATTTCCAGGTTTGTAAGGTTTCCAAACACATTAGGAATTCGACCTGACAACTGATTTCCAGAAATAATAAAAAATTTAAGGCTAGTGAGCTTACTCAAATTATCCTTTAGTAGGCCATAGAAATGATTTTCAGAGAGCGTGAGTTGCCGCAAGGATGACAAGGAATAAAAGGCATCCGGAAGAACGCCCGCAAGCGAATTGTAATCCAGATGTAACTATTTCAGGGAAGAGCTGCAATTCTCTAAGCCTTCAAGCTTGTCCCCAAAATGATTAATCGAAAAATCAGGAATCAGAATCCCATTTGAGGCTCTCCAGATTTTGGAATTAAGACTGCCAGTGAATGAATTGTTGCTTATGTTGAACACAGCAAGATTCGGGAATTCCCCAAGCTCTGACAAGTCCCCAGTGAATGAATTACTAGAAACATTCAATGACCGAATCATTTTCAAACCAGAAAGAACTCCTGCAATTGGTCCTGACAGATTGTTATGGCTCAAATCAAGAACTTTCAGCTGCTTCAAGTATGAGAATTCAACAGTTAATATTCATTCTAGATGATTGAAAGAAAGATCAAGCCATTTTAGGTAGGCCAAACGGGCCAAAGAGCAGGAAACCTTCAAACCCTTTTTCGGCAGCTTCAACATGATCACTCTACTTGTAACTGATATTTCACTATGATCATCACAAACAACAAGATCCCACTGACAACAAATGGAATCATTAGACCATGATGTAACTGCGAGGTTTCTGGCAAATTCTTTCAGTGCCAACAAATCATTTGGATCACAAAGTTGGTCCTGGGTCGTGAGAACCAGAGAAGAACAAACAAAGCAGGCAAACAATATCCATTTGAAGTAGGTCATTGGGATAAATCCCAGTACGACCATTGCAGAAACTAAAGAACTGCAACACAAAAATATATTCAAGACGATATGAACGCTCTTTGATAGAAGTGAAAGAATCAGCTGTTTGGAAGGTAACTTGATCTAGGTGCGGAGTATCGTTTGTACTTAATGGGAGAACTTTTTTATTGGAAAATGCTATATCCACCAAAAGATTGGTACCGAACAGTTGCATCGAAATACGTGGACATCACCACATTGGACAATAGAACATTGATGTAAATGGATGGCCGTCCAACGGTTTCGGACGGCTGTCCATACTTCCTGGACGGTTGTTCATAGTAGAATGGACGAGGGTCCATAAAAGTATTTTTTTTTAATTAAAAACAATGGACTCCCATCCAAATTCTATGGACGGGCATCTTGTTAATATGGATGGCCGTCCAAACTATATGGATGGCCATCCAAAAGCATAGTTGATGGATGCTAGTCCATCTGTTGTGGGTAGTTGTCCATCTTATAGGGACGGCCGTCTCCATCGTTTGTGAAATTTTTATTATAATATTCAAATATAATGTCCATAATATGGATGCCAGTCCATCTAATGTGGATGGCTGTTCCTTTTATATGGACGTCAGTTCATCTAGTGTGGACGGTCGTTCTTTGTAAATGGACGCTAGTCTATCTAGTATGGACGGCCGTTCATTGTAAATGGATGGCCGTCTGCATGACATGGACTGGCGTCCAAACTTTATTGAAAAAAAAATTTCTTTTATATTTTAATGAATAGCTTGTCTAATACGCTTGAAAAATAAGCGCCAAATTTTTTTGTGAAATAATAAGGGGAAAAAACTTTCATTTTTATTTGTTTTTCTTCTATTCTCCTTCGTCTGTGTTATTTGTTTTTCTTCTCTTCTCCTTCGTCTGTGTTATTTGTTTTTCTTCTCTTCTCCTTCGTTTGCGTGTTGTGTTTCCCTTGCTTCGATGCCGGTTTCTTCCTCAACAACTAAGCAATAGCAACAAGACCTCTTTTTATAGAGATAACTAAGAAACAAAAATAAGGATATCAAACATTTTAAAGCTCTGATTTTTTGTTAAGGTAAAGAATTTTTGACTTATTTTATATATTCATTTAGTTTCATATTCTATTTTGGATTAAATATATGTTTGATAGATAATATTTGTTGGTGACTGCTGTGAACTAGATTCGTGAACGCGAAAACTGGTGTTAGCTGTGCATGAAGTTACGGAATATGGAAGAGTCCAGTTTGCCTCGTTTCAATGATGTTGAGGTAAATTGTGTTTGAAACTTTTTTAAATGTGCTGTATTGTATTGTTTATTATGATGTTGTATTAGTATATTCTAATTTTGTTTATTATAAAACCATTGAATCAGAAAAATGAATGTGATGAATTAAAAGATACGGGATGTGTAGAGGAAGAAGCTGAGCCTCATATTGGAATGGTGTTTGATTCAATTGATAGTTTGGTGAAGTATTACAGAAGGTATGGGAATGAAATGGGTTTTGAAGCAATGATACGTCCGCCAAAGAAAGGAGATGATGGGAGATGAGATACATGACAGTGTCGTGTTCTTGTTCTACGAAGGAGAGAAGTAAATGCAAAAACACCTTAAAAAAACAACCTGTTGCAAAAACAAATTGTAAGAGTTGAATTAGTGCAGCTTTGAATGGTCAATACAAATGGGAAATTAAATAAGTTGTGCTTGAACATAACCATGATCTTATAATTCTAACGAAAAGAAGATATTTCAAGGTAAACCAAACAATAAAGCCTTTTGTGAGAAGGAGGCTTGAAGTTAATGATCAAACTAGGATTAGATCGTGTAAAAATTTTCAGTCATGTTCAGTTGAGTCAGGAGGTGTAGAGAATTTGACATTTCTACAAAAAGATTGTAGAAATTACATTGAAAAAGTTAGAAGGCTACGACTTGGAGTTGCCAGTATTTTATGAAAATGCAAAAGGAGAATTTAAATTTCTGGTACATGATTGATGTAGATGAAGAGAGTCGATTAAAGAATGTTCCATGGGTTGATGTTAGATGTAAGGCTGTATATAAAGATTTCGGTGACGTTGTGACCTTTGACATAACGTATCTGACAAAAAAGTATAATATGCCATTTGTTGCTTTTGTGGGGGTTGATCATCATGGACATTCGATATTAGGTTGTGAGTTAATTTCACATAAGGACACAGAGAAATTTGTATGGCTATTTCGTTCTTGGCTTGAATGCATGGATTTGGCTTCCAATGGAATTATCACTGATCAAGATAAGGCCATGCAAAATGCAATTGAGATTGTTTTCCCTGGTACAAGACATAGGTGGTGTTTGTGGCATATAATGAAGAAATTGCCTGAGAAGTTAAGAGGGTATAAGAAATATGAAACTATAAAGTTTACGTTACAAAATATTGTGTATGATCCGTTGACACGTGAAGAGTTTAAAGAACCATGGAACAAATTATTGATGTGTATAACCTTCATAAGAATGAATGGTTATGTGGATTGTATAAAGAAAGAGTACGTTGGGTGTTTGCATTTCTTAAAGATACTTTCTAGGCAGGTATGTGTACTACCCAACGTAGTGAAAGTATGCATGCATTTTTCAATGGATATGTAAATTCCAAAACAACATTGAAACAATTTGTGGAACAATATGATAATGCAGTGTGAGATAAAGTGGAAAAGGAAAGGGAGGCTGATTTTAGATCTTTCAAGTCTTGGATACCATGCATAACTAATTACCCAATAAAGAAACAATTTCAAAATGCACACACAATTGCAAAATTTAAAGAGTTTCAAGAAGAGATTGCGGGGAAGATTTATTGTGAATTATCTTTTCCAAAAAAAGTCCGATTCATATGAGAAGCATCAAGTTTTAAAAGATGTTTGGTTTGGAGATAACAATCGGTTTGTTCCCTTTCTAGTATACTTTGAAGAAAGTTCATGTAATATTCGTTGTAATTGTCATTTGTTTGAGTTCAGAGGGATTTTATGCAGACATGCCATTATTTTGTTGATTCATAAAAGGGTTTCACACATTCCAGGTAAGTACATTTTACGGCGTTAGAGGAAAAACATAAAAAGATGTCATACGAAAATCAAGGTAAGTTATAATATATGGAGCACAAACTTTGAAGGAGAACGTTTTGAAAAGTTGTCTAATCTAATGCTGACAGTAGCTGATATGACATCAAACAATGAGGAAGACTGTAACATGTTGATGGAGTTGATGACTGGCATGAGAAATAAGTTGGAGTAGAAGGAAAGCAAGGGAGGGCTTGGTAGTAAAGAGGAGGATAGTCCTCCCAAATAGGGGAATAGTCTAATTATTAGTCCATGGATAGTTCGCAGCAAAGGTCGTCCTTCAGGCAAAAGAAAGCAATCAAAGGTTGATGAAATTGTATGTATGGCTAAAAATAAAAAATTGCGACAACAAAGAATTGGTATGAGTTATACACCTATCTTACATGATATTTGTTTTTGAAGCATTATTTACTTATTTGAAGTTTATAATAATATTTACTTAATTATTAATGTGTTATGCTACTTTATAGGGAAAGAATCTTCAGTAGAGCGAGACAACATCGCTGAAAGTGTATCGGGAACTCAAGTGTTATCAAATGATGTTATTGCTACTCAAGTATGTGTTATGTATGTTGTATAAATGTAAAAACCTTAAGTTTTCTATAACAAGTACTAAATTGTGGTTATTAAACATTGACAGTTGTTCACTGGTCCGGTTCAGAATCTCGCAGGAAATAGTAGTTTATGTATTGGGCAGGAGGATGTAAATGATGAACATGTTTCGTTGGGAGAGATTTGATATCGTTAACCGGTTGAAGCATATACATTTGTGCTTGGTAGAAATTATTCACGTTTTGGTTAATTTCTGACAAATGCAGTTGAGTTGTATGATGATTCAGTTGTTTTGTTTTTATTATTTTTGTTGCTGGTTGGGTAAGAGTAGGTTGTTGGTTATAAGGTGCTGAATTCATAATAATAATATAAATATATATTATCCTTATTCTGAATGTTTTTAGTATATATTGGTGTCACATTTCAATATATATTATTCTACATTTTATTTGAGATTTTAATTTTGATATGTCTTTTGGTATGTTTAGTATTACATATACATGTGCATTTAGATATGTATTGAACAATAATTAATGATATGATATTATGGCTGATATAATCTTCGTACATAAAATTCATACTGAGAATTAACATTCATATGATATTGGAGAAGTTCAGCTAATTAAGAACATCTTGTGAAATCAAACTTTATTAATTAACATATTTGTGTACATACAGTTTAGTATTTGAACTACATATAATGACAATTAACATTCATAGTGTATTCCCCAAGGATATTGAGAAGGTGGAGGTTGTTCAAAAGTTCTTCATCCTAGTGTAGGGGGTGGAGGCTGATTGGAGGAGGAGGAGGCTAGTGACAGTTTCTTCATCATGTTGGATATTTCTGTCATGCGTTCCCCAAGGATGTCAACCATTTCTTTTATTTTTGATGCGAACAAGTTGAAATCACTTTGCAATTGATCCTGTTGTTCTTGTATTTTCCTTTCAATACGTGAAAAACTCTCTTCTTGAAACCTTTTGATTCGATCAAATTTGTTTACTGTTTCGTCTAAGGTATGAGAAGACATTTCTTTTGCATTCTGAGAAGATCCAGGTTCAATACTTGTTCTTTTTCTTTTGCACACATAGACTCGTCCTTCATTTTCCCTTTCTAGAATAGGGACACTTTCCTGAACCGTTGCCTCTTCCTCCATTTCATCCCTAATCAAAAACCATTCTCCTAACATATTCTTTTTAATCAAACCCATTTTCCACATTGTGACATCCCCCAACAAATTATTTGTAGAAAATATTATCTTATTGGCTTCATCTGAAGGGGTGATCTCTAAACACAACTTTTGACATATTAGCGTAACAAGCATCCCCTAATAAATTTCTCCTTTTTCTGCTTTAATCTCTCCCAACTTCTTAATCAATAACTTTGCTGAATTTACTTGCTTCCTTGTTATTGCTACTTCCATCAACAATAAATCCTTGATTGTCACATTTCCATTTGTCTCTTTCCTGCCATTAAATGTGAATGTCAGAAATCTATGAAAAACTCTCATGGCAGGATTCTTTAACTTTGTAGATTTACACCTATGTGGATGATAAATCCCTATTCCAGAAACATCTGTCCAAGCTTGTTTGAAATCCCACGTTCTGGATACGTTATCCAAACCTTCAAAATCAATCCCTATCCAGTTTGCTAAGTCCTATGACCTCACTACACAAATCTGATTCTTTAATCTAAAAAAACATTATATACGTCAAAAAATCATCAGTACTTGTCTCCACAACTTTTAAACCACTAAAAAACTCATAAATCAAATGCTTATATCCATCATATCTAATACTCACCAACTGGTCCCATTTCAAATTATGGATCCAACCATTAATCTCATCACTTAAACCCAAACTTGCTATAAATCCTAAATCCAAACTTCTTCCAAGACAAATATCTCTTTTTCCCATCTCTTTGTATTGCTTTTTATGTTGCACGTTTTGAAATTGGACTCCAGATGACGATGTGCCTTTATAAGGAATGGTTGTGTTTTTTGCTCTTACCATTTTCTGCTTTCTTCTAAAACCAACAACTTTTTGGAAAAAAAACATGTCCGTAGTAATTCTGCAGATATTAAAAAAAGACAACTATAATAAAAAATCATGTTTGTCAAGGAAGGAATGGCAAATTGAGGAACATTGGTAAGCTGATGAAAAGAGTTATGATGCTGCTGTGAAACTCAATTATATCATCATAGAACAATGGAGTATAATAAGACATGCGAGGGGGAAAAAAAACCTAGTAAGGCACATAGACTTAAGACATTAGAAAATAATCATAAGCATAGACTCAACATTCAATCTTCAGTTTCTTTATTTCCTTTACTTATATCCCGAAAGAACTCCACAATTTTTCTCATATCTACATCTAACATATTCTAAATTTTTCATGAAACTATATCCTTGTAGTGACACTCCTCTACTACCACCATTTGCCAAAACTTCTACTACACCAACAAAACTAGGTTTTTTTTTTTTTTTTTTTTTTTCAAATCAGCAGCTCAAAAGCTGACTTTAGAATATCCTATTAGTAACAAAAGTTGACTTTAGAAAATTTCTCATATCCATAACAAAAGTTGACTTTAATTCTGGAATCAACTCATATTAGTAAAGTTTTGCATTTTTCGAATCAGCAGCTCAAACCAACAAAACAACTTCTCTTCAACACCTTCAAACAAATCAAAAAATTGAGAAACCAACCTCAAGTTCAATTATGCATACTAACTCAGTAGTAAAAAATTAGCAAAGCAAACAACTTCAATTATGCATACTGACTTTGCACCTCATATCAATAGATTATCTTCAAACCAACCTCAACTTCAATTATGCATACTAACTCAGTAGCAAATAATTGGAAAAGCAAACAACTTCAATTATGCATTCTAACTTTGCAGCTCATATCAGTAGACCATCTTCAAACCAGTAGCTCAAATCAACAAAACAACTTCAAACAAAAAAACAAGAACCAACAACTCATATCAACAGATCTAACTTAAATTAGTTTCTACCTTGAAAGGAAAAGCAAAAAAGAAAAGGAAAATAATTAACTATCCCAATGGATTTAGAATGAAAACTGCCAATGTGATACATTGTAGTTACTAGTAAAGAGCTTCCGAGTAGACTGCCAACCAAGCAAAAAGGCCATCCCTATTAGCCAAAATATATGATTATAGAATTATAGTTAGTAAGTTTTATAGGCTTTTCCAATGATCTAAATTACTACAATTCGTAGTTAGAGAGACAGTGCCTTACATTCCCTAGAGCAAGGAGACCCTTATCAAAGAAAAGAATTACAGCAAGAAATGTGAAAAAGTTGCCAAAACCAATGACATATAAACATCCCAATGGAATTAGCTTCAGCCATTGCATCCATCAACTCCTCTTCAATGGCTTCCTCAACAATCCCATTACAATTTTTCAACTCAACAACCCTATTACAATTTTTCAATGCATAAACCTCTCCATCTATGGACACCAGATCACCTATCTGAATAGCGGATGCAAGTGTGGTATTACCCTTCACAGATTTACACCTATACTAGCTCCCTTAACCTCTACTATCAACTGACTCCCTTAACTTCTACTATCAATTTTTTAGAAAGTAATAGAAAAACCATTAAGGAACAAACAATTACACATTTTGTAAATCTCTAAATTTCTATCGAACAAATGAAAGTTATAACAGTTTTCAACTTTGTTCAATAAACAAACAAAAAAATACTCACAGTCGGAGTCCAAACGATGACGATGAAGAAGTGAATAACGACGGTAGATAATGTGGCTTCAACCAGGGACGGATTCAACCCCTTTGAGGGTAGGCCTAGGCCCACCCTCAAGTTTTAAAAAAAAAATATTAATATATATTATTAACATATATACCCAAGTCTATCCTTGGATTTTTAAAAAATGAGAATTATTAGACATATATCTAGGCCCACAAAAAACTTGTTATTAATATATGTATATTCTAAGCCCACATCATATTAAAAGTTTAAAACTCTCTCAACTCTTCTTCCGGCTCCACCTGCTTTTTATGATTTTATCCCCAAAATTCTTGACTCTCTCATTCTCTCATTCTCTCATTCTCTTCTTCATGCTATTCAATCTTAAAATTTTTAAGATTGAAATTGTTGAAGCTTTCACTACTCAAGATGTCATAATTAGCTCTGTTTTATCAGTTTTAGGCATGTACATTGCTCATTTCAATTTAGTTTATTTTAGGGTTGAATCATACTTTCTTTTTTGGAGGTTTTTTATTCTAATTTGAGGGGAAAAGACATGGATCTTGTGAGTTTATTTTGTGTTTTGTGTTTAAGAATGAACTTGCTTTCCCAAATTAAAACTTTAACTATATTTTAAAAGATGTTATTCTTTATTCTTCACCCACTACTTTCCTACATTTCAAACGTCACCATTCTGCTACTCAAAATAAATAAAGAAATTTGAATTACTATCTTTGTTTATATCAAGAAATTTTTTTTTTTTTATTAATTCATATTAACAGTCAACGCAATGTTGACTTGATTTAAGTTTTGGTTGACTTTAGCTTAGGTTAGGTCTAGTCAAAGTCATGAAAATTTATATTATAATCTTTGGAAGCCAAAAAATAACAAAAAATAAAAAAAAAAAAATTAAAAGAAGGTTTTGCTCAAGGTCTAATTAACACATTTACTCAAAATTTTGCTTCTCATGAATTTATTCAAATATGAAAGTATTGCGTTATTGTATTCTTTTTTCTCAGGTTCTTGATATTTTATTATTTTCTTTGCTTAAAGTTTTATGGTTTTTTAAAGTTTTTACTAGTTGTTTAGCAAAAAATGACGGAGCCGTGAAGGCCCCCCCTCAACAAAAATCCTGGATCCGCCACTGGCTTCAACGATGGCAAATAGTGTGGCTTCAACGGCGGTAGATATGGTGTTTCTCTGTTCAGTGTTTCTTATGCAAATTCTAAAATCCCTAAACAAAATGGGAAGAAGTTGACGTTTTAAAATTTTTACAACGATATGGATGCTAGTCCATCTCATGTGGACGGCCGTCCATATAAAATGGACGACCATCCATATAAAATGGACGACTGTCCACATAAGATGGACTAGCATCCATCTAATTTTTTGTTTTCATTTTTAAAAAAAAAAAAAAATTGTATTGCTTATGGACGCCAGTCCATCTATTATGGACGAACGAACGACCATTCATACTAGATGGACTGGCGTCCATCCAATGTTTTGTTTTTATTTTTTATAAAAAATATTTTAACACTAAATGGATGCTAGTCTATCTATTAACAGCCGTTCATTTTCAGGGACGACCGTCCATATTAGATGAATAGACGTCCATCTAGTGTGCTTATTTGGACGGTTGTCCATATAATTTGGACGGCCGTTTATATTAAAGGGACGTCCGTCCCTAGTATTTGGATGGTGGTTCATTGATTTTTAGTTTATTTTTAAATATTTGTTATGGATCGTCATCCATTCCTGAATGAATGGCCGTCTACGAAGTATGGACAACCGTTCGAAAATGTTGGATGGTCGTTTATTTACAAAAGTCTTTTATCGTGTCCTACATGGCGACGCCCGAGTTAGAGGCCACGTATTTTGGTACAACTTTTCGGTACCCATTTCTGGTGTCTATAGCATCGCTGCTTTTTTATTCCTTTAAATGAATAAGAGGAGGTGATCAAGACCTTAGGCAGCACGACACATCTAATTTCGATCTTGCTAACAGGCTACAAAAGGATGTTGGCCTTCCCATTTGAAGTAGGGAAGGGGGACCCCACAGAGAGCTACCTGGCCTCGCCAGCTAGTCTATCCAACAGTCTACTGATTGTCCATTTTTTGTATTTTGCAAGCTTCGAACAAATTTAACTAAAGGAGAGGAAGAGACTTGGAAGAAGAGGAAGGAATGAATTACTGGGTAAATAACTGCATATCTTTATTGAACTCATTCCAACTATATACTATATATAAGTAACAATATTGATCAAGAATAGGAAAGAGAATATCAATCACTATTCACAGTTTATTCACTAACAGATTGACTTGTCCAAGTCCCAACTAATAGACTAACACTGACAAACTTGACCAAATCCCACGTTGCCACTTCCATTTCATGCTACAGTGCGTGCATGACATGCCTTCAAAGTGGTACATATCCTTCCCTCCCACTTAAGGATCCTTGTCCACAAGGATGAAAACAGGATATGACTTGGTAAAGTGCCACCCGTTTTCCCAGGTTACGTATTTTGTTGGAAGGTACGTAGCCACGTATAAACATGAGGTTTCAGTTGAACCCACTCAACTTTTTTTTTTTTTTAAAAGTCATTATATTTTATAAAATTTACAATTTTGACCCCAGTTAGATTCATGTTGACCCTATAAAAATGAATTATTAATTAAGATTTTTTTAACTTTTCTGTCTTCTTCATTTCCTCTCCTTTTCTCACGTATTATTTTTTTTCTTTAGGTTAGATACTTAAGAAAGACTACTCCTTTAGATTACAAGGTATGATGATGCTCATTTTTTTCACTTAAAATTATTTTCTTTTAGCTTTCTTAATTGCTGAAAGATCATGAATTATAAGTTTTTGTTGAGTTTAATAAATAGGTTTGAAATTAAAAGACTAGATTCTTAGATTTTCATGTGAGTTTTGATTTAATCTTATTTATGCTGAGGTATGAGTTAATTAGCTATTGTTTTAGGTTAGTTTTGATAAATTTTGGTTAGTTTTTGAATTAATTTTGAATGGTTTAAAAAATTGATGAAACCTTAAGTTGTAGTGATTTGGGGATTTCATTTAATTTTAATGTAAGAGACAACAACATGCATGAAGAGTGGTGGAAATGAAGATTGAAAGCATGAAAGATTGGATTCAAAAAACTGTTTTCAAATAAAGCTTGGAAAAAGGATTATACCTACTCCTTTGCTTTGGGTTGATGAAGACAAGACTCAAAATGATGAGACCTCCACACTTTAACACCACCTTGAGAGAGTTAGAGAGTGGCCTTGGCTAGGGAGAGAGAGCTTTTTAGTTTTCTTTGAGTGAACAAATTGAATAATGAACTAAAATGCAACCATTTGCATTTATATATATTTGGGCAATCTTGCAATTACTTGTTTTTCAATTCCATGCCCCAATAAAATCTTATTTTAAAAGGTGCCCACAAAATTATTATTTTACCCTTTGAATAATCAATATTATTCAAGGGCCCATGTAAACTAAACTAGTTTACATTAACAACCCATAAATTTACCCTTTTACCCTTTAACTATTAAAAGGTGTTTTTTTTTTTTTTTGTTCATCTTATTTATCTGAACGCTTTAAGATATAATAATTAAACATAATCAATTAGTGCTTGACCATTTTAACCCTTAAAATGCCGCAAACAATTTTCTATGTAACTATTACCGTAGAAATCCCATCATTCCCTCGAAAGGTGCTAGCCCTCTTTGGACAATCATTTCTCTCTCTCATTCTTCTCTAACTTCTCAAGGCTATTGGTGTGACCATGTAAGTCCACCGTGGATTAGCCGTGAGCCGATCCTGGATGAATTCAGAAACCTATCTAGAGGCCCAACGATTATGGTAAACATCTAGCAATGTGCCATAGTCCCTAAACCACAATGAAGAAATACTTCATCGAACCCATTTCAGATCATATGTATCATGCAGGTAAAATCCCTCCATTGATATATCCTTATCAAGCACGGATTCATGGAGCGTCAAAATCCTAAACTCAATCTTCTATCGAATCGTCGATCAATATGTCCGGAACTTGTCATCACAAACTTGCTTTTGTATGACTAATAATAGACTCTGGCCAAAGATTCTGATTTCCGACATTTATCAATGTTCGACTAGGAACTCGAATCCGGATGAGTCAGCGGTACTCATAATCCTATATTTTCGAGTCAACGGATCCCTTCTTGACCATCGTTCGTTTCTGCATATAGACAACGCATGACCAAATAGGCTTTATCATACGAAATATGACTTGTCTCGTACTTATACACCATATGAACCATACACATCCGTATAGGATCCGACCATAATGTCTCAGGTCAAAGGACTACATCGTGCACTGATATAACCAAATGATAAATCATTGACTACATGCATTTTCAAGTGATTTGTCGTTATTCGGTCACATTCGAAAAACAGTTCACCAACCGCTAATCCATACCAATGCCCCAGTGACATGACTATCATCGTCATCTGTACTGATATCAACTCATGATATTTTTCGGAAGCATCCAGTATGTCTACTATGCAATATAGTTGCCCAAATTATATTGCCTCCGTAGGGAACCCTTTTTGATAATTCATTTACCAATTAAATGAATCATCTGGACTATTCAAATACATACTTTATTTTTATTTTAAATGCATGACTGAATAAAGGAAGCAATTTATATATATAAATTGAAAAACTCTTTCTTCTATTATTTATGATATATAGATACAAGACAAAATGCTCTGAAATCGACAACACGAATGGCTTCTAGGGCATACAATAATATACACTAACATTTAATGTATTGGTTAACTGCTTGATATTTAGAGTTGGATTTGATAGGTTTTCATGAGTTTATGAGTTGACTTTGATTAGGTCAGTAGAAATTGTTGGAAAGACTTAAGTTGTGAATTGAATTTGATAAATTAAGTTTGTCATTGGAAAATATTGAAAGAGCATTTTTGCGATGAACATTGTAAAAAATCGACTATGGAATCAAATAGGAGATCAATTGTTAAATGATTGTCTTATTATATATATTGAGAGAGAGATATTTGATAGAATTATTAGTGAAACAATTATCCAACATTTTCAGAATATGAAAAACATCGAAGACAATTTTATAATTGATAATTTAGTATGTATAACTTTTAAAGTTATATATATATTTTTTTATGTTTATTACTTTAGTATATATTTTATTTTAAATTTATCGACTTAGATGTTTTGAACCCACTCACTAAAGGCTACGTCCTTGTCTATTGGTGCACCTTCGCATTTCACCAAGATTTCAAATTTTGGACAGTATTTTCCCTTGTGGATCACATGCCGGTCTAAGACAGCTTCGGATTTTGGAAGGATGGTCAAAGTACTCGAGATAGGAGGAAGTTGGGCAGAAGTAGGAGTGACTGGTCCCAAATTTTTTTGTAACAAACTGACGTGAAGCACATTATGCATTTGAAGGCTAGGAGGCAAAACCAATCTATAAGCCACCAAACCCAATTTCTCAATGACTTGGTATGGACTAAAGAAATGCGAGGCGAGCTTCATCGAGTCCCAAAAGGCCACAGAAGTTTGTCGATAAGGCTGTAGTTTCAAATACACATAATCTCCTACAACGAATGAGGCCTCACACAGGTGTTGGTCTGCTTGACATTTCATCCGATCTTGAGCCAACAGAAGGTTATGCTGTAGCTCATGTAGAATAGTATCTCGGACATGTAGGTTCTTCTACCGCTTGGACGCAAGAAGTGCCCGATACATAAGCCAGAGGACTTGGAGGCGGAATGTCGTAAACAGCTTCCAAGGGTGTCATTTTGGTGGAGGAGTGAGTGGACACATTGTAGCTAAACTCGGTCTAGGGAATCCATTCTAGCCATTAATTTCCATGGTTTTTTATCGGCAAAACATCTTTATCGAACTCGTTCAAACTATATATACAGCCACACAACTGGTAGGAAAAAGTAAAAAGTAACAATAATGCTAAAGAATAGGAAAGAGAATAACAACTACTATTCCACGAGTTTATTTAGATTAAAACAAACTTGATCAAGTCCCAACTAACATACTAATACAAACAAATTTGACCAATTCCCACCGTGGCATGCCTTCAAAGTGGAACATATCACAAGACTTCGGATTGTTCCTTTTTTACAATGAAACGTAGAAAACCTATGAGCACAATATAATGTCAACCAACACGTGAGCATGATTGAAATGGTTTTGAAATTTCAGAACCAAACCTTAACAAACTTTGTACTTTAACTTAAAATGGATAGTTGGATAGTGAAAGTTTCTAAACGATTAGGTTGAGTATTAAATAATTAACAGGAGTCATGATCCAGAGAACATTGAATCTCAAGCAGGTATTAACTAACAGGAGACCTTCCTGGGACATATCTACAGGCATAAACAGAGCGTGGGTGTACTTCCTTGCCTAGTTTCCTATCTCTTTCCATACCATTTCTCCACTCGCGAAGTACTTGCTACTGTTGCAAAATGGGTGAGATAAAGGCGATCGGCGTAGTGGGCCACGGCCAAATGGGCTCGGGAATCGCCCAGCTCGGCGCCATGCACGGCTTGTACGTGTGGCTTCTTGGTTCGGACCTAGATGCCCTGGCTATAGCTACCAAAACTATTTCCAGTTCCATCTAGAATATTGTCTCCAAAGGCCAGCTTTCTCAGGCAAGAATCTTCCTGTTTGGTGTCACTTTTGATGTTTAATTATGGGTTAGGTTTATTTTGTTTGGAAAATTTCATTATTACAATGTAATTGAATGAGGGTTTAGTTAATATGACAGACTAGATTGCTTTTTAACCATTTACTAAAAAAATTAAGCTTAGGTTATGTAAAATATTTAATTCATAATCAGTTTTTAATGAACTTTGTGAACACAAAAGTGTTCTGATTCTGTATATTAACAACTGTAATATGTACTTTACAGAAGGCGGGAACTGATGCTATGAGACTTCCAAGGTGTACTTCAAATTTGGAAGAGCTCCGTTCAGTGGATATTGTGATTGAAGCTATTGTGGAATCCGAAGATGTGAAGAAGAGGCCGTTTGTTGAGCTAGATAAGATTACTAAACCTTCTGCCATTTTTCCATCAAATACAAGTTCCATATCTATTATTCGTCTCGCGTCTGCAACCAACAGACAGCGCCAGGTAATACTCAGAATATCCTATAGAACATTTAGTTAAAAGGCCATTACATGTTTATTTATATTGTTTAAGTTTATTAATGTTTCATACATAATCTAGTATGGGTTTCAGTTTAGAAGTAAACTTGATTTGTTTGGATAATTGAATTGCTTTCACATAATATGTGGTTGTCTTTTTTGACAGTACTATGATATGTATATAATTTTAAGGAACCTGTTTGATCTGTTATTTGCTTGTACTTTTTCTTTCTATTTTTGGTTTTGAGATTATGAACGCTATATAATGTCAATTAACACCTGTACATGATTGATATGGTATTGAGATATGAGAACGAAACCTTAACAAACTTTGGACATTTAAGTTAAAATGGATCGTGAAAGTTTCACTATAATTCGCATATACTAAATTAAAGCTTTTGACAAAAAGAAACGCAAAGAGACCCATGCAAACTAGCACGGCAACATCACTCACTTGCCACATCAATTAATGATTTTTTTTTTCTCCATCGTTTTCATTTTCAATTTCTTCTTCTCCATCGCTCTCTTTTTGCTTCTTATTTTTTTCATCTCCATTGCTCTTTGTTTGATGAAATAGATGGATGAAATCGCTCTCTTTTTTTCCCCTTCTTCTCCATCGTTATGAAATCTTCATTAATTGATGAGAGTTCATTACAAAATCCATTAAAACGCTGAAGAACCAAATCCTGACCGTACCCACCAAAACCTAACCATACCCACCAAAACCATAGCGAGTCCAACACACTGCCACTCTGAATCTTCATTGGCTTGACACCAACTCGCGTCATCAGACACCGAACCACCGACTTCGTGATCCCTTGAATGTTATCTCTGAGAACAGTTTGCAGGATTCGATCCTTTTGAAAGGTCCCTATACTTTGGGCTCTCCGATTTGGGGTAGAGTAAGTTCTATGCCATGCAATCTCAGTTTTTAACTATTTGTTGTTTTAGTTATTTATTAAAAAGACGGCTAAATTCATACCAAAATTAGTGTAATTGAAATAATTGTAATTCTTTAGACTTGAGTTTTTCTTTAGGTTGTCATATTGGTAGTAGTTTAATTTTGGTAATGTTTTGGCTTTTGGTTAGTTTTAATTACTGGGTTTGCTTGTTGGGATTATGTTATGGGTTTCATATTTATTGGGGTTTTTGATATGTTGTCAATTTAATTTATCGTTTTGTTAAAATTGTGTTTTGGGCTACCTATAACTGAGAAATTTCCTGGGTAATCTATTTTGCATTCTACAAAAATTTTCTGTTTTAATTTTTTTAATTTCATTGTCTTTGCCTAAATTTTCCATTCGACATTGCCAATTATACTTTTTCCTCTCTATCGGGCACAAAGTCTGCTTTTTTGAATGAATAAATATAAACATTATTGTGTTACTTGTAAGTTTTCTTTTGTTTGAGATGTAAACTTATCCAAAATGGAAATTTGGGTGGTGCAAAATGTTATGTGGGAATAACTTGGCTTCACTAGATGTGATTAGTCAGAAGGTAGGCTAGTCATTTAGACAATATCAAGAGTGTCTCTCTTTCCGGTATCATCCCAAAAATCTGTTTCTTCATTGTATCTATGTTTCTCTGGAGCATTCGTCAGTTCCTGCGACTTGCAACAATCTCTTATTCAAGGGGTTCGTGCTTTAGATTTCCATATGAACATTTTCTATGGGGCTTGGTTTAGAATCTGTAGCTAGATAACATTGATGAAAGATGCTTGTGTTTTGTGCTTTCTATTGTCTGTCACAATTCATGGAACCTAGCCGACTTTTAACTTGTCTTGAGCCTATTGTCACGACCCGACTATTTCTCTTTGGACTCGTATGGCTTTAGGTGCCAATCTTCCGACGATTGCCTTAAGTTAGCCTTGCTCGTTCATGCTTCTAGTCCTGCAAATAAGAGAACACTCACACAAACTCACTCACAAGAGATGCTAGAAGTGATTTCTTTACTAATGAGAGAAAGCTTTACAATTCTTGGATGGTTTGGCCAAATGAAGGCCTCTCCCTTTTATAGTAGATGAAGCTCATAATGGACAATCTAGATCTCCCGCAATCAACGGTGGAGATTAGCTAACTCCAAACTACCATCTACTAACTACTATCTACCAACTACTGTATTAATTACAAAATTCTAGCATATACAAGAGTATTCCAGAAGGTTTTAGAATGTTGGGGTGACGCATACCAAGTGTTTGATAAAATGCTTGAGAGGAGTCACATTCTCCTCCACCTAATTCGAAGACGTCCTCATCGACTTTTCATGATATTCTTGGACCTTGTCTTTGAATTGCCATAATGCATCTTCGGGTTCCCAGCTAGCTTCACTCTTCAGTAGCCCTTCCATTGAACAAAGTATTTCCGACATGGAGGATGACCCTTTTGTCGAATGACACGATCGGCTAACACACACTCCACCTATTTGTCATAGAACTTGGTGTTGTCAAATGATACCCATTTTGATTCTCCTCTTTACAGGTTGGGAGTTTCACATCCAAAAGACTAACATATTAGGTGGAGGAACTTCTCCCATTTATAAGCCCAAGACCTCCCCAATATGTTTTCGATGTGGGATTCGTTACATTCTCTCACACCTAATCTTGTGATGCCCTAGTCATAGGTGGGGTCCCTTGCTTACCTGTCCACCTTACTCTCGTGTGGACCCCAATCACACATGGACGCCCCTACATGGGCACTTGGCGGGACGTCAAAAGACGGATCAGATCTACTCTAATATCACTTGTCACGAGATAGGAGTTTCACACCCAAAATGCTAACCTATTAGGTGGCGGAACTCTCCCCATTTATAAGCCTAGGACCTGTCCAATATGCTTTAGATATGGGATTCGTTACACTATACACCACTTATGTGATTTAGTCCATAAACCACCATTGGAAACAAGCATGTCTCTGGGCATGTTGTACAAAACTATAGCATTAATCAACATTCAATCTTTCGGTCCTCAGAGCTTTTGTAAACAGCATGGACATTTTAAAATATTAAAAACCAACTAGTATTTGTACTGCAGCCAAGTCGAATGCTAACCGGATGGTTTTTGGAATACTGCGTGGGTTTGATTAGTTTATGAATCTCGTGGTTAACAACAAACTGGAGGTGAATGGCAATGAGAAAATTGGTACAGGGATGGTGGTGAGTTTCTTTGCCTTTTCCTATTGTTTGTAGATGGTTGAACTTCCATTTAAGTAACGAGATTGTAGCAGTATTTTCTAATTGATATCACATTTTTGCTGCAGGTTATTAGAGGAAACAGCGTCGAAGCTATTAGCACATCATTTTCATGTTCATATCTATCCTAGAAGATGTAATTGAAAGAGCACTCTGATGGTGTAAATTTAAAATTGAAATTTCTTGATGTACAGTCATATGCGCACGGGGGATTCATATGTCCTGAAAGCAAGCATGCAAGTTAAAAACTGAAATTGTATACAAAATATTGAACTTCAGACAATATTACTTTACATGATGATGAACCAATTGAAAACTAACAAAAATAGGGAATTTAATTTATTAGAACCGCTCATAACTCACCTTTAATGCATAAGTTTAATATATGATAGATTATTCAGCATCTTGGTATACACAAAAGTGCTACAATGTATTTGTAGAATTAAGTCAGCACAGAAATGTACCAAAATAAAAAAAAAATAAAGAAAAAAGGATTGTATATTATTTGGTTTGCTAGAAAGATAACTTTTTGTAAGCCAGGATTGCGCTCCATGATCAACTGCTATGAAGTGTTGTCTACAATCATTAATCGAAGTCCAGCAAGGAAGCACTCCGAAGAGGAAGATTAAAATAAGTTTACAGCTTTTGGCAATTATTGTATTCAATTCAACAACATAGCAGTTTAGGTTTACACTGTTACACGGGGGCATCGAAAATTAATTAAAATCTTGGTTCAGCAAGCATCATTTGAAGAGACTTAACAACAGTCTTAAGACAGATCTTATCACAATATGAGAAACCTAGCATGACTTACACACACAGAGAAAATTATGATAGAATCAGATCAAGCATAAACAATATTGAATACATTCTTCTGGTTTTCCATTTCCCTTCACCAGGTCTCAAAATAAAGAAACAAATCAAAAATTGAAGAAAGCATCAATCTGCAATTCAAGTATCAACCTTTTAGAAGCAGTTACAGCCAAACGCCACATCTTTGGTATCCAGCAATCCTGCAATTATATAACAAAAGTTGTGTTATTTATCAATAAATAAAATAAAAATAAGAAAATAGTCAACAAAATTGATAATTTCTAAACTTTTACCTTCAACGTTCTTGCTTTTACAATTTCTTCTCTTTTACTTTACACACAATTTGTTTAACCTTCGATTGTTTTCTTTTGAATGGAAGACGACCTTTGTTAAGAATAACCCGTGAAGTAAGAATATTTCTACGCCCCTCTTTAGAAGTACTAGCAAGATCTTCACAATTCGTTCTACTCTTAGCTGACATGTTTAGTTTTTTATCAATCCCGCCAACATTTTCATTTGACATCAACTTGTTCATCATATCATTAATCATTTCTATCACCGTATTATAATCATCCTAATTGTTTGATGCCAAATCTGCTACAATGCTGAATAAATTACACAATTAATCAAATCGTTGTCCTTCAAGATTGATGCTCCAACCATTATAACTCATCTTAACCTTGGTATAATAGCTGTTTATATTTTTCCTCCATCGTCTTAAAATGTACTTTTCTAATACATGAGAAATTTGCTTATAAATCAACACCACAATTACATGTTGACATAAAATTCCTTTGAACTCAAATAATCGACAATTGCAACAAACATCACAAGTTGCTTCATCAAAACATACCATAAAATAAACACAAGGATGAGTCTCTCCAACCATAACAACTTCTTCTACTATAAATTCTGTATAAGAATCAATCTCTTTGAAAGAAGATAAGTCACAATAGAGCTTAGCAGCAACCTTTTGTTGAAACTCTTTGAATTTTGCAGCAAGTATATGCATCTTGAAATTGTTTTTCAATAGCATAAGTGCTTATGCAAGGGATTCCTAATTTGAAAGATTTAAAAGCAACCTCCCTTTCTTTTTCCACTTTATCACGCAATGCATTCTCATATTGTTCCACAAACTATTTTAAAATGGTTTTTGAATTAACATATTTATCAAAGAATGCATGCATACTTTTACTACGTTGAGTAATAGATATACCTACCCAAAAAGTATCTTTTATAAAAGCTAGCACCCAACATCATCTTTCATTATACAATCCAAGTAACCAATCATTGTCCTGAAGGTTGTGTTTATCAATGAACCTATTCCAACATTCTTCAAAACTCCTCATGTGTCAATAAATCATACACTGCATTTTGCAAAGAAAACCTAATAGATCCATACTGGTGATAACCTTTTAACTTTTCATGAAATTTCTTTATTATATACCATAAACACCATTTATGTCATATACCAGGTAGACTTGGCAAAACGGGTGGGTGGGCCAAGTATGGGACGGGTCAATCGGGTACGGGCTCTTATACGGGTCGAGATATACGGGTCCAAAAAATTGGACCCGTGCCCTACCCTATACGAGTACGGGTGGACCCGTTTTTTCTCTCTCTATATTTTATTTTTTACAGTTCCACCCCTCACAGTTTTCAATTATGATAATTACACCCCCAAAATTCCTACAGTTTTAATTTTTTACATTTACACCCCCTAAATCAACTACTCTAAATTCAATTCAATCAAGAATATAAACAAATAGGAACAAAATAAACAAATAACACATAAACAAACAATAACATATAATACAAAACTACAAATACCAACCAAAATAAACAAATACAAAATCACTAATACACAATTACACATAAACAAACAAAATAGAGTCTCTTGATTCCACAGTCTCGAGATTAGTTAATGGCACATCAAGATCATCATCCGAATCATCATTCACCTCATCATCTACAAAACAACGATCAACTACAAATATTAATAAATGTAAATAATAAAATATAAGAAATATTATGTTAACATGTTACCTTCAAACTCATATCCATATAGCCAAGTTCGAGTATATATCAAAGATTCTACCTTTTTTGGTTGAAGTGAGCTTCGATATTTGTTGAGCACTTTATAGCCAATACTAAAAGCGGATCGGAGGCAACGGTTGTTATTGGTATTGCCATGATATCACGAACCATCATGGTAAGTACCGGATAACGATCACGATTATTCTTCTAATGATCGAGGATATCCAAATTCTGATATTTAACGCGATCAAACCTCATCTCTTCCAAATAAAGATCTAATTCAGATTTCTTAGTAGAAATGAAAACACTCTCATAGCTGTCAAAATCCTGCATCATTTAAACAGTTAAGTGTCAAAAGTTAAAATTAAACAATAAACAATACTTTATTTATCATAAGAATATAAAAACTAAAAAGTATAGTGACTTACAGAAGAATGATCTACACGCCTATTAGAAGTAGAGCTACTCTCAGGAGAAACAACTAAAGGTGAGGCAGGAACTTCTTTACAACATTTAGCCTCGTAAGCTTGAAAAAGCTTTTGCAAGTTATTCTTAACAATCTCCAACTTCCGTACGGCAATAGTTGAATCATAAACTTTGTTGAAAGCATACTCCACAAATTGAAACTTGAGACGTGGGTCAAGAATAGTTGCAATCGTTAACACAAAACTATAAGAATCCCAATATTTTGTAAATTTTGGGATCATTTGTTAAGCCATGCTCATAACAACTTCATCCTCACAAATCATCTCTTAAATTAAAAGAAATTGAATTTCCCACACACATTTCAGGTACAAGTTTGCTGTAGGATATTTAGAACCCGAGAATAAAGTCGTAATATCATAAAATGGTTCCAAGAACTTGCATATCCTCGCCCCCTATCCCATTCTTCATTTGATGGACAAAATTTATAACTAGGATCTATTGTTGATAAAGCCACAAACACGGGACGAAATATTAACACCGTTTCAAGCATTAAAAATGTCGAATTCCATCTAGTGGAAACATCCAATCTCAACCCCATTGAGCTTTTCACTCCCATTTGTACAGCAAGTTCTCCAAACTTGATTCTCCTAGCCTCAGTTGCTTTAATATATTTCACACTATCTCGAATCTTATTCAAAGCAACACTAGTAGCTTTTAACCCTTCTTGAACAATAAGATTCAAAATATGTGCAGAACATCGCACATAGAAAAATTCACCTCTACATAACAAAGCATTCTGCACACAAAGCTGATTCCTCAAGATATCCTCCATCCTATCATTACTACTTGCATTATCCAAAGTAATTGAGAAAATTTTCTTTTCAATTCCCCACTCTTGCAAGAAATTCATGATATTTTCTGCTAAAACAACCCCTAAGTGTGGAGGAGGAATATGACAAAAGTTCAATATTTTATTATATAACTCCCAATCCTCATCTATATAATGAGCTGTCAAAGAAATATATCCCTCAGTTGTACCAGAAGTCCAAACATTAGAAGTTAAGCATGTTCTACTTGTAAGCCTCCCAAATTCAAACTTAGTTTTTTTCTTCATCATTTCAAATATTTTTAAGCAATCCACCTTAGCGGTGTTCCTAGAATAATGCACAAGCTCATTACACACATATGAAAAGACTCTCCTAGTTCCTTGATTCTCCACATATGAATATGGATAGTTATGTTGAATAATTGATAAGGCCATATATTCACGAAAAGTCTCTTGACTAATCTTTCTACTTTGCAATCTATGATCATGATCAATCAATAATTGCTCTACATCATGGTTGGCACGTTTTGGACAATTCTGTATATGACGCTTCATATTTTTAGTCCCATGTGTGACACTACCATATGCATAAGATTTACTACATGCCTTACATGTAGTCCTTTTAGTGTTATTTTCAACATATATCTCAAAATAATTTCAAACTTATGATGTTTTACGTTTATTTCTAGAACTAGTTGTAGGAATACTAGAATTAGAAGGAGGTGGCATTACCCTAGAAGCATCGTCACTTGCTCTCACGTTAACCATATCCGTATCTATAGTTTCTGAATCTGCCATGTCAATGCTTGAGACTACAAAAAAAAAAAAAAAAAAATATATATATATATTAGGTCTCTCACACACACTCAAAGGATAATACAATAAAATAAAGAAACAAACATTAAGAAATAAACTTTCTATTGATGATTTACTATTTATTAATTGATGATTAACTATATATTAAATTATTAATTGATAATAGATTAACTATATATTAATTGATGATTAACTATATATTAATTTTTATTATGATTATATATATTAACTATCCATTATGATTATATATATTAACTATCCATTATGATTATATACATCAACTTATGTTTTCTGCGGTACGTGTCTTCATGTTTACCTTCGTAATCTGAGAACAACACCTTTGCTAATTCTTTTATTAATTTATATAAATTCTATTAATTCAAAGTCTTCATCGCAGATATAGTCCATGCATGCCATTATAAGAATTAAGAAACAAGCATAGTATAAATGCCTTAGAGATTTTATTCTTGAGAAATGTAATTTCCATAAGTAATCGAAAATGAATGATTTTACATAACTATGACTAGCTTTAGCTTAACAAAACTTCCAACTCCAATCTACTGCATCAACTTCAAGATTAATAATTTCATAAAAAACTACTAAATCAGCTAGCTTTGAGAAAGCATTCTGGATGTTGCTGCTATGAGATTTTTCAAAACCCTATAAAAACAAACAATGAGAGTAGATATTCAGCCTGTCTTAATACCAGTTGGAAGAAGTAACTAACTACTATTGCTAGGCCTAAAACTCATGGATTTCCATGTGAAACCTGAAGTTTCCAAACAATTACTTCAACCATGTGAAACAAGGGGAAAGCAGTAACAACTAGTTCTGCCAATTCGAATGGGGTATCAACTTCTTCAGACACGAGCAAAAGACAATATTATGATCAATGAAAAAGCACATTTGGAAAAAGAAGAGGGAAAGAAATAACACCAGGATGTATATCACAGAAAAAGGCACTTGGATTAAACCAGTTACCAAATGAGGCACAGGGCAACACTTATTACCACAATCTCTATTATTAAGTATCCTATAACCAATAATGAAGTTGCACTATTTAATTTTTTTCATTAATTAATGGAGTTTATGATTGATTTTTTCCCTTTTCATGTCTCTAGTAATTTCGAATCAATTTTCTCAACTAACCACTACTGAGAATTGAAAGTGCAATATCTGCATAACACACAACATAACCAGCTAATAAAATCTTAGTGGGAAGAACTTAAGTTAGTAAGAATATGTTATGAAGAAGCAGTTGGAGAGTGGAGACTGAATACTACCAGAAATTTCTTTTTATTAACCCAATGAAAACATTTATGAAAAATGGCTAATATTAGTACAGTTTCATGTAACCAAACACTTGTGAGGAAAACAAGATTGCACAGCCAACAAACAATCATTTCAGTAATCATTGTCGATCCACTGTTATATGAATCGATGCACCTATGTAGAAGCCATTAATGAAAATCATCAATTAACAACGACAAGTATTGAGCTCATCAGAAGTTAGAACTACTGGCACCCAATTCAGCAAACTAAAAATTATCATCATATTGAATATCACAAATGAGACAATGCTAACCAAAACAACCCAATTCTTCTTCAACGTGTCATCTGACTCATCTTCAGCTACATACTAACTAGTGTAAAACTGTAAATACTATAAACATACATGCCGTTTCGGATGCCATGAAAAGGCAAATGACTGCAAAAACTTCTTGATTTCCAACTAAATGTTTCACTAATCAATTCTCTAAAACAGACTCAAGAAATTTCTACAAATATTGGCGCTCTTGCAGTCTTACTTGCTACTACTAGCCGTACCTAGAAGATTAAATAACAACATTGAAAGCGATATCGAAAGAATCCACTGATCTAAGTGAGCTCTAACCAATTCTTTTTCATGTGCTTAAATTAATTAACCTTATTAGCAATGTTATCACTCTATTCTAATCACCATTATAATATGATTAAAGGACACAAACACAAAGCCACTCAAATAAAAACCAAACCAAGGCAAAATACATTTCAAATGTGTAGAAATGTACTGATGACTGACGATTAATCGAAGAGGGAGTTGAAAGAGAGGAGATGACTAGCCGACGAGGATGAGTAAGGGCAACCAGCGACTGTGGTACTGGGAATAGGAATGACGGACTGGATGAATGAATCAGGTGACTGCCATACTGATGAGTGACAATTAATCGAAGAGGGAGTTGAGGTATGAAGAAGATGGCAAAGAGGGAGGTACTCAGTTGACTGATCAGAGATTGAGAGGCTTATGTTGAAGATTGAGATGCGAGAGAGATGACTGATGAGGGGTGCGGCGTGGGATAGAAGAGTTAGGGCAGGTCACTTTTTACATTTTGCAAAAACGGGTGCCCGTGGGTTCACCCTTTTAACCCGTCAGTTATACGAGTTGGGCCGGGCACGGGTCCAAAAAAAGGGGTTCAATTTATTAGACCCATACCCTATATTTTTTACCTAGGTACGGGCCGACCCACGGGTCTGGACCCGTTTTGCCAGGTCTAATACCAGGGAACACAATCTCGATTGCATTTTGCATTGCCTTATCTTGATAAGTGATTATTGCCTTAGGAGCACAATTCTGCATACATACAAGCCAAGATTGAAAAAGCCATATAAATGTCTCTGAGTCCTCGTTGGAGATTAACCTACAACCTAAAAGTGTAGAATGACCATGATGATCAACACCGACAAAAGTAACAAATGACATATCATACTTACCAGTCAAATATGTAGTGGCGAATGTCACAATGTCATCAAATTCTTTAAATGCGGCCCTACTTCTTGCATCCACCCATAAAATGTTCTTTAATTGACCCTCTTCATCTAAATCCATTATGTAGAAAAAATTTGAATTCTCATTTTGCATTTTCAAATATTTTTGAATTACAGAAGCATCCCCAACACCAAGTAGTAGCCTTCTAACTTTTTCAATGTTGTTTCTATAATCTTTATTATTATCCTAATTTATTGTAATAGCCAAAATTAAAATATAATAATATTAACAAAGGTAGAAATTATATCATAAATTAATTTAAATTATATTAATGATTAAAAAGAGATTACAAAGAAAAAATACCTCAACCACAATGAATTGAGATGAAGAGTTCTCTTAATTATTTGTACTACATTCCTCAATCTTTGGTACTATGATGTAAACAAATTACCCTAAATAAAAGACCCAAAAAATAATTCTATGTTATATAATATGATTCATTAATTCAATTACAAAATAATAATATTAATTACAATGCATCCAACACTAAGAATTGCAATTTGCAAACCACAACAACAGCGGACAAAGACACAACTTTAACATTCCTCTCTTCTAAAATTTCTTTAATAAGTTATGATGGCAACTACAATTGTCCAAGTACATGGGCAACTAAAATGATTAAGATCTGCTTAATAGTTTTGAAAACTATCCATAAACGAATAAAAAGCGAATCAAATTCCCAAAATAGTAGAACTAGCAATGATGAATTCAGGGGATCATGAAGCTAGACAAAATGTATCATGTACAAAGGTCCAGCTCCATATCTGAACATGAAAATGATTGGTGCAGATTCCATGATTCAATTCCAAATTTGAGACTTCAAGCATCATATATGTTATGCCGGGGAAAATAGGGCTGACGCAGCACCTTGTCAACGCAAATAGTCAAACCTCGAGAAGGTCCCATTGACGTTCTGGCGCAGCCACATTGCGTGGTGATGTGAGTAGCACACTCTTGTCAGTGAAGTGGGTGCGCGTCAGACCGAAGAAAGGCTGGAGGGTGTCCACGTGTTTCAATCTCTGCACACGTCGCGTAAAACCCTCAAAGTAGGTAAACGACGGGACGCAAGGAAGGATCTGCACGATATCCATCCCCCTTTCTACGGATTCAGTAATGATTACACCAATGTATCCCACTATAAATAGAGAGCCTATCTCCCGTTTATGGGATTCACTCATTCTACTCTTTATTAGCTCAACTTACTCTGTAATAGCTACTCTCTGTCTCTCATTTGTAATCTCAATACTGTAAAGTCAGCTCGCTAACTGCGACCTGATCCCCAAAATATAAATACTATATAAGTGGACATAGGATTCACTTTTGAGCATCTGAACCACTTTAAACGTCGTGTCTATTCTTACACTCTCAATCCCTCATTCACGTGTGTCTCCTGAGTCGGCTTAGCATTTCCCACGTGCGAGTTGTTGGTGTCAAAATCAAGCATCAACAATATATATTGTATGCACAACTTGGATCCACTACCATAGTCAAACTATTAAATGTATAAGAAAGAAGTTTGTCTAACTATATATTCATGAAAGCAAGATTTCAATATCGAGCAACGTCATATATACATGAAAATATTATCTAATAGATGCTAAGCAATAAACTATACAACACTGAAGATGAGCATTGCAAGCATACAAAGAGTTAGGTGGTTGAAAAATATACGGACGAGCATATATATTAAGATAAATTATTCCACGACTTAGAGAATCTGCCAAAATTCCAGATTTCACCTGGAAAGCTTCCTTTTTGGTTTGAATAGTTGAGATTGATAAAGACTTTACACCCAGATTGTTAAGGCTCGAATCCCTGGTAGCATTTTGTGTGGCTTCAGTAGATACATAATCGGAGTTAGAAGTGAAACGTCACGTAAGTGTTCCTAGATATAACATTCAGGGGATCACAAAGCCGACAATTTGATGTTTGGCGAGGCTTGTCGGTGTCAAGCCAATGAAGATTCGAAGTGGCGGCATGTCAGACTCTATGGTTTCGGTGGTTAGGGTTAGGGTTTGGTTTGTTGATGTTTTAATAGATTTTGTAATGAAATCTCATCAATCAATGAAGATTTCAAAACGACGGAGAAGAAGGAAAGAAAAAAAAAGAGCGGTTTCATCAAACAAAGTGCGCTAGAGAAGGAAAAAATGAGAAGCGAAAAAAGAGCGCGGGAGAAGAAGAAATTGAAAATGAAAACGACGGAGAAGGAAAAAAATTCACTAATTGACGTGGCAGGCGAGTGTGTGGCAATACCACGTCACCTAACATGTCAGTTTATATAGGTTTCTTTGTTTAACTCTTTGTAAGACTTTGACCAAAGTTTTCTATAGAAAAGACTTCGAGCGTTCTTGACTTTTGACAAAATATTTGGAAAAAAAATTAAAAGGAGGGATTTTTTTCACTAATTTAATTATATATACTTACATCTCAAATTAAGAAAAAAAATTAAAAAAATTCTTACGGCAACATAATTTATTATTTTAACTATTTTTAGGTGGTGATAGATTTCTTGGGGATGATAGGTTTGATAGAAACTGTAAGATGTATTATTTTAGATTTTAAGTTTGAATACCGTCATAATTGTAAATAAAAATAGGTATAAAACTGTTATCTAATCATTAATTTTAGAGTTGAGATGCAAATAAACTAATTCAACATACTTCAATGAGAAAAATAAAAAAATAAAAATTAAGAAAATAATAAAGTTATCGATAATTTTATATTAAATTTGTATATCGAATGACATGATAAAATCTTAATTATTGATTGATATTAATAAATATCAAAATTTTATCACGTCATTTAACGCATTATCTGTATAACACTACTCAAAAATTTATTATTCTAAACGATAAGTCGTGATCCAGAACGTTCAATCTCGAGCAGATTCTAATTATTGATTTTATAATTGGAGGATAAATCCAACTTCGGTGTCGTTCCTGGGACATGTCTACGCGCATAAAAAGCGCGTGGTGTACTTCCTTACCTGCTTTCCCATCTCTTTCGTACCATTTCTCCACTCGCGGAGTACTTGCTACTGTTGCAAAATGGATGAGATCAAGGCGATCGGCGTGGTGGGCGGTGGCCAAATGGGCTCGGGAATCGCCCAGCTCGGCGCCATGAACGGCTTGGACGTGTGGCTCCTTGACTCCGACCCAGATGCCCTGGCTAGAGCCACCAAATCTATTTCCAGTTCCATCCAAAAATTTGTCTCCAAAGGCCAGCTTTCTCAGGCAAGAATCTTCCTGTTTGGTGTCAGTTTTGATGTTTAATTATGGGTTAGGTTTAGTTTGTTTGGAAAATTTTATTATTTCAATGTAATTGAATGAGCGTTTGGTAAATATGACAGACTAGATTGCTTTTTAACCATTTATTACTTAAAAATTTAAGCATTTGTTTCTTAAAAATTTAAGCTTAGGTTATGTGAAATATTGAATCCATAATCAGTTTTGAATGAACTTTGTGAACACAAGGTGTTCTGATTCTGGATTTTAACAACTGTAATATGTACTTTACAGAAGGCGGGAACTGATGCTATGAGACTTCTAAGGTGTACTTCAAATTTGGAAGAACTTCGTTCAGTGGATATTGTAATTGAAGCTATTGTGGAATCCGAAGATGTGAAGAAGAGGCTGTTTCTTGAGCTAGACAAGATTACTAAACCTTCTGCCATTTTGGCATCAAATACAAGTTCCATATCTATTACTCGGCTCGCGTCTGCTACCAGCAGACCGCGCCAGGTGATACTCAGAATATCCTATAAAACATTTATTTAAAAGGCCATTGCATTTTTATTTATATTGTTTAAGTTTATTGATGTTTCATACATAATCTAGTATGAGTTTTAGTTTAGAAGTAAACTTGATTTGTTTGGATAATGGAATTGCTTTCACGTAATATGTGGTTGTCTTTCTTGACAGTACCATGATATGTATATAATTTTAAGGAACCTGTTAGATCTGTTATTTGCTTGTACTTTTTCTTTCTATTGTTGGCTTTTACTCTCAATAATTGCCGTTGGGTCTTCTACCGAGCTGTTCCTTAGGGCCCTCCAGTATTGTCTATTAGTATACTACTGCACCTAAAACTATATGCTTAAGTTTTTGAGATGCTATTTATCATGTATCTTAAAAAAGTTGATTATGGGCCGTCAATATTTCATGTATGAGATGGATCCTTTGTGATTTCAGCTTAATGCCCCGTTTTTACCTCGGCTTTTACCACCTTGAAGCATGATCTTATGAGTGTTTGGCTTGTTTGCTGATGTATTTGAATAATCTATTTCTAAATTGTTGCGTTGTAAATTTGGGTTTTGCTAGGTAGGTTTTAAATAACATTTCACAGAAATCTGTTTAACATTTTATCCAATATATGAAATTATGATTCTGATCAAGTAGAAGGAAAATTTTCATCTGCAGGTGATTGGTATGCATTTTATGAATCCTCCTCCTATAATGAAACTGGTTGAGATTGTAGGGGGTGCGGATACATCAGATGAGACATTCAGCGCAACAAAAGCCTTGGCAGAGAGGTGATTGGCTCAAATACCTTTCGCCGTAGAATTTTTATGGTTTTTGTTTGTCTTACTACTTTGTGTTGAAAAAAGAAATGGGTAAAATCTCCATTCTTCCATCCCGTAGTCAGGAACGTCTGGAAAAGAGGGGGATGAATGTGCATGCCTCTTTTCTATTTGGTCTGCTAATGTGCAGTTCTGACCGATGGATTTGTAGGTTTGGCAAGACAGTGGTATGCTCCCAGGATTATGCGGGCTTCATTGTAAATCGGATTTTAATGCCAATGATTAATGAAGCATTTTTTACGCTTTATACTGGAGTTGCAACAAGGGAGGACATTGATGCAGGGATGAAGCTGGGAACAAACCATCCAATGGGTCCTTTAGAGCTTGCGGATTTCATTGGATTGGATGTCTGCTTGTCAATAATGAAAGTCCTTCATGCTGGTCTAGGGGATAGTAAATATGCTCCCTGTCCTCTTCTTGTTCAGAATGTTGATGCAGGACGGCTTGGAAGAAAACGAGGAATCGGAGTTTATGACTACCGTAAAGCACCTGAAGCGGTAAAATCAAAACCTCGTCTTTGAGATGCATTATTAAAACAATTGAGGTTTAAAGCAGAGTACCTTTGTGAATATGATGCATGGCTTGTCTTTTTGGTCAAGATGAATGTGCGCAGGTTGCTGCCTACTAGAATCCTTGCCAGGAATAATTTCTTTTGTACCTTCTGTATATAATAGATCATGGAATAATATTGAAGAGGCCGAGACTCTTCAAAAGGTTAAAAGTTTGATTACTTTAGAAAGGGAAGTGGCACAATGCAAACATACTTTTCATAAATTCCAGAGGATTTTTGTGCTTACGTTACATGTTTCTTTCTCGAAAGTTTGTACTTCTTATCTGTTTATCTTTTAAAGAGACTAATGAATTCAGGTTATCTAAGCTAAGACTAAAGTAATTGGCGGATCAGCAATTGCATCAATTACAAAAATTTTCGGCACTAACTAGACAACTAAAAATCATTGTAAATACTGTGATGGTTGATAAAATAAGATTTTCTATAATTTTATGACCCTAATTTACCTTCGGAAATGGATCGTTTACCTTGTTACCTCCCCTTTCAGTTTGGAATGCAATTGCATGCTTCCCAACCTCCACAGATTTATTCCTTTTAGTAGCTTCAAATCTGCTTGAAAGTTGTATGCATATAACTTCAATCTGAGTGAAAGTTCTGAATTTCTGATTTCATTGTGGGGTTGTGAGTAATTTCTTGAAGTTGATTGCAGGCATGCAGCCATAAAATTAAAACATTGATAGGCAATCATATGTTTTTGCAACCTCTACAACTGCAAGTAATAGCTATTGGAGCTTTAAAAACCCCTCAGTCAAACCATATGCTGAGCAAACATCATTATAATACATAATTCTAGTCGTTCTTGACCATACCATCTTTCAAATACATCTTTACATCATTTACAGCATTTAAATAACCTGTAAGCAACGGTTGATTGATATTATTTTTTAGTAATGTTTTATATATAAAGTGAAATCTTATAAAGATTTACATATAAAGTGATGTGATATGAAATGAATGAAAGAATGAACATAAAAAATTAAACTTATCATATTTATTCTTCATTTCATTTCTTATTATATTATTTTGTACATAAATCTTTGTAATATTTTTGTGTATATCTAACATTATTGATTTTTTTTTTTGGAGTAATGTTGTCCTTAATAACGGAATTTACTAACCAAACTTACTAATTGACATGGCAACAGCCGTGACAGAGCCACCTCATCAACATGCCACGTCACTTCCCCAAAACTTAAAAAAAAAAAAAAAAAACATTCCAACGGACGACCACCACCGCGTCTTCAAAACGAAGACCACCTCCACCGCGCCTTTCAAAAAGTTATTTTTTGTTTTTTTGTTTGGCGTTCTGCTAATTTCTTATTATCAAAAGCTGTTTACTTTGTGTCTGTGATTTGGTTGTTATATTTGATTTGTAAACTTTGTTGGTATAATTTTTTTGGTTAGTTCGATAAGTTGTTGGTGGGTGTGTTTGGGTTTTATTTTTATGTAAAGTTTTGGTGATGATGGTTTATTCATAAACCATCATCACCAAAACTTCTGCGGGATGCCCAGCTAACGGGAGCTCAAATTAATAAATAAATGCCTTAATGGGACCCTGCTACGGTCCTACAGTTCCAACTTGTAATAAAATGTAACTGCTTTCTTTTGAGTCACTTTTCTAAAGCTTTTGTTTTTGCCTTTGTCTATTTTATTAGTTTTTGACTTGTTCATGACGTTACTAGAAGGTTATTCTATCTGGGTAATTTGATTATTTGAATCATGTGGTTGCTAATGGAGTATAATAGCATTTCTAGTTTTATTTGGGAATTGTTTGTCCACTGTCTGTGTTTGCTGCTTTTTCAGGAGATGTTTTATGCTTTCTGCGGTGTGTGTTTGCTGCAGTTTGTATAGGCTGTCCAGTGTGTGTGTTTGCTGCTGATTTTGGTTGTTGGTTACAGGATGGTGGGACTGGTAATGCAGTTTTTTGCTCCCTTTTGCTGCAATTGTGTTGTTGCTGAGGAAGTGATATAGCTTGGTTGAAGATGCAGCAGCTTTTGGCAATTTTTGTTTGCTGGCAGCAGGACCTTGGTGATGGAGATGCTCATGCAAGTTGTCCTATCCCACTCTTTTTGGAACTGCAGATTTGTGGTTCATTCAGATTTGTGCAATAGAATTCTGCAGATTTGTGATTCATTCAGATTTGTGGTTCATTCAGTGCATTCTTTGGAGCTGGTGCAGCAGAAATCTTCAGTAGCCTGGAGCTGCAGTAGCAGATTTGTGAATTTCATAGATGGTTGTGTAGAGTGTTGCAAGCAAAGTGGGATAGGATTTTGTTGAGATGTTTGAAGTTGGGTTTTCTTTTTATTTTGACTTTTGTATTCCCGTATTATGAGATGGTTTCTGCATTTTATATTTGTAACTTTGAAAATGTGGTTAAAATAGTATTGTTTATGTTTGGTATCCAATAGATTATTAGAAGTTAGCAATGTTTTAACATAATAGTGCAACATGTGTTTATTTTAAATGTCATCTTTAAGAAGCTATAAATAATAATGATTGATGCCATTAATAAATGAAACTGGTATCTGACCATTTAAACATACAAATATCCCTCACATTTTCTGATTTCATCCTACATACAAATGCTATAAAAATGAAAAACCGAAATAAGAACTTTAAAAGAAGATTATATTGAAGCACTGGTGAAGTCCACTGCTGTAAAGATTATACTACATTAGTAAGTTCAACAAAGAGCTTCAAGCAGCCAATAATGGCACTCATTCTCTCCCACTCTAAATCAGATGCACACATTCTATAGTCTGGTTCGTATTTCTGCAGACGAAAAAACACCTCTGCACTCTAATGCATCTTTAAGCATTGAATATGTAGAGTTCCATTGTGATGGATTATCAACACACAAGCACTCAGGACCCTCAACTCCAATTTCTAAAGCCACTTTATTGAATTTTGCTAGTGTTGATTGAGAACTTTTGACATATCGAATGATTTGCCTAATCTTGTAAGTCACCTCGCAGAGTGCTTCCAGAGCATCTTGAACCATCAGACTGACAACATTTGTCGCACAGCAAACATCAAACAATTGCCCATTTAAATAGAGGAGTCTGTTTTGAGAAAGACTGTCTTTAATTCTATACACCATTACGTCACTGCTAGCCCCACTATCAAATGTCACCGCAAATAACTTACGATCTATATCCCAATCCATTAGACATGTCATTATAACCTTAGAAGTCGCATCTTCTGTGAGAAGAATCAGTCATAATGAAATTCAAAGTTTTTCAATTGCCAATCTTCATCAATAAAGTGTGTTGTCAAACACAAGTACTCAGCATCACCTGTAGAAGCCCACCCATCAGGTGTCACCCTTTTTCACCCGATCAAGTCATTCCACACAACAGATTTTAATCTGCTGGAATTGACAATGACTGCATCTGACATATCCACTGCATCAACCTGATATTTAACAATGTGCATAAAAAACAAATGAAATCCATTATTTAACAAAATAAAAACCTGGTAATCATCGAATTAATATAACATTCATTAAGCCCTAAAAAAGCAGCAATGAGTAAAGGATGCCAAAAACAGTCATTAAGAAAAATAACTTTAGAAGAAAAAATTAGAATAAGAATGTCATGTACATTTTAAAAGAAGATTATGTTGAAGCACTTGTGAGCGCCATTATTGCCAGCAAGCTTTACAGCAGTGGCTTTAAAGACTCCAGTGCTGAAGTCCCTCAGTATCTTGGTGGAGAATTCATAACTTGGTATTTTCCTTGGATGTCGCCACTTTTCTCCATCCACAGTGTAGATCCCATGACCCAATAGATCTGCAAAACACAAATTAAACAGCTTTTGACAATAGAAATCAGCAGAACACCAAACAAAAAAACAAAAAATACACTTTTGAAAGGCGTGGTGGAGGTGGTCGTCGTTTTGAAGACGCGGCTGGCTGGTGTGGTGGTTAAGGTTGAATAGACTTTGACAGAGAGAAATATGATTAGGAGAAATTTTGATTGTTAGGGTTTGTAAAATTTGGGAGAGAATATGATTTAGGATTGAACAATTTGGGAGGGAATTTGATTTCTTGTATATTTCAATTTGGCTTGAAAAGTTTTTTTTTTTTTTTTTTTTTGATAGTTTTGGGGAAATGATGTGGCGTGTTGATGATAACGAGGTTACCACGTCATTAGTAAAAATGGTTAGTAAGCTTCATTAGTAAGGACAATATTACTCTATTTTTTGAGTAATATTATTTGTATAAATTCTTATACAAAGATGATTCATATAAACTGGTGTGATAGGTCACAAAGCATGTTATATAGTATTGAGATTCACGTAATTTAATATTATATTAATGTTATATGGACTCTTATGTCACGTAGTATTAATATATTGTATTACGTCATTTTGTACAAATTCTTTGTATAAAGAGTTATACAAAGAGTTTGTACAAATAGCTTTGTTCCTATTTTTTTATGTTAATTCTTAAGGTAATGTTATTTGTACAAATTGACATGATATGTTATATAACATGCCATATGGTGTTAAAGACCACATAACTTCATATTACATGTGAGTCCTTATGTTATGTGACACTTATTTAGTGTATCACATCAACCTTTATATCATGTGACACATATTTAATGTGTCACGTCAATTTATACAAACTCAATTTCAATTTGTATAAATAGCTTTACCCTGATCCTTATCACCATGAAGAAAGTTTTCAAACTTAACCACATGGTAATGTCAAATTTATGTTCTTTATTGCTTGCCAGCTTGGGGAATCTTCTACTGGGACAAAGAAATCAAGTTGAGCCCCTAAATTTCAATACAAGTGGCCAAAGATGACCCACAAAAGAGAGCCAATTGAGGGATGTATTAACTTCATGTTTTGATCATATGCATGAGCAGTCAGCCCCACATCACATTTTGCCCTAAAGTTGGCATTATAGGCAGTACCACCTTCTTTATTGATGGTGATTGAAAAGGAATCCAATGAGTGAGCAAAAACTTAAAATAAAGAAAATAAAGATGAACAACATTATTAGATAAGAAAGCGAATAGAAAAGGGGTTTTGGAGCTCAACTTTTTCTATACATTTGCTGTTTTGGTAACATTTTTGAGACCAGAAGAAAGGCAGTAGTAGATAGCAATGAAGTTCTTGTTCCAGTGTCCATGTTGCTCTTGTTTCTGCTTCATGAAGCCCAAAAAAGGCAAACCAAAGGTGAAGGATGCTAAAGCAGAGAAGAAAGAAGAGAAGAAAGAAGAAAAGAAAGAAGAGAAAAAGGAAGCCTAAAATGGCAAACTGATGCAGGGGAACTAATGTAATGTTTAATTCTCTTTCTTTTTCTGTTCTCCTTTACTTGCTGAAGTAATTTGTCTGCAGCATTTTTGACAAGAGTTCATACGAAATGCTGGCTTGGGATCCTTCTAAAATTGTCTATTGCTTCTACTTCCAATTGCAGTGTATACACATAATAAAATTTAATTAAAGGTTATGTTTGGTGTAATGTATCAAAATTGTGGTCATTTCTTGCATGGATTGTTTGGTCAGTAAAAGATCTATTTGTTTGAGACTGCCTTCAATTTTCTCATAATAAATGCTTACAGAATTCCATTTTCTTGTAACTATAGTCTGCATTGCATCCAAATTTAACAAGCTGTGAAAAATTTGCGACCCAGATTCCAAAAAAGGCCACTGTAACAACACACATAAAAAACCAGAAAAATAAAACTGTGAAAGCATTAAAGTAGAATCCCAGATATAAGAAAGTAACCCGGAATGCCGAAAAAGAGACCTGGATATGAATGTTCAGAAGCAGGAATTTTAGATCTCCACAACAGAAAGTACCCCAAAAGTAACAGGAAATTTATCTCTGCAGACAACACAAAGAAAGTTTTAAGCAAAAAACGGATATTTGTATGAGTTAATCTTTCATTCAAAACAAATATGTTATTAAAATTCTGCAGAAAGATCAACCCAGTAAAAGATCCCTTCTGCTGCAGGACATACTTTCTCTGAAGAAAGCAATACCGATTCAGAATCTCCACTGGTCACTGCAGAGATTGGAAATATTTAAAATAAGGGCAAATTCCTCTGAATTTTTAATCTAGCTAAAATCATGCATGTAACCAAATTGGATGATGGAAATACTTCGACGGAGAGAGTCCAGGTCATTCAGGGCAGTGGCGGATCCAGAAATTTTGTTTAAAGTGGATAAAAAAAAACTAATTACATATTAATATTAATATTTTTTAATATTTTTATTAAAGTAGGTTAAAATCTAAAAATTATATATATTAATATTTTAAAAAAAAATTTGAGGGGTTCACCCAAAAAGGGGTTGGATCCGCCCTGATTCTAGAGTATTCTTAATATACTGTTAATTTAAGACAAACTGACATAATGCTATTTAGATTCTAGCATATTATACAAATTTGCCAAGAATCATCACGTATTAGTTATCATCTAATTAGAAGTTCATGAATAATATCCTTATACTTTGCACTCCTAAGAAGAGGAAGTAGAGGTGGCAGAAAGCCAGGGCCCGGTCCCAGGACCAATTCTTATAGGACCAGTCTTGGGACCGGCTTGGGCCTTGGAGAGAGGTGACCGGGCCCAGGCTGGTCCCTCCTCCAACACCCGGGCCTGGAACCGGTCCTGAGCTTGGGGTTTCAATTAATTTCAAAAGACCCCCTAACAAATAACCAAAAATCATAATAAATTTAGGGGTTAAATGTAATTTAAAAAAAAAAAAAGACAGTTGACAAACAAATTGACCTTTGCTAGGGGGCAAGTGTAATAATACTTTTTTTTTTTGCACTTCCCCCCACGCCTAACCTGTAAAAAGGCCTAATTTCCACCTATTTTCCTCACAACCCTAACTCCCATTCTGTCTACTCCAATTCTCAAACTATCTTCAATTTCATCTATTATTCAATTTATTATTTATATTTATTCATTATTCAATTTATTATTTAATTTCATCCATTTTAGTTATTTATTATTTTATCATAATGGATTCCTCAAATTATGTATTTAGAGGATCATCATTACCATACGATTCTAATGAGTATTATATTCCAATTCCTCCATTCATCCAAAAAATGAAAGGATTCGATTCATTTTCACCATTTCAAAATGCATATTCAAAAACACAAATTTCGACAATGTTAATTAATAATTATATAAATAAAAATTTATTTAATTGTTTAAGTTTAAATTTAATTTGCACATTGCGAACATTAACGAAAATTAAATTATCTCTTTAAATTAAAACCTATAAATTTATGACCATTCATTTATATTTATTTACTAATTAATTAAAAATTTAAAATCACCTCCTGATAAATTACAAAAACCCCTCTTACATAAAAGTATATAAAAAATTAAGAGGCTAAATGGATATTTATCAGGCCTGCATAGGACCGTTCCCAAGACCGGTCCTATACAGGCCAAGCCCGGTCTTGGGACCGATCTCAAGACTAGTTCTGAACAAGCCAAACTCAGGCCTGAGACTGGTCGAGATCCTCACAAAAATGACAGGCCTAGCACGGGTAATAACCAATTTGGCTCGACCCTACCCACCTCTAAGAGGAAGTACAACAACAAATGATTTAATTGTCAAAATCATTCAATTAAGGAGCTAAAACAAAAACAAATCTTAACTATTTATATATGATCAATACCGATTGCTTGTTTCAAGTTTTCTTTCAGGCTCATATATATATATAAACTCGAGCTATAAAAAGTACTTAAAACTGATTCGCATATTCACATACGAATTACATATAGTATAAGACTTGTATATATATATTTTTTATAATTTTATAATTGTATATTCATAGAATTTTTTTTAAAAAAAGAAGAAAAAATGTAACACTTCTCCAAGAAATATTACTTTAAAAAAATATTTTGATTTTTAACATTTAGTGGACATAAATGGTCTCCTGTGATTAAGAAATTAAGGGACATATATGTTAAGACAAACGGCAAAGACAAAATAAAAAATTAACCTCAGGTCCAATTCTGATGATCTCATTGAAGATAGAATCCTTGTAAACTGCAGTCACTGGGGCAAGGAGACAAAATTTCATGCATACAGTTCAAGAGATCATCTTGAATTTTACTTCTATTTTTATTTTCTTTATTGCTAAGTCAAAGTCTATATGTTTGTCACAAGTTCCAAGGAAAAATATAAAATATAGTAAAATAAAAAACCATTTATTTTGGTTGGATCAACTGATATCTCACAAAGAATAATACTTTGAGTACTAATGAATGGGTACTAATCTGTGTACTAACTAAAGTATAGTACGGATACTATACATATAATACGAATACTATATTTTAGTTAGTACACATATTAGTACCCATCCGTTAGTACCCATCCGTTAGTACCCATACATCACTCTCTCACAAAACATTATAAATAGACAAAACATATCTAAGTTGTAGATTTTCTGTGTTGTGTCTTTCGTAATAATCCTTCATGCTTTCACCATCACCATCTTGAAGATAAGAAGATAATTAGAGAAGATGTTATCAGACACAAGTTTAGATGGTGGCACACCCTTGTTAGAGGCGGCAGGTGATAATCATGGAGAACAAAGTTGGTGGAAGAAAGTTCTGGTTTTGGACGTGGAAGAAGCCAAAAATCAAGTCTTGTTTTCACTACCAATGATTCTTACCAATGTTTTCTACTATGCAATCCCTTTGGTTTCTGTCATGTTTGCCGGTCACCTCGGCCAACTCGAGCTTGCTGGTGCCACTCTGGCCAATTCTTGGGCCACTGTCACTGGTTTCGCTTTCATGGTAAGATTCAATCACTTCAATTAATATTCATACACATGATTTGAGTGGCTCTAGTATGCTTTTGTTTTTGTTTCTGATTGATATTTATGGTTGGTTTTTGCCTTATTTAGACGCAGTTGATTGGCTTCAATTATATTTATGTTACGTTGCTTCAATGGAAAATCTACCAGGTTATCAAAAATCCAATAGAAATGCGAATTTTATTGGTGAATTAGCTCTTTATAAAGAAAGTTTTTTTTCCCCTCCCTAAATTTAAAGAAATAAGAGTTGGTTTATGTATATTCATTGACATTAATTTTTGGGTGGGGGGGGCGCAATCTCTCAGTCTTTCTCTTTCAATATATGTAAACTTTCATTTGCTTTCACCTGGTTTCTTATGTTGCGATTACATATCAATTTGCTTGGTCATAAGTTGTAATTGAGATTATGGCCATTCTGCAATCAAGGGAGTATTTGGTGATAAATCATAACGTAAATGTGAATTTACAACGAATATAGAGTCTATTTGATCTTTAGAATTTTACAATCATAATCTATAGGATCAGTATGCAACTTCAAGGAAACAATTATAAAACTGGGAAGTCCATGACTAGTATAATCTATATGCTTATTCTCTTCTTGTTTCTCCTAGACTTTCTGTTTCTTTTCGGTGCTTCTTTGAGTCTTTGACGATGTCTTCTCTGTTCTTATTTTAGATAGGGCTAAGTGGAGCACTTGAAACACTTTGTGGTCAAGGATTTGGAGCAAAAATATACAGAATGTTGGGAATATATCTACAAGCATCATGCACTATATCCTTCTTCTTCTCGATAATCATATCCATCTTCTGGTTCTATACAGAGCCTATACTTGTTTTATTTCAACAAGATCCCAGTATTTCAAAACAAGCTGCTCTCTATATGAGATATCTCATTCCTGGTATATTTGCATATGGCTTTTTACAGAACATCTTAAGGTTTCTTCAGACTCAATCCATTGTTATGCCAATGGTCTTGTTCTCGGCGCTACCACTGGGCATTCATTTCGGCATTGCATATGCTTTAGTTCATTGGACATCGCTTGGTTTCAAGGGAGCTTCCCTAGCAGCTTCAGTTTCGTTGTGGATATCAGTCCTTGTGTTGATAATATATGTGTTTTCTGCAAAAAAATTAAAGTATACATGGGAAGGATTTACTTTTGAATCATTTAGTTTCATCCTCACAAACTTGAAAGTAGCCTTGCCCTCTGCAACAATGGTATGGTAAGTGTCCCAAATTTTCATCATTTAAGTTACAAAGTCACTGTTCTTTGATTTCAAATTCTAAGAGAAGTAAAGCCTCATTTAACTAAATTGTTTAGAATCATGCATGCTCAATCATGTTTGTCTAAAAGAGAATCAGATTTACTGCCTCTCTAGCTCAAATGTTTGAAATATGGAAATCTTCTTTGTGTTAGTCCTGTAAACATGAGTTCATGACTTAGAAAGATTTCAACCTTATTAAAAACAGTTTAAGAATTCCATTTGCCTGAAAAAAAAAAGCAGTACAAAAGTTCATTTAAACGAATTATAGTAACATAACCAAGGGATTTATTGTACCAAATTAAATTAGCCTTAAAATCTTACTCTTTGATCAATTGGAAGCAATAGTAGTGTCGAAAAGAGATCAAAATATCATCACACCCCCTAAATCTTACTAGTTATTTATTTATCACCTTTGTACTTTTCCAGCCTGGAGTACTGGGCCTTTGAGATTCTTGTGTTCTTAGCTGGAGTGATGCCAAACTCAGAACTAACCACTTCGTTGATCGCAATGTGGTACGTTTCACTTTTTTTTTTTAATATATATCCTACATAAATTTTTTTTCCTGTCTCTTTTGTGGGTTGTGATTGCCTTTTTAATTTTCTGGTTTTTATGATCTTCAGTGTGAATACAGAAACTATTGCCTACATGATTACCTATGGTCTTAGTGCGGCAGCAAGGTTAGTTGATAGAAAATAAAAAATTTCTAGCGCATTGTCTTTTAGAAATCTAAGAGAAACGAGACTTATATTTTTGTGACAGCACAAGGGTGTCAAATGAATTGGGAGCAGGAAATGTCAGTCGAGCTAAGAATGCCATGGCTGTGACTCTTAAGCTGTCTGTCTTCCTCGCTCTTATAGTTGTTCTTGCTTTAGCTTTCGGTCATAATATCTGGGCTAGCTTCTTCAGTGACAGCACCGAAATCATAAAGCAATTCGCCTCTTTGACGCCCCTTCTTGCAATCTCGATAACCTTTGATTCTGTGCAAGGTGTCTTATCAGGTTTGTATCATCCAATTTTTCTACAATAATATGCAAGGTTCCAAACATATAAATATTTCAATCGTCAATGCAATAGAATTTATGGTGTAGGTGTGGCAAGAGGATGTGGTTGGCAACACTTGGCTGTGTGGGCAAACTTAGCAACATTCTATTTCATTGGCATGCCAATTGCAGTACTTCTTGGATTTAAGTTAAAACTTTATGCTAAAGTGAGACCAGATTTAAATTATTTTGTTCAGAACTT
Source organism: Pistacia vera (assembly GCF_008641045.1). NCBI lineage: Eukaryota > Viridiplantae > Streptophyta > Magnoliopsida > Sapindales > Anacardiaceae > Pistacia > Pistacia vera. The sequence goes on from NW_022195663.1 coordinate 1,089,496, forward strand.
CTTCATTTCTCATCTTTCAGTTACTGATATTGAATGTTTTATTTGGTACAGGGTTTGTGGATTGGGTTGATCTGTGGTCTCTCTAGCCAAGCCAGCTCCCTCTTATTGATTACGTTGTGTCGAAACTGGACTAAATTGGCCACTCTTGCGAACAGAGAAAAAGAAACCCCAAGCCTTATTTGAAGAATGTATAGACGAGGATGCAGGAATAATATCAGATTTTTGGAGGCCACGCCAAGTTGTGAAACTTTTTCTCAACTCAGCTCAGAAATATAGTTTGATATGGCGGCCATGCCGTATGCCAGCTTCTTCTGACTGATTAGGCAGCCAACAGTGAACAATCCATTACAAATGAAAGGAAAGAAGGGGTTTGGTACTAACCAAATCATATTGACACGATATTTTTTCTTTTCTCATGGAGAATGACCCAAGAAAATCTGATGATCTCATTGAAGAGAGAATCCGTGTAAACTGCACTCACCGGAAAGGAGACAAAATTTCATACATAATCTTTGTTTTGCTCAGGGGTTTTACTTGACCCTGCAAGGTTTAATCAAATACAAAAGTCCCCCAGAATTTCACAAATAATAAAAACCCCTGTTCTTAGTGAGTTGTTAATATTAATAGAATGATGAGTTTATTTACAACAGAAATACTACATTCACAAACGTGACATGTTAACTTGTAATTGGTCAGTTCACAATGAGTTTCGTCTGATCAAATACAAACTGATCAATTGTAAGCTGTCACGTCAACGTTTGTGAGAATTGTTTGACAAATTATCTTTATTTTATTTATAAATATTTATCTAATTATCTCTCGAGATATCAATCAAATATGAGCCTAAAGCTTGACTCGCCTTGACCATACAAACTCAGGCTTTTTTTCTTGAATTTGGGCCTAGATTAAAAAAAAAAAAAGAGCGAAATTATCAGTTCTCCACTAATGGATTAAAAAAGTCTTACTTTTTAATAAATTTTGTAATGATAAATTTATCTTTACTTTAATTTTCTATTTTCTATAAATGCTTTTGACACTCTATTGTTATCTAAAGTTTTGTTTTATGAATAATGATAGGTATATAATATAAATGAAGAAAATGAAATGTTAACTCTTTTAAAATAAAAGAAATGGAATGAAGGACATTTGTTAAATTTATGGGGTACCATAAGAAAAATAATTTAACTTTAAAATTTTGAAATAAAATATATTAAGAAATGAGGCTTTTTTAGTTCATTAATAGGTGTCGATAGCAGCTCCACTTTTGAAAAATTTAAGGTCAAAGTAAAAGCCCAGCCCATTGTTAATAATCGAGCCTGCACGGCCCATAATGCACTAACCTGCTCAGGCTACAGAGGGCCCCAACTAGCCCACATGCAGGCCTACATAACATTCGAAGGTTTTAGAATTTAGAATGAAGATATAGTAGAAGAAAAGCAATGGATGGAGCTTTAGCAAGGAATTTTAAAAAGATGATGTTCTGAGTAGGACTGTAAACGAGCCGAGCCGAGCTTTTAGCTTATCGAGCTCAGCTCGTTTACAATAGTGTTGAGATAAAGCCTGGCGACCCTCAGAATTGAGACTCGAACTTGAGCTCGGTTGAGTTTGAGTCAAGCTCGAGTCAGTTCGAACTTGAGCTCGCAAGCCTGATATCGAGCTCGAGCTCGTTAATCCATTTTGTCATTAACGAGTTCACGATTTGGGCTACTGATTGATAGGATACACGCTAAATCTATTAACTTGGACAACAACAAAATGGGTCATCCACCAAAAGCCTTAAATTTGCCAGGCTAGGCTGAGAAATTTTGTTTTAGTAAAGATACTCATCGTCTGTTGAGGCAGCCAACTTCAAACTTCAACATAAGCACTCTTGACTGAATCCTGGAAAGACATAATCTGTCGATGATGTCACCAAGTCTTGACTACATTCTGACCTTGTGCACCATGTCACTACACTGAATCGCTCTTTAACTTATTCAAGACATCCCTTAGTTGTCGATGCTGCTCATATTATGCACATCATTCATCTGTATCAACAATCCATTCTGGATTTGGGAGTTCTTTGTTTGCGATTTGGGATTTACAGCAAGTGGAAACTGAAATTGATTTGGTGTATTGATTGTATTCGTGTTATACGAATTTGCACTTTTTGGGGGGGGGGGNCCTTTGTCATATTTTATCGTAGACTGATTATTTAATCTTGCCTTCAATGTGTTTTGTCTCTCAATGGCTTTTATCTTCTTCAGTGTGAACACAGAAGCTATAGCCTACAATATTGTCTATGGTCTTAGTGCTGCTGCAAGGTTAGAAGTTAGAATCACTGCATATGAATTCTCTGGTTTCATTCCACATTTTGTTTCAGAAATTTAAAAAGAGAAAACTCACATTTAATTTATGACAGCACGAGGGTGTCAAATGAGTTGGGCGCAGGTCATATCAATCGAGCTAAAAATGCCATGGTTGTGACTCTGAAACTCTCTGTCATCCTTGCTCTTATAATTGATCTTGCACTGGGCTTTGGTCATAACATATGGGCCGGTTTCTTCAGCAACAGCTCGGTAATAATCAAGGGGTTTACCTCTTTGACACCCTTTCTGATAATCTCGATGACTTTAGATGCAATGCAAGGCATATTATCAGGTTTGTGTCATCAAATTTCCTACCTTCAATACGTATATGTAAGTATTTCGATTGTTGACGTAAATTGACAAGATTCCTGTGCAGGAGTGGCGAGAGGATGCGGGTGGCAGCACTTGGCAGTGTGGGGTAACTTAGGGACGTTTTATTTCATTGGCATGCCGATTGCACTACTTCTTGCATTCAAGTTAAAGCTCTATGCAAAGGTGAAACAATGTTAATGAAATTGGTTCATTATGCATAACTTCTGCATTCATATTTATCCTTGTAATGGTTTATTTTGATGCTTCAGGGACTGTGGATTGGGTTAATCTGTGGGCTCTTCAGCCAAGCCATCACCCTATTGTTGATTACAATTCGGCAAAACTGGACTAAATTGGACCTTGGGCCTTAGCAGGTCCAAATACAAAACACCTTTCACGTGCTTAAAGCCATGGCCCAATTCCGAGTAAGCCCACGATAGAACTCGCATAATGGGCTAGCCTATTACGCCAATCAAGTTGTTCACAAATTAAACCCAATTACTAAGGTCCGAATTCGCCTAGGCCTCATCACCAGTTTATTTGGGCCCAAGCCCATCGACCCAAGATCACTCTCAAGAACCACAGTTACTTAAACCCTAAAGTTATCTATTTCCTGTTTTATTACTATCCTGATTCTCCTAGAAAATCCATCAACATCCTAATTCATTTAAGATCTTGAATCTTACATTGAATATGATTCTAACTCTTTCAAAAGCAGGTGAATCAAGGATTTTCCTATTCACTAAACCTCAACCACTATGGACTCATAGTCCTACTAGGATTTGGAGATCCTATGACTATTATATAAACAAAGGCATGTCTTCTCATAATTCATTCGACATTACACCTTCAAACCCCCTAGTTCTCACCCTTGAGAGTTATACATCAATGTCGTAGTTCTAGTCTCCGACTAAACTTTTGGTAACTCTATCTTTCTCTTGCCCTCACTAAATTAGCCTTATTTAGTCTTACTGACTTTGAGCGTCGGAGTGCCTACGACAAACACCACCCCAGGTGTTTCCTGTTCACTTCACGCATGTTTATTCGTGTGCGCAGGTGTAGCGGATTGCTAGTGGCCTCAACCTCACGGGATCAGACCCTCTTCTGTAATCATATATTTTATCGTCTACAGAATTTTGACATACGATATCTCAAATATTATGTTCAATATTAAAGGGCTTCAGGTTTTCCTATACTAATAAATAGTACATTCATATCCATATGTACTCAAAAAAATCATTCATAGCTTTTTCATATTTAAGGCAGGAGAACGACTCACACCTACCTAGAGTTTGCTATAAAGACAAATTGGTATCCAAAAAGTTTTGAAATGACAAATACCCACATTCTGTCAGAGTTTGTTATTAAAAACCATTTGAAAAATGACAGGATGATAATTTTTTATATAGCTAGAAAATCTAACACTATGTCCACACCTCCGCCAAAACCTCTACCATGGCTAGAACCACGGTGGCCTGGAAAAAAATGGTTCTACATGAGAAACCAGTATGAATATAACCTACATTTCCAATTGAACTATGAGTTACAGGTCTTTTTACTTTCGTTTGCGCTATGGCAGCTAGTGCTCCTTAGATCATAGAAGTAATGCTGCAGAAAATGAAGATTTTTTGCAATGTAGCTCCATAGGAACCATAAATAGAAACACGAGAAATATTAGCAGAAATCGAGATTTCAGGCGTGAGGTAGTTTAGGAACAGAACTTAAATACATTATGTCTTTTAAGAAATTAATAGAGACGAGATTTATTTACTGTGACGCAGCACAAGGGTGTCAAATGAATTGGGAGCCGGAAATGTCAATCGAGCTAAGAATGCCATGGCTGGGACTCTTAAGCTCTCTGTCCTCCAAGCCCTACTTGTCTGTGCTTAGCCTTCGGTCACAATATCTGGGCTAGTTTCTTCAGTGACAGCACCGAAATAATAAAGAAGTTTGCCTCTTTGACACCACTTCTTGCACTTTCGATAATGTTGATTCTGTGCAAGGGGCTTATCAGGTTTGTATCATCCAATTTTCTATTACAACATACATAACTTCAAGCAAAGTGTTTATCAATCCAAGAGGTTTATGGTGCAGGTGTGGCGAGAGGTTGCGGTTGGCAACATTTGGCGTGTGGGCTAACTTAGCAACATTCTATTCATTGGCATGCCAACTGCAGTGCTTTGGATTTAAGTTGAAGCTTTATGCTAAAGTAAGCACTGGCTACACAGAAGTTCTCATTTCTTGTTCTTTCAATCACTGATCTAATGATTTATTTGGTACAGGGCTGTGGATGGTTGATCTGCGGTCTGTTCAGCCAAGCCACTCTCTCTATGATTACGTTGTGGTCGAAAATGGACTAAAATGGCCATTCTTCCAAACAGAGAAAATGAAAGCCCAAACTTTGCCAACTTGTAAAACTTTTCTCAACTCAATTCAGAAATAGAGATGATATGGTGGCTTGCCAGCTACTTACTGATTCGGCAGCCAACAGTAAATGTATGTAAGTGTATTGGGTAGTGATTATAATGTCTTGTACTCATATATATGATGGTAGATTCAATCTCTCATTTTCTCTTTCACAAGATATTTGATTTGCAACCAGCATGATCTGTTGTTTGTCATACAATCCAGATTTAGGCCTTCCATTTTCTATACAGCATTCTTCATATCATATTACATGCAGGGATAAAATCTGAAAATTTGATCTATTTGTAGCATGTGTACAATAGAATTCAATAATTCATCCTCACCTCTTAGTCCTGTTAGTTCTCTACTTCTATACTTTCCATCTGGGGTATGGGCTTTTGAGATGATTGTCTCACCCAAAATGGATGCCGAATTGGGGTATTGGGTTGTGAGCTGGACTAAAAAAAAGTAAGCTGAACATTATTGTACTTTAAATAAGTTCTTTGTTGTTAGTTTCATAGTTAATTTAGCTCCATCTTAATCAAAGTTGGCATACTCTTTTTTTAATTTTTTATTTTTTATAAATAAGATATTTAGTTTAATTTACGCTTACTCGACTAATATTAAAAAAGACTAGATAGTAATCCACTGCCCAATCCCTGGTTTCAAAGTTGGAATACCGTTTGATACCAAGGACCATTAATATTCTACCAATAACTTCACAAGCTATAAAGATGGTTTCTGCTTCTTCAACCTCAATAATGTTATATGGATATTCAAACTTCTGGTCCATTACGTTGAACTTGATATTAAAAGTTGTTTAAAATTCAACAATTTCTGATGTAGTTAGAGACGAGTTGATAAGTACCTGATTCTACCATGCGGTGCCTAAATCAGAAGGCAATCTGGCTACCCGACACTGCAACTAACAGTCAAATTCTAAATGAGTGAAAGGAAGGGTCTGTCAGCGTCACAAACACAACATATCAAAACGTGATAAATTTTTGCGAAAATTAAACCTGAAAGGCGTCAAAAGCTGGCAGATTCGAAAAAAATAAAAATAAAATGAAGATTGATTAGAAATATTATTCCGGAACAAATCCCAAAGTGCCACTTATTCAACACTGTACTAACATCCACACAAACTCCTCTTATTCAAACACTGTACTAACATCACACACACACACACACACCATCTATAATATATATTATATATATATATAATTTTTCCGCCTTTTTTTCGTGCACATCCATTTAATTACATTGTGTTAAAATTAGATGTTGATTGCAATATATCAAGGTATATGCCAGTTTCCGATTATTCTACATATAAGTATATAAATGTTTCATGTTCCTTCATTTTGACTTGGTTTATATTGTTTCTTGTTCTTTGAATACCTTCAAGATAAGGGTTATCAAACACAAGTGGTAAATGGTGGAAGTGGAACACGTGTTAGAGGCTACTGGTCATCGAGATGGAGAAGAAACCAGCAGGGAAAGTTGGTGGAAGAAACTTTTGGACGTGGAAGAAGCCAAGAATCAAGTTTTGTTTTCCCTGCCATGATTCTTACTAATGTTATATACTCAGCCATACTTTGGTTTCGTTCATGTTTGCCGGTCACCTTGGCGAGCTTGAGCTTGCTGGAGCCACCTCGCCAACTCTGGGCCGTTGTCTCTGGCTTCGCTTTAATGGTAGCCACCACTTATCTCTTATTAGTTTCTGCATTTGCTGCATATATGAGTGTTGTTCATAAAACATGTAGATATTTAATCCACCATGTCTTGAAATTAAGTATTAATCTGCAACTTGAAGAAATGATAGTGAAAAAATGTCCATTCCAATCCATATAATCCATAGACTAATTGCTTCTGTTTGATTTTTTTTTTTTTCTGTTTGATTCATCCCATGCCTCGTTAGATTTATTTCCTCTCTGTTCTTGTTGTAGGTGGGGTTAAGTGGAGCACTTGAAAAACTTTGGCCAAGGATTTGTGGGGATTATACAGAATGTTGGGATATATCTACAAGCTTCCTGCATAATTCATTTTTCTTCTCAGTGGTATCCATTGTTTGGTTCTATACTGAATCTATTCTTATTTTGCTCATCAGATTTGCTATTGCAAAACAAGCAGCTCTTTTGTGAAGTATCTTATTCCTGGTCTATTTGCTTATGCTTTTTTACAAAACATTTTAAGGTTTCTTCAGACAATCCATTGTCCTGCCATTGGTAGTGTGTTCAGCTATACCAATGGGCATTCATTTGGGATTGCATATGCTTTTGTTTATGTACATCCCTTGGCTTCAAGGGTGCTGCACTGGCAGCTCAGTTTCGTTATGGATATCGTGCTGTTGTTGGCAATTTATGTCCTTCGCGCGAAGAAGTTTGAGCATACGTGGAAAGGATTTTCTCGTGAATCATTCAGTTCCATCCTTCCAAACTTAAAAATAGCTCTGCCTTCTGCAGCAATGGTATGGTAAGTATTGCCAAATCTTCTTTAGTCTTTAGTCTTTTCTTTAATTTAAGTTTATTAGACCACAAACCCACTTTTTCTATCTCAATCATGGCCATAAAGTTAGAACTTAACTGATGTACAGAGTTCATTATAAAGAATCATAGCAGAACTAAATTCTATACTTTTTAGCTTGGAGTATTGGGCTTTTGGATTTGGTGATTTTAGCTGGATTGATGCAAACTCAGAAGTAACTACTTCATTGATTGCAATGTGGATGCTTCAATTTTCTATAGTTTTTTTTTTTGAAAATTTTCTAGCAAAGTCTTCAGCATCACTATCTTGAAGAGAAAGAAGATAATTAAAGATGTTACCAGACACAGGTTTAGATGGTGGTACACTGTCGTTAGAGGGTGCAGATGATGATGATGTACAAACTTGGTGGTCGAAGAAAGTTTTGGACGTGGAAGAAGCAAAGAATCAAGTGTTGTTTTCGCTACCAATGATTCTTACTAATGTTTTCTACATTGCCATCCTTTTGATTTCTGTAATGTTTGCCGGTCACCTTGGTCAACTTGAGCTTGCTGGTGCCACACTTGCCAATTCTTGGGCCACTGTCACTGGTTTCGGTTTCATGGTGAGATTCAAACACATGATTTGAGTGCCTCTAGTACGCTTAATTTTGTTCTTGTTTCTGATTGATAATTTTGGTTGCTATATGAGTTATTTAGTTGCATTAATGTTATATTGCTTCAATGGTAAATCAATCAGTTTATCAAAATTCCAATGAAATTCATTGTTGTGAGTGAATTAGCTCTTCATGAAGTAAATTTTTTCTAGATTGTGAAGGAAATTTGACTATTGGTTAATCCTTATCCACTGGGGCATTAATGGTGGGTGCAATATCTCTCCCTCTCTCTTTCAAGATAGGTGTGCAATTTCATGTGCATTTTCCTTGTTTTCTTGTGAGATTAAGGCCTTTCTACAATCTTGGGAGTATTTGATCATCAGAATTTTACCATGATAATCTATAGGTTCATTTTCATGATAATTATAATCTACAGGCTTATCATCTTGCTGCTGCTTGATTTTTTGTTTCGATGCTTCTTTGACTATTTCTTCTCTGTTATTGTGGTAGGTGGGGTTGAGTGGAGCACTTGAAACACTTTGTGGTCAAGGATATGGGGCCAAATTATACAGGATGTTGGGAATATATCTACAAGCATCATGCATCATATCGCTCTTCTTCTCGATAATCATATCCATCTTATGGTTCTTTACAAAGCCTATACTTGTTTTATTTCATCAAGATCCCAGTATTTCAAAACAAGCAGCTGTTTATATGAGATATCTCATTCCTGGTATATTTGCATATGGCTTTTTACAAAACGTCTTAAGGTTTCTTCAGACACAATCCATTGTTATGCCGATGGTCTTGTTCTCGGCGCTACCAATGGTCATTCATTTCGGCATTGCATATGCTTTAGTTCATTGGACATCGCTCGGTTTCAAGGGAGCTCCTTTGGCAGCTTCAGTTTCGTTGTGGATATCAATCCTTGTGCTGGCAATGTATGTCTTCTTTGCAAAAAAATTAAAGCATACATGGGAAGGATTCTCTTCTGAATCATTTAGATTCATCCTCACAAACTTGAAATTAGCCTTGCCCTCTGCAGCTATGGTATGGTAAGTGTCACAAAATTTCCACATTTTAGTTACCAATTCACCATTCAGTTAGAATCATGAATGCTCAACCATGTTTATATAAAAGTGAATCTGATTTGCTGCCTCTCTAGTCTCTAATAGATTGATTCAGAAACTCACAGATGCCCAATTGAATATTTAAAATATGGAAATCTTCTTTCTGTTAATCCTGTAAATAGGTACATTATTTGAAATAATATTTTATTCTTAATAGGATGAGATATGATTTAATTAAATATGATAGGATTATGAGAATGTGTTTGGTACATTTTTTAAAAACATTTTCTGAAAATATTTAGATTATTTTTTAAGCCTCTAAATTTGTTAATTTAGCTAAACACCCTTTATTATAAAAGTTTATAAATTAACAAAACACCCCTATCCACCCAACCGACTCCGTCGGACAGTGGCAGATAATCATTGGAATGGCACATGACCGATTGGATTTTGTTGGTTGTGTGCTGGCCAAAATATGGTTGTCATCAACGGCTAGATCTCCACGGTCATAATCTGGACGTCGTTGACTGCCAGATCTCTGGCCATAGATCTGAAACGGCCAGATTAACGCATGATTAGTCAAATTCGTTCCATCGTGTGTCATTTCGATGGCAGTGGCGGTTGGCAGTGGTTACTGGTGGGTAACTGTTACTTGGGTGGGAGAAGGTATTTTTGTTAATTTATAAACTTTTATTGAGAAAGATAATTGTTAAAAGTTTTGAGTTTGAATGGAATATGATTGGATTTTGAATTAAATAGTCAACAAATACATTTTTTACTTTTTATGATATAATAATAGAATAGAATAAAGTTTAACAACGTTTATTATTTTGTACTTTTCCAGCTTGGAGTACTGGGCTTTTGAGATTCTTGTGTTTTTAGCTGGATTGATGCCAAACTCAAAACTAACCACTTCGGTGATTGCAATGTGGTATGTTTCATTTTTTTCTATGAATTTCTTTCTGCAATAATCCTTATCTGAGTTGTGATTGTTTTTCTCTTTTCTGGTTTTATAATATTCAGTGTGAATACAGAAGCTATTGCCTATATGATTACCTATGGTCTTAGTGCCGCAGCGAGGTTAGTTTATAGGAAACAGAACTTTAAATACATTATTGTCTTTTAAGAACTTAATAGAGACGAGATTTATTTTACTGTGACGCAGCACAAGGGTGTCAAATGAATTGGGAGCCGGAAATGTCAATCGAGCTAAGAATGCCATGGCTGTGACTCTTAAGCTCTCTGTCCTCCAAGCCCGTACCTTGCTCGTGCTTAGCCTCGGTCACAATATCTGGGCTAGTTTCTTCAGTGACAGCACCGAAATAATAAAGAAGTTTGCCTCTTTGACACCACTTCTTGCACTTTCGATAATGTTGATTCTGTGCAAGGTGTCTTATCAGGTTTGTATCATCCAATTTTTCTATTCCAAACATACATAACTTCAAGCAAAGTGTTTATCAATCCAAGAGAGTTTATGGTGCAGGTGTGGCGAGAGGTTGCGGTTGGCAACATTTGGCGTGTGGGCTAACTTAGCAACATTCTATTCATTGGCATGCCAACTGCAGTGCCTTTGGATTTAAGTTGAAGCTTTATGCTAAAGTAAGACCTGGCTACACAGAAGTTCTCATTTCTTGTTCTTTCAATCACTGATCTAAATGATTTATTTGGTACAGGGCTGTGGATGGTTGATCTGCGGTCTGTTCAGCCAAGCCACTCTCTCTATGATTACGTTGTGTCGAAAACTGGACTAAAATGGCCATTCTTCCAAACAGAGAAAATGAAAGCCCAAACTTTGCCAACTTGTAAAACTTTTCTCAACTCAATTCAGAAATAGAGATGATATGGTGGCTCTGCCAGCTACTTACTGATTCGGCAGCCAACAGTAAATGTATGTAAGTGTATTGGGTAGTGATTATAATGTCTTGTACTCATTAATTATAGTGGTAGATTCAATCTCTCATTTTTCTCTTTCCACAAGATATTTGATTTGCAACCAGCATGATCTGTTTGTTTGTCATACAATCCAGATTTAGGCCTTTCATTTTCTATACAGCATTCTTCATATCATATTACATGCAGGGATAAAATCTGAAAATTTGATCTATTTGTAGCAATGTGTACAATAGAATTCAATAATTCATCCTCACTCTTAGTCCTGTTAGTTCTCTACTTTCTATACTTTCCATCTTGGGGTATGGGCTTTTGAGATGATTGTCTCACCCAAAATGGATGCCGACTTGGGGTATTGGGTTGTGAGCTGGACTAAAAAAAAGTAAGCTGAACATTATTGTACTTTAAAATAAGTTCTTTGTTGTTAGTTTCATAGTTAATTTAGCTCCATCTTAATCAAAGTTGGCATACTCTTTTTTTATATTTTTTATTTTTTATAAATAAGTATTTAGTTTAATTTACGCTTATCTCGACTAATATTAAAAAAGACTAGATAGTAATCCACTGCCCAATCCCTGGTTTCAAAGTTGGAATACGTTTGATACCAAGGACCATTAATATTCTACCAATAACTTCACAAGCTATAAAGATGGTTTCTGCTTCTTCAACCTCAATAATGTTATATGGATATTCAAACTTCTGGTCCATTACGTTGAACTTGATATTAAAAGTTGTTTAAAATTCAAACAATTTCTGATGTAGTTAGAGACGAGTTGATAAGTACCTGATTCTACCAATGCGGTGCCTAAATCAGAAGGCAATCTGGCTACCCGACACTGCAACTAACAGTCAAATTCTAAATGAGTGAAAGGAAGGGTCTGTCAGCGTCACAAACACAACCATATCAAAACGTGATAAATTTTTGCGAAAATTAAACCTGAAAGGCGTCAAAAGCTGGCAGATTCGAAAAAAATAAAAATAAAATGAAGATGATTAGAAATATTATTCCGGAACAAATCCCAAAGTGCCACTTATTCAACACTGTACTAACATCCACACAAACTCCTCTTATTCAACACTGTACTAACATCACACACACACACACACACCATCTATAATATTATATATATATAATATATATAATTTTTCCGCCTTTTTTTCGTGCACATCCATTTAATTACATTGTGTTAAAATTAGATGTTGATTGCAATAATATCAAGGTATATGCCAGTTTCCGATTATTCTACATATAAGTATATAAATGTTTCATGTCCTTCATTTTGACTTGGTTTTATATTGTTTCTTGTTCTTTGAATACCTTCAAGATAAGGGTTATCAAACACAAGTGTGTAAATGGTGGAAGTGGAAACACGTGTTAGAGGCTACTGGTCATCGAGATGGAGAAGAAACCAGCAGGGAAAGTTGGTGGAAGAAACTTTTGGACGTGGAAGAAGCCAAGAATCAAGTTTTGTTTTCCCTGCCATGATTCACTAATGTTATATACTACGCCATACTTTGGTTTCGTCATGTTTGCCGGTCACCTTGGCGAGCTTGAGCTTGCTGGAGCCCCTCGCCAACTCTTGGGCCGTTGTCTCTGGCTTCGCTTTAATGGTAGCCACCACTTATCTCTATTAGTTTCTGCATTTGCTGCATATATGAGTGTTGTTCATAAAACATGTAGATATTTAATCCACCATGTCTTGAAATTAAGTATTAATCTGCAACTTGAAGAAATGATAGTGAAAAAATGTCCATTCCAATCATATAATCATAGACTAATTGCTTCTGTTTGATTTTTTTTTTTTCTGTTTGATTCATCCCATGCCTCGTTAGATTTATTTCCTCTCTGTTCTTGTTGTAGGTGGGGTTAAGTGGAGCACTTGAAAACACTTTGGGCCAAGGATTTGGTTGGGATTATACAGAATGTTGGGAATATATCTACAAGCTTCCTGCATAATTTCATTTTTCTTCTCATGTGGTATCCATTGTTTGGTTCTATACTGAATCTATTCTTATTTTGCTTCATCAAGATTCTGCTATTGCAAAACAAGCAGCTCTTTTTGTGAAGTATCTTATTCCTGGTCTATTTGCTTATGCTTTTTTACAAAACATTTTAAGGTTTCTTCAGACACAATCCATTGTCCTGCCATTGGTAGTGTGTTCAGCTATACCAATGGGCATTCATTTTGGGATTGCATATGCTTTTGTTTATGTACATCCCTTGGCTTCAAGGGTGCTGCACTGGCAGCTTCAGTTTCGTTATGGATATCGCTGCTGTTGTTGGCAATTTATGTCCTTCGCGCGAAGAAGTTTGAGCATACGTGGAAAGGATTTTCTCGTGAATCATTCAGTTCCATCCTTCCAAACTTAAAAATAGCTCTGCCTTCTGCAGCAATGGTATGGTAAGTATTGCCAAATCTTCTTTAGTCTTTAGTCTTTTCTTTAATTTAAGTTTATTAGACTCACAAACCCACTTTTTCTATCTCATATCATGGCCATAAAGTTAGAGAACTTAACTGATGTACAGAGTTCATTATAAAGAATCATAGCAGAACTAAATTCTATACTTTTTAGCTTGGAGTATTGGGCTTTTGGATTCTGGTGATTTTAGCTGGATTGATGCAAACTCAGAAGTAACTACTTCATTGATTGCAATGTGGGCTTCAATTTTCTATACGTTTTTTTTTTCCTTTGTCATATTTTATCGTAGACTGATTATTTAATCTTGCCTTCAATGTGTTTGTCTCTCAATGGCTTTATCTTCTTCAGTGTGAACACAGAAGCTATAGCCTACAATATTGTCTATGGTCTTAGTGCTGCTGCAAGGTTAGAAGTTAGAACCACTGCATATGAATTCTCTGGGTTCATTCACATTTGTTTCAGAAATTTAAAAAGAGAAAACTCACATTTAATTTATGACAGCACGAGGGGTCAAATGAGTTGGGGCGCGGGTCATATCAATCGAGCTAAAAATGCCATGGTTGTGACTCTGAAACTCTCTGTCACCTTGCTTTATAATGGATCTTGCACTGGGCTTTGGTCATAACATATGGGCCGGTTTCTTCAGCAACAGCTCCGTAATAATCAAGGGGTTTACCTCTTTGACACCCTTTCTCATAATCTCGATGAGTTTAGATGCAATGCAAGGCATTTATCAGGTTGTGTCATCAAATTTGCTACCTTCAATACGTATATGTAAGTATTTCGATTGTTGAAGTAAATTGACAAGATTCCTGTGCAGGAGTGGCGAGAGGATGCGGGTGCAGCACATTGGCAGTGTGGGGTAACTTAGGGACGTTTTTTTCATTGGCATGCCGATTGCACTACTTCTTGCATTCAAGTTAAAGCTCTATGCAAAGGTGAAACAATGTTAATGAAATTGATTCATTATGCATAACTTCTGCATTCATATTTATCCTTGTAATGGTTTATTTTGATGCTTCAGGGACTGTGGATTGGGTTAATCTGGGCTCTTCAGCCAAGCCATCACCCTATTGTTGATTACAATTCGGCAAAACTGGACTAAATTGGACCTTGGGCCTTAGCAGGTCCAAATACAAAACACCTTTCACGTGCTTAAAGCCATGCCCCATTCGAGTAAGCCCCGATAGAACTCGCATAATGGGCTAGCCTATTACGCCAATCAAGTTGTTCACAAATTAAACCCAATACTAAGGTCCGAATTCGCCTAGGCCTCATCACCAGTTTATTTGGGCCCAAGCCCATCGACCCAAGATCACTCTCAAGAACCACAGTTACTTAAACCCTAAAGTTCTCTTCCTGTTTTATTACTACCTGATTCTCCTAGAAAATCCATCAACAATCCTAATTCATTTAAGATCTTGAATCTTAAATTGAATATGATTCTAACTCTTTCAAAAGCAGGTGAATCAAGGATTTTCCTATTCACTAAACCTCAACCACTATGGACTATAGTCCTACTAGGATTTGGAGATCCTATGACTTATATAAACAAGGCATGTCTTCTCATAATTCATTCGACATTACACCTTCAACCCCCTAGTTCTCACCCTTGAGAGGTATACATCAATGTCGTAGTTCTAGTCTCCGACTAAACTTTTGGTAAACTCATCTTTCTCTTGCCCTCACTAAATTAGCCTTATTTAGTCTTACTGACTTTGAGCGTCGGAGTGCCTACGACAAACACCACCCAGGTGTTTCCTGTTCACTTCACGCATGTTTCTGTGTGGCAGGTGTAGCGGATTGTAGTGGCCTCAACCCACGGGATCAGACCCTCTTCGTAATCATATATTTTATCGTCTACAGAATTTGACATACGATATCTCAAATATTATGTTCAATATTAAAGGGCTTCAGGTTTTCCTATACTAATAAATAGTACATTCAATCCATATGTACTCAAAAAAATCATTCATAGCTTTTTCATATTTAAGGCAGGAGAACGACTCACACCTACTAGAGTTTGCTATAAAGACAAATTGGTATCCAAAAAGTTTTGAATGACAAATACCCACATTCTGTCAGAGTTTGTTATTAAAAACCATTTGAAAAATGACAGGATGATAATTTTTATATAGCTAGAAAATCTAACACTATGTCCACACCTCCGCCAAAACCTTACCATGGCTAGAACCACGGTGGCCTGGAAAAAATGGTCTACATGAGAAACCAGTATGAATATAACCTACATTTCCAATTGAACTATGAGGTACAGGTCTTTTTACTTTCGTTTGCGCTATGGCAGCTAGTGCTCCTTAGATCATAGAAGTAATGCTGCAGAAAATGAAGATTTTTGCAATGTAGCTCCATAGGAACCATAAATAGAAACACGAGAAATATGCAGAAATCGAGATTTCAGGCGTAATAGAAAGGAATGTGAGACTAGGGTGGGTGAACCCTCATAGATATCTGGTGCCCACATATATAAAGTCAAAAGAGAAAAATAATTAAGTACGACATAATCACCTCCCAACTTAAAAATTCTCAAATCATTCCTTAACTCAAATTCTCAACTCAAATTAAAATACAAATTTAGAATTTTTTTTTTTTTTTTTTTTTTTGAGTAATCTAGTAATTTTATAGAAAAGAATTTATATGAAAAAAAAAAAACAGCCTAAAGGAGGGGACTCCCCTCCAAGCAAAACACCTTGGGGCAGGCCAAGGCAACAACAAAACAGAAGCAAAAAGGAAAAGTCCTTTACAATCAAAGCCAAATCAAGAAAGAAACCTTAGACATACACAAACAGAAACAAAGAGAAAGGCAACATGCCCAAGAGGACCTAATGCGTTGAACTGCAACAAGCACCCAGTAAAACTCCACCAACTAGTTATCCCCCTTTAGCCACTTGCAATCATCATTAATATGCAGTGGTTCTGCTCCAAAAATGCAACACGAATTGCAAGCAAAAGAATCAGCCATTTCCTTCACCATTCTGCCTAACCGAACAAACCAAAAGCAAAACATAGGCATTCCCATGAAGAGCTTCCACAATAGACAAGCACATTAATTTGGTTTATTTAAGGATTTACTTCACATTTAAACAATAGAAGGGAGAAGGAGAGAGGAAATGGTGGCAGAGGAGGAGCTCGAGGCAAATGTGGAGGAGGAAATGGTGGCGGGTTCGGTGGAGGTACGATTTAGCCAGAATCGCACTTGACCCAGGTAGAATTAAGGGTGTTTGGTTCCGGGTACCCTGCATTTTTGAAAGAATCAGAATCAGAACCGACGGTTCCTTGAAATTTCGAACCAGAACCGGAACTGATGGTTCCAGTTCCTAGGTACCCAGAACCGGAACTTGTAACAATGATTTCGGTTCTGATTCTGGGTACCCTATAAAATAACAATGACCCCCCAAAAGTTTTTAAAATGGCAAAAAAAAACCTTAAAAACTTACAAATACCCCCCTAGAACTTGTTAACAAACATAAAATTACAAATTATAAATTCAAAATTACGAACTCCATTACTTTGTAAAGATAGATTTTCAAAAGTTAAACCAACTTACTTTAAATGTTATGAAATATAAATATAATATACTTTTTCTACAAAAGTTTTTATTAACCCCCTACTCTTTAATTTTATTTTATATTAGCTCGGTTCTCGATTCCGATTTCGGTTCCTAACTATAAGAACCGTAATCACACAGTAACAGTTCCAAAAATTTTATACCAAAACCTACTCGTTGACGGCCGGTTTCGGGTAGGAACCGGAACCAAACCCCGGGTACTTGCCAGTTCCGGTTCCAATCAGTTCTTTTAAACACCGCTAGGTAGAATCACCCCTAATTTGATACGATTACGGTGTATCGAACCTAGCTGGGTGGGATTTGGTCGGAATCACACCGGTTGGGTGTAATTTGGTCAGATGAGAAAATGAAGAAGATGAAGAAGATGGGAGGAGGAGGAGGGAGAAGAAAAGAAAGAAAAATAAGAGAAAGAGAAGAAGTGGAGAAGATGAAGTGATGAGATGGGAAGAAAGAGAAAGTGGAGTAAAAGATAATAAAGAAATAGAAAAAAAAATTGGGATTTTATAAATTATAAAAAGTCAAAATTATCCTTTAGAGATGAAAGGACATCAATAATGCCATATCAATTAATGGATTTTACTAATAGACTTTGATATAAAGTGGGTATTTGTCGTTTCAAAACTTTGTGGGTACCAATTTGTCTTTGCAACAAACTCTGGATAGGTGTAAGTCGTTCCCCTTATTTAAGACACATCAATCATACATATTAAATTTTATCTCTTTCTCTTTAATATCATAATGGCATAATTTTTACAATTATTGGCAATGATTTTTACACTTCTGTAAAGAAAAACAAGTTAATAGTCTCAATTGCCAGATCACAAATTGATATGTTCATTATTTGTTTTGCAATGACCTTGACTCAAAAATTATCACCGGCTTCTCAATCTTACAAATGCAAATCTCATTTGCTCCCTCTCACCTAATCTACAAAATTCCAATAGGATGACAGCTAAGATTTGAGATTATTATAAGAAAAAGTATAAACCCAATACACTCCCACCTAAAAGTTGATCCCACAAGAATGTGATGGTCATTAATTAAATTAAATTAAGAGTTTTCACATGACATCTGTTTACAAAAATACAAATATAGTCTGCAATAAAAATAACAAACAACATTTCATTCTTCAATAAGAATTCTTACAAGCTATTCGCAAATGTACGAAATCGCGCAAGTAATAAAGCTCGGATAAACGAGTGTCGAATCCCAAGAGAATTATCTACCAAATACCAAACTAGTCTATTTTATTGCTATTTAATGAAACATCATTTTAAGAATGAATTTAATGAAAAAGATAACAAACTAAAAATTAAGCAAAGGCAGAATTTTATTAATACTATGGTAAACAAATCAATATGACTAAACCTAGGGCACAGATTTCAGACCAATTTAATCCTATGCATTGATAATTATTGCTAACCTAATTAAACTTATTCTAAAGGCCAAATTCCCTAATATTCCACTAACTTTCTCTCAAACAATTAGCGAATTAACCCTTAAGCAACAACCCAAAATATCTCTAAGTTGGATTTAGGAGTTAAGAGATCATTACATTCTATAGAATTTACCAGAGCCTCATAGATCGCGGTAATCTATCTCTAACTTTCGCTTAATCTATGGTTTTATTACCTTAGACAAATTAGGTTTCATCTCTCGATCTCAACCTAACCCATGATATCATTCAACTCTCGGATCCTTAAGAATTGAAAGCATTACACACAATAATAAAACTTAGAATTAATGCTCAATAAGAATTAACAACAATAAAATCAACACATATTCATAAATTGGGCTACATCTTTAGCCCTAGAAAAGGGATTTAGTTCATAATTGTAGTAATAAAAACAACGATTGTATCCAATAACATGAGTTCAAGAAAGAAAAATATAAAAACTTTTCTAATTGGCGAACGAGAACTGTAAGAATTCCGATCTCCAAAATAGTGGCCATCCTTTCTCCCCCTCTCATCTCCTTTAAAACTACTTAAAGACCCTTATTTATAGTGCTAGGGTTTGGAGATTACTTAGGAAAGAATTAATGCTTAACCCATTCAGATTTAGACTAGGAGAATGCAATAACCCAAATAGGCCCGTGACCCATCGCTGTGGTGATATGAACAGTCTCTATGATGATTGTTCTTTCTATCCAATGAGTCTGTGAATTTCAGAATTTGGTAAAGTCATCAACATGAACTTTGTAGCTCTCTGAATAAGCTTTCCAACGCCACAAGAATCATCAAATTATGATTTCTACAGCTCAAGTTATAATTGAAATATCGAAGCATGCTCATATTGAAGGATTTCCAGATTTTACGTTGTATTTTCGATGCGTCACAACTTTCTCGTTTCAACTCCGATTCTTGCCCCGTTTGTTCCTACGCGTCATGAATTCCATCGACATCATTATTTTTCCTTCAAATATCGGTTTGAACTTGAAAATATTCAAAATACACCCGTGATCCTGTAAAAGGTATTTATGAAAGAATTAATTCAAATTCCACAATTTAAACATATTTTTCCATAAATAATCCAATTAAATAAATAAGAATATATTGATATTATGATGTTACCTGAACCATAAGCTTCTACATCCTCCAAGTCATCCTCAAAAGTAGTTGCTATAAGTAAATATGCATAGTCTAACCAATCTTGTGCACAAATTAATGCTTCCACAACAAGTGTACTTAAAGAACTCCTAAATTGATCAAGTACACAACTCGATGTATTGAAAGTTGACTCCGAAGCAACTGTAGACACTAGAATTGCAAAGCCATCTTTTGCCATATGCGAGAGAACCTTATACCTTGCTGTATTTGTTTTCCACTAATCCAATACATTCAACTTAGACTTCAATGGTAGACATGTCTCCTCAATGTAAGTTTCTAACTCTGATTTGTTCACAACATGTACACGTGCATGCATGTCCTCCAAATATGCATCTATGGCGGGGTTATATTCATCATTATCATCACAACCAAAACCTACAGCTCTAGACTGATCAGTACCCATTGGTTGAAAAGAACTAGAAGCTTGACTATCAACTAAATGTGATGAAAGATGCTCATAATTATCCACAAGTTGTTATAACACTTCTCTCAAGATCTTAGTAATTTTCTCAACTTTTTGCATGTCATTGGCATAAATATGAGATTAGGTTCAAAAAATTCAACTTTGTTGACCTGTATGATAGCTCTGCTCACATAGCAACCACAAAAAATGCTAGAAATCCTGGAGACAATTAATTCCAGTCCTCAATAAGGTCAAAATGTTGATAGGCCCTCATCAACATTTCATAACATTGTCCCTTCTCTAACTTCTCTTGGAAATCCTTATTTTCAACAGCCTTACACTGTGCCATCTAACAATTACAACTAGTTCAAATCAGCAAACTTATTCACCTACTGGTGATCATGTGTTCCATTCTAGACCCCTTGGATTCATGCCATATGGAAGGGGCAGAGGTCGAAACAACAACAAAAATAGACTGATTTTTCAAGTGTGTAATAACGATAGTCATTCAAGTGTCCAATGTTATCACATATTCAATTTTTCATACAATGGAGCTCTATAGTATGACTCTTCACATTTTTCTGGAGCTTCATTGTTTACTAGATCTAACTCACAGTAGTTTCATAACACAACCTCTCCCCAGTATCAATATCCTTCTAGTTCTAATCCTAAATAGCCACCTCAAATTGGTCTATCTTAATATAGTTCACATCATGGAGTTTCTGGTTCCACTAGTGCTACTCAAGAATCAGGCACTGTACCACAACATGTCACTACTCCTACCTCTGCTTTTGGTATGCCTAGTCAGCAATCAACTAGACATAATCAAGCACTTCTTGCAACAACACATTCTGGACATTATGGCCAAAATGTACAGCACTCACAAGCTGCTTTTGCTTACCAATTCACTCCAACTGATCCTGTATGGCACATGAATTCTAGAGCTACTGATCATGTAGCTTCAGACTTAAGTCATCTGCAAGTTAGCAAGGACTATAGTGGTGGGAATCAACTTCAAGTGGGAAATATGGTGAGTATCTTGACATATCTCACACTAGTAACACTCTCCTCCCTAGTTTGCATTCCAAATGCTTGCATCTCAAAAACATTTTGTGTGTACCTAAAATCACCTAAAATCTACTTAGCATTTCAAAATTCACTAAAGATAATAATGTAATTGTAGAGTTTAATGCTGACTATTGTGTTGTTAAGGACCACCTAACCAGAGCAATGTTACTGCAAGGGGATCTTAAAGAAGGTCTATATCAACTGAAAATCCCTCACACAAAATCTGTTTGTTCCTCTCCATCTGTATTTCAACCTTTTGGTGTCCAAAGTTTCAATTGTAATAATGTCATTAACAATGACTCAATGTCATCCTATCAAAGTAGCTCTAGAAATCAGAACATTATTGATAAACACTATGATTCTAGTTTAAATGTTTCCAGTGTGCATTGTAATTCAAATTCAGAAACTGTTCCTTTACAATCTGCTGTTGAAAATAAGTTTCTTTTTGTACAATGCAATGCTTTGCCTGATAATAAAGTTGGTGTGCTTGATATATCTACTGAAATGATTTCTATTGTAGAAAAAGACAAATTGATATGCAATAATACTTCTAGTTCTCTTACTTCTTGTTTTATTGTCAATACAACTACTAATCATTACATAACTTGGCATAGGAGACTAAGGCATCCTCATTCCACTATTATGCATAAAATTCTTTTTGCACTACCCAAACATCATCAGTCCCTTCTTTCCAGGTCAAATATAGATTCCTCTTCTTCATTTTGTGATGCTTGTCAACTAGGTAAATTGCATAATACTAGTTTTCTTCCATAGTCACAAGCTACTGCTCCCTTAGAATTAGTTCATAGTGATGTATAGGGTCCTGCTCCATTACCATCCTCTGGAGGTTTTAGATATTATGTTCAATTTCTGGATGATTATAGTAGATATACTTGGTTGTTTCTACTCAAAACTAAAGCTGAAGTTGGGTCCATCTTCATTAAGTTTCATCATCTTGTTGAAAGATAATTTGGAACCAAACTGAAATGTCTACAATTTGATCAAGAGTGTGAATTTGTAGCTCTTCATGCTTATCTTACTGATTTAGGTATTCAATTTAGACATTCATGTTCTTATATTTACCAACAAAATGGAAGAAGTGAAAGAAAACATAGGCATATAGTTGAAACAAGACTCACTCTACTTGCACATGCATCAATGCCTCTTCATTTTTGGTAATTGTCTTTTGAAACTGCAGTATATTTGATAAATAGAATGCCTACACCTGTTCTTGAAAACATTTCATCTTATCAGAAACTATTCAAAGTATCACCTGTTTATGACAGTTTAAAAGTGTTTAGATGCTCATGTTTTCTTTTCCTTAGAGTGTTCAATCAACATAAGTTTAGTTTCCACTTTGTTAAATGTGTATTTGTAGGTTATAGTTTAGTTCACAAGGGTTATAAATGTTTGAGATATGACGGCAAAATGTTTGTTACACCAAGTTCAAATTTAATGAGTCAGATTCCCTTTTTCTCTTAATGATTTTGTCTCTAAATCTGTTGTCCAAACTTCTTTACCTGAAACACAATTTGATTCATCTCCTTCCCTTCCATATACTGCTATTCATCAACATTTGTGCCAAAAATCAGTCACTAAAGATCCCACTGTAGTAACTAGTTCTCAAAGAAAGTTTGACAACACCACAACAACTAGTGCTGATTCTCCAGTTCCATGTTGTCCACATCATAGCTCACCTATCTCATTGACTAATTCTTCTGAAACTCACACACAATCCAGTTCATCATCAAACTCTATCACCTTATCAAATCTTGCTCATTTGGAGTCCTCAGCTCCACTCTCCTTGTTATTTCACCTTTACATCACCTACCAAATTGCTCACTTGAAATTGATCTCACATCATCAAAGTTCCCCTCTGACTTACATCTTGGAGTAACTACTATTGAAAACACCTATCCCATGCTAACCAGATCTAAAACAGCTACTGCTCAACTATCAGTTGATCAAAACCAGGACAATTGTACTACTTTTCTTAGTACAGAGATTTGTAATGTGTTTCCTAAACCAACTATAGCTTTTAATGCTCTTAATAGTCTTGAATGGAGATGGGCAATGCAAAGTAAATTTGATGCCTTCATGAACAATAAAATTTGGATACATGTTCCTCCCCTTCCTAATAAGAACATTATAGGGAATAAATGGGTATTTAGAATTAAGTTTAATGCTGATAGCTCCTTACAAAAATATAAGGTTAGGCTTGTAGCTAAGGGTTTCCAGCAAACACTAGGATTGGACTATTTTGAAACCTTTAGTCCAATAGTTAAACCCTCCACAATCAAGATCATCCATACCTTAGTAGTTACTAATGGGTGGGACATTTAACAAATTGATGTGAATAATGTCTTTTTGAATGGCACCTTAAATGAAAAAGTGCATGTGAAGTAGCCTATTGGTTCTGAAGATTGCACTAAACCTTCTTATGTTTGTAAACTGAATAAAGCATTATATTGTCTTAAACAAGCCCCTAGAGCCTACTTTGATAAGTTAAAGGTAGCCATTCATAACAAAGGTTTTCATAATTCAATTTCTGATTCCAGTTTGTATGTTCTAAAACAAGATTCCTATCTAACGTATGTTCTTGTATATGCAGATGGCATACTCATAATAGGTTTAGATAACTCTTATATTGCTCAGCTTGTGCAAGACTTGAATGATGAGTTCGCTCTTAAAACTCTTGGTTCCTTACACTATTTTTTGGGACTGGAAGCTGCCAGAACTATTACTGGTATTCATTTGAAGTAGAGTAAATATACTTTTGATCTTCTCACCAAAACTAAGATGCTGGAGTGTCATGCTTGCTCCACTCCTATGGTTGTTGGCACTAAACTATGCTTAACAGATAGAGTTCTTTTTGCTGATCCAAGTCTTTACAGAAGTATAATAGGAGCTCTGCAGTACTTAACTCTCACCAGACCTGACATTAGCTTCCCTGTGAACAAGCTAAGTCAATTCCTACAAGCCCCTACAGAACTCCAATGGTAGGCCTACAAAAGAATACTCAGATATATCAAGGGTATACTAGATTATGGTCTGTATTTCAAGCCGACAAGCACCTTAAATGTGGAGTGTTATGCTGATGCTGATTGGGGAAGTAACATGGAAGACAGGAGATAAGCTAGTGGATATTGTGTTTACATGGGACCCAATTTAATTCAATAGAGTTCAAGAAAGCAGAAGGTTGTAGCACTCTCTTCTACAAAAGCGGAGTATAGAGCTTTAGCTCATATAGCGACAGAAGTTGCTTGGCTTCAGATTATGTTTACAGAATTGGGCTTACAATTTCATATTACTCCTATAATTCGGTGTGATAATGTCAATGCAAGAGCTCTGGCATCCAATCTAGTATTTCATGCTAGGATCAAAACATATAGAGATTGATGCCCATTATATAAGGGAGTAAGTAGTAGCAAAAAGGCTGATTATTCAATATGTGCCTCCCAAACTCCAAACTGCTGATCTTCTGACCAAAGCAGTGGCTCAATTTAATGAGTTAAGAAGCAAGTTAAGTGTTATCAGTAAAGAGGAAATGAAATAGAAGTTTTTGATTTAAATTGGAGTGCTGTTGTTGTTATTAAAATCTGTTGCAGTGAAGTTGAAATGCAAAGTTGAAGTCTATTGAAAAGTGCAAATTTTGATTTGAAGATGAAGTCCACTGAGTGTTATTAATTGAAGAAGAAGACTGTTGATTTCAGTTTTGATTAAGGGTGAGCGGTTCTGAGTACCCTACATTTTTCAAGGGAACCGGAATCGGAACTGCACAGTGCAGGTTCCCAAAAAAAGGAACCGAAATCGCACAGTGCAGGTTCTTAAATTCAAGGAACCGGAACCTAAAATGCATGTTCCGATTCCTTTCCCGGGTACCCTGTAAAAAATCAATTACCCCCCTATTAGTTTAAAAAATGATAAAAATACCTTAAACGTTTACAAATACACCCCTAAAAAATTTTGATTACTCATTCATTTGTGTCCAATGTGACTCATAAATCCTCTAATCTTAGGCAACACTTGAATTCAATCGATTCATCACAATTCACATAAAATTCCTTAATCAAAACCAAATTACAAACAATTAATTAAACAATCATACTATAAATCTATAATTTAATATTATAATTAATTAAATTTCTAATCATTTAATTAAGTATTGTACTAATGTTTATAATGAAATATTATAATTAATTAAGTAATCATATTATAAATCTATAATGTAATGTTATAATTAATTAAATTTTTAATCATTTAATTAAGTAATGTACTAATGTAGTAAATTACTAATGTTTGTAATATAATGTTATAAATTTATAATTAATTAAGTAATAATTTAACTATGTAATGTTATAATTAATTAAGTGATTATAATATAATGTAACGTTATTATTAATCAAGTAATTATTTAGTTATAATGTAATGTTTTAATTAATTAAATTTCTAATCATTTAATTAAGTATTGTACTAATGTTTATAATAGAATATTATAATTAATTAAGTAATCATATTATAAATTTATAATGTAATGCTATAATTAATTAAATTTCTAATCATTTAATTAGATATTGTGCTAATGTAGTAAATTACTAATGTTTATAATATAATGTCATAATTAATTAAGTAATTATTTCATTATCTAATGTTATAATTAATTGTGTGATCATACTATAATGTAATGATACAATGAATTAAGTAATCATACTATAAATTTTTAATATAATATTATAATTAATTAAATTTTTAATCATTTAATTAAGTATTATACTAATGTTTGTAATAGAATGATATAATTAATTAAGTAATCATTTGTTTATAACGTAATGTTATAATTAATTAAGTAATCATACTATAAATTTATAATGTAATATTATAATTAATTAAATTTCTAATCATTTAATTAAGTATTTTACTAATGTAGTAAATTACTAATATTTATAATATAATGTTATAATTAGTTAAGTAATCATTTCATTATGTAATGTTATAATTAATTATGTGATCATACTATAATGTAATGTTATAATGAATTAAGTAATCATACTATAAATCTTTAATGTAATATTATAATAAATTAAATTTTTAATCGTTTAATTAAGTATTGTACTAATGATTATAATGGAATATTATAATTAATTAAGTAATCATTTAACTATAATATAATGTTATAATTGATTAAGTAATCATTTAACTAGTAATGTATTAATGTTTATCAATTTATTTTATATAATTAATTAATTACTAATTTATTACATATATACTTAAAACTTGATAATTGAAGTAAATAACTAAATATTATATTATTATTCAATCAAATATACTATTCTATTCAAAAATAATTCTTTTAATAACATTAAAATACTTTTAATTGGTTTTAATTCCAATTATACACTTAATTAATAAAAACTTTAATATTAATATATTATAATATATTAAAGTTTTTTATATGGTGTAGTTTATATGTAATAAGTATAATTGTATATTTATTTAATTAGGTTATTGTAAAAATTTAACTTTTTCCATTTTAATTTTTTTATAATTGTATATTTTAATTTTAGTTTACCGAAATCGGAACCCGAACCGCACAGTATCGGTTCCAATAAAATGGAACCGGAACCTACCCGTATAGTATCAGTTCTGGGTAGGTTTCGGTTCTAGTTCTACCCACAGGTTTCAGTTCTACCCGCTACCCGCGCATTGCAGATTGGTTGATTTTTGTGGTGTGTTGAAGTTAAGCAAATATGACGTCTGTAGGAAGTACAAATTTGACAATGAAGCTTGAGAGGTGCAGTTTTGAAAATGAAGCTGTGGTGAAGATAGTTTGGTTGATTTCTGTGGTGTGTTGGAGTTAAGCAAATTTGAAGTCTGTTGAGAAGTGCAAATTTGCTTTTTGGAGCTGTAGTGAGTTAGTTACCTTCTGAGTATAGACCGGAAAATTGAGTACTTGGTTGACTGGGGTTGGTTACGTTTTTAGCCCTTCTCTAACTTGAAGATTGAGATGCTGATTGTCATCAGCTTACTGGTGAAGATAATTGCATTATTTGGCTGCAATAAAGGTGCTGAGTTTGAATTTCAAGTTTGGCCAAGTTGAAGTTCTTGTTGTTGTGGTGAAGATTCTAATTGGAAGATCGAGTTACCAATTTTGCTGAATTGAAGTGAAGTAACTGTTTTTTTGCAAAATTGAAGTGATGGAATACTTTAAGCAAAATGTCAGAATGTCAGAATCCAGATCAAACAATCTGGAAAATGACCCACGGGGAATGTTAGTATGTAAAAGTCAAAAGGATCAATCTGTCATTTATACAACCAATAAGGTTTGACTGTATTTATATTGAACGGTGTCGTTTTTTAACATAACCGTTTTTATATCAGCTGTAAGTAGCTCAGCTGTTACTTTACTCTTTTCATATAAAAAGAGTTATAGTACTAGTCTCTCAATTCAATCAATCAATTCATCAGTTTAACAAAATTAGTTGCGTGTTCTTCTTGAATTCCCTGTTTTCTCTCACGTTTGTACAGACCTGATTTCACAATGAAGAACTAAATCAGAAGGATACCAACACTGCAACTAACAGTCAAATTCTTAATGAGTGAAAGGAAGATGTTTGTCAGTGTCACAAACACATGATAAATTTGTGTTCTCGAATATTAAAACCTAAAAGGAGTCGCGACCGGCAGATTTCCGGAAAAAATAAAATTAAAATGAAGATTGATTTAAAATATTATACCGACAAAATCTGAAAGCTATGGTCCACTTATTAAACACTACTGAAATAAGATGTTGACATATAGATAGATCATATAATTTTTTCCGCGTTCTTCCATGCCATCCATTCAATGACATTGTGTTAAAATTAGATGTTGATTGCAAAAATATCAAGGTATATGCCAGTTTCCGATATTCTACATACAAATGTTTCAAGTTCATTCATTTTGACTTGGTTTTATGTTGTTTCTTGTTCTTTGAATACCCTTCAAGATAAGGATGTTATCAAACACTAGTGTAAATGGTGGAAGTGGAACACCACTGTTAGAGGCTACTGGTCATCGAGATGGAGAAGAAACCAGCAGGGAAAGTTGGTGGAAGAAAGTTTTGGACGTGGAAGAAGCCAAGAATCAAGTTGTTTTCCCTGCCCATGATCTTACTAATGTTATATATTACGCCATTACTTTGGTTTCTGTCATGTTTGCCGGTCACCTTGGCGAGCTTGAGCTTGCTGGAGCCACCCTCGCCAACTCTTGGGCCGTTGTCTCTGGCTTCGCTTAATGGTAGCCACCACTTATCTCTTATTAGTTTCTGCATTTAGCTGCATATATGAGTGTTTGTTCATAAAACATTAGATATTTAATCCACCATGTCTTGAAATTAACTATTAATCTGCAACTTGAAGAAATTGATGGTGAAAAAATGTCCATCCATCCATCCATTCATTCCATAGACTAATTGCTTCTGTTTGATTTTTTTTTTTTTTTCTGTTTGATTTCTCCATGCCTCTGTAGATTTATTTCCCTCTCTGTTCTTGTTGTAGGTGGGTTTAAGTGGAGCACTTGAAACACTTTGTGGCCAAGGATTTGGTGCTGGATTATACAGAATGTTGGGAATATACTACAAGCTTCCTGCATAATTTCATTTTTCTTCTCAATTGTGGTATCCATTGTTTGGTTCTATACTGAACCTATTCTTATTTTACTTCATCAAGATTCTGCTATTGCAAAACAAGCAGCTCTTTATGTGAAGAATCTTATTCCTGGTCTATTTGCTTATGCTTTTTTACAAAACATTTTAAGGTTTCTTCAGACACAATCCATTGTCCTGCCATTGGTAGTGTGTTCAGCTATACCAATGGGCATTCATTTTGGATTGCATATGCTTTTGTTTACTGTACATCCCTTGGTTTCAAGGGTGCTGCACTGGCAGCTTCAGTTTCGTATGAATCGCTGCTGTTGTTGGCAATTTATGTCCTTCGCGCGAAGAAGTTTGAGCATACGTGGAAAGGATTTTCTCGTGAATCATTCAGTTCCATCCTTCCAAACAACTAGCTCTGCCTTCTGCAGCAATGGTATGGTAAGTATCGCCAAATCTTCTTTGTCTTTAGTCTTTTCTTTAATTTAAGTCTTATTAGACTCACAACCCCACTTTTTCTATCTCATTCATGGCCATACGTTAGAACTTAACTGATGTACAGAGTTCATTATAAAGAATCATAGCAGAACTAAACTTTCTATACTTTTCTAGCTTGGAGTATTGGGCTTTTGAGATTCTGGTGATTTTAGCTGGATTGATGCCAAACTCAGAAGTAACTACTTCATTGATTGCAATGTGGTAGCTTCAATTTTCTATACATTTTTTTACCTTTGTCATATTTATCGTAGACGATTATTTAATCTTGCCTTCAATGTGTTTTGTCTCTCAATGGCTTTTATCTTCTTCAGTGTGAACACAGAAGCTATAGCCTACAATATTGTCTATGGTCTTAGTGCTGCTGCAAGGTTAGAAGTTAGAACAACTGCATATGAGTGCTCTGGTTCATTCCACATTTTGTTTCAGAAATTTAAAAAGAGAAAACTCACATTTAATTTATGACAGCACGAGGGTGTCAAATGAGTGGGGGCGAGGTAATATCAATCGAGCTAAAAATGCCATGGTTGTGACTCTGAAACTCTCTGTCATCCTTGCTCTTACAATGGATCTTGCACTGGGCTTTGGTCATAACATTTGGGCCGGTTTCTTCAGCAACAGCGCCGTAATAATCAAGGGGTTTACCTCTTTGACACCCTTTCTCATAATCTCGATAACTTTAGATGCAATTCAAGGCATATTATCAGGTTTGTGTCACCAAATATCCTACCTTCAATACTATATGTAAGTATTTCGATTGTTGAAGTAATTAATGAGATTCCTGTGCAGGATGGCGAGAGGATGCGGGTGGCAGCACTTGGCGGTGTGGTGTAACCTAGGGACGTTTTATTTCATTGGCATGCCGATTGCACTACTTCTTGCATTCAGTTAAAGCTCTATGCAAAGGTGAAACAATGTCAATGAAATTTGTTCTTTATGCATAACTTCTGCATTCATATTCATCCTGTAATGGTTTATTGATGTTCAGGGACTCTGGATTGGGTTAATCTGTGGGCTCTTCAGCCAAGCCATCACCCTCTTGCTGATTACAATTCGGCAAAACTGGACTAAATTGGACATTCATGTCAACGGATCAGATTAGAAAACCCCAAATTTTGTTTGATGAGGATTAGAGATCTTTAGACCAAGTTGTAAATTTTGATTTCAACTCAACTTAGTTGAGAATTATATAGATGATATGAGCCAGGGTTAGGTTCATCTGATGATCTGAATCTTGCAGAATCACAAATAAATAAGTTGGTCAAAAGGCAGCCAAGCTAGCTAATAGGCATCTGACAGTCAATTCTAATAATCAGATTTGTTTCCATTTTTTTGGGTTCTGTATGGAAAATCCCAAGAAGGAGAAGCAATATGGAACAAATCCCGATAATAAAAAAGGGCAAGAAGATTTGTTACGATTTACGAGGCATTTTAGT
The DNA here is from genome assembly GCF_008641045.1 of Pistacia vera. NCBI lineage: Eukaryota > Viridiplantae > Streptophyta > Magnoliopsida > Sapindales > Anacardiaceae > Pistacia > Pistacia vera. The sequence continues at coordinate 1,120,245 of NW_022195663.1, forward strand.
TTGTACCATTTCAAGTTTTGAGTTCTGATTTCTAATTTATTTGCTGTTCGTCTGGGCCAACATAGCTTGTTGGGCCAGCTTGCGAACTCTTGTGCCCTATTACTTGCTTCTCAATTAGGGTAGGTAGACTAGCTCCAATGGTCATTTTCATTAGTTACCTGCCATTCGTTCGTTATAGTTTCAGTTTAGACAATTATTGTGATTTTTAGTATTTCAATATGTGTCTCCAATATTAGTAAATTATTTCGGTTAGCATCAACTTTATATGTTTAATCTGTTGACCATTATTTTAAAACCCGGACTAGAGAGTAATCCGTTTTGCTACCCAGGTCACGGGTCAATCGTCCAATCGGTTGGACTGATGACGTCAGTGATAATTTTTTTTTAAAAAATTATATTCAATCCTTTAAATTTAATATACAAAAATTCCCCTAAAAAAGTTTAGTCCCTAAAATTTTTATTTATTTTAAAATGCCCCAAAAAATTACCAATTAACCTAAAATTTTGACTATCTCCAAACACCCCTATAAAATTACAAATTAACCCTTATATTTTCAAAATATTACAAAACCTCCATAAGACCTGAACCAGATCGGAGAAGCTGCCAGGTCCCGGTCGGACAGCTGGTCAGGTCCGGTTTTTAAAACAGAGTTGTTGACTTATCAATGGTCAAATTTTATTTTACCACATGAGGAAAATTTTGTCTTCACCCTTGAACTTAAAAGAAAAAACTAACCCATTGAACTTTCTGGATTTTGGGAGATTGATTGGTAGGGAAAGAGCAAACCTTTTAAAATTATGGACCATAATATGAATCCTGGTATGTCTTTTAGTTGTTTAATGCAAATATACTTTGTATTTCATGAAATCCTTTTTTTTTTTATTGTCTCTGTATTATTGGTGGGATATATCATATATCCACTTTGTATCGAGCATGCATAAGATATATGTTAAGCCAAAATGCATTATTATTATTATTATTATTTGGTGATTGAGGTGTCTAAACCAACTTGTACGCACCTTAATTAATCTCTCGACCTTGAAGTTGACATTGACGACTAGGTAAGCTCCTCAATAGCTACTCGTACTAGCACCTGTGGGGCTCGAACTCAAAAGCTCATGAAACCCCTTTTACTCTTTTACCATTAGTCACCAATTGTGGTTCAAACGGTTCATGAGTGTTGTTGGATCGAAGTTGGGGAAGAAGATTGTCGTGTCTTCCATGCACATTATGAGCGAGTGAATTGCCATTTTCTTATTTTTGTTCTACTTTCCATTGTTGCAAAGATAATTACAATTTGGTAATTTGGCTACTATTTTCTCCTAAACTTGTAATACACCGTTATAATTATTAGGCTTAATTTGTAAAATTTTATGAGATAATTCTACAAATAATGATATATAATTACTAGCTCAATCTTATATATCGAACTATGACCATCAATGTTAACCTATTGTATGATCAAGCCTAATGCTGTAATACAATCTCTTTCATCTCACCTTTATTACTACAAAGAATTGATGCATCGAAATTATATATATACAGATCATATGATGGAATATTTAATTCTGCTCACGTTTCTGTTGCTTTCAATAATCCAAATAATGAGATTTTAATCCTGGCATGTGATCTTATAATCTAGATTGTTGAAAGCAATATGACATGAGCAGAATTAAATATTTGATCATATCTCTAAATATCTCATAAACAATAATCTAAATTATGAAGTCTACATTTGCTTGTTTTGCAGTTTCTCTCAGTAGCCTCAACTTCCACAGCTACAAGAACAGACTCTTTTGAAATCATGATAGACTCTAAAAATAATGCCGGTATGTATTTCAGTTTGTTTAATGTTATTGTACCTATGTTTTATTTCATGAAATGCTTAGATCCTATATTTGGACAGAAACCAGCAGGGGAAGTTAGTGGAAGAAAGTTTTGGACGTGGAAGAAGCCAAGAATCAAGCTTTGTTTTCCCTACCATGATTCTTACTAATGTTTCATACTACGCGATTACTTCGTTTCTGTCATATTTGCTGGCCACCTTGGGAAACTTGAGCTTGCTGGAGCCACCCTTGCCAACTCTTGGGCCTTTGTCACTGGCTTTGCTTTCATGGTAAGCATATATGTTCTCTTGATTTCTCACTGTACATCAATTTGCTATACTAAATAGCCACATGTTCAAGTGAAAAATGAAACATAGTCCATTGTTAAAAATAAGTTTTTTCTTCTTTTTTTAGTTTGATCATACAAGTTTATAGATTTCTTTTCGTCTCTGTTGCTGTTGTAGACAGGATTAAGTGGAGCACTTGAAACACTTTGTGGCCAAGGATTTGGTGCTAGATTATACAAATGTTGCGAATATATCTTCAAACATCTTGTCTCATTTCACTCTTCTTCTAATTATTTATCCATCTTTGGTTCCATACAAAACCTATACTTACATTTCTTCATCAAGATCCCGCGATTGCAAACAAGCGGCTCTCTATGTAAAATCTCATCCCGGGCTATTCGCATATGGCATTTTACAAAACCTCTTACGATTTCTTCAAACACAATCCATTGTTAAGCCATTGGTCTTGTTCTCAGCTCTACCAATGGGCATTCATTTGGTGTTGTATATGCTTTAGCTTATAGGACATCCCTCGTTTCAAGGGAGCTCCATTGGCGGCTTCAATTTCATTATGGATATCACCCTTTTGTTGGCCATCTATGTCCTTTGCGCAAAGAAGTTTGAGCATAAATGGGAAGGATTTCATTTGAATCATTCAGTTTTATCCTCGCAAACTTAAAACTAGCTCTGCCTTCGGCAGCAATGATATGGCAAGTTGCCCAATTTTTCTTTGCTTTAACTGATCTTCTCCTTGATTTATCCTACTTGAATCACAACCACACTAGCTATACCATGCATATCTATGTAATGGAATTTGAATATCTACTTCTTCTCTACTTTTCCAGCTTAGAGTTTTGGGCCTTGATATTCTAGTGTTCTTAGCTGGATTGATGCCAAACCCAGTAACTACTCATTGATTGCCATGTGGTAAGCTTCACTTTTTTACGTTTCTTCCCCTATATTTTATCCTAAACTGATTATTTAGAATTGCCTTTTTCCTTCCTCTTATTCATCGGTGTGAACACTGGAGGTATGGCTTCATGATTGCCTTAGCTCTTAGTGCTTCAGCAAGGTTACAACTGCTTATGAGTTCTGGGATTTACACTTTGTTTCAGAAATTCAGAAAGGAAAACTTACCTTTGATTTGAGACAGCACAAGTGTCTCAAATGAGTTGGGAGCAGGAAATGTCAATCGAGCTAAAAATGCTATGACTGTTACTCTCAAGCCGCTGTTATCCTTGCTCTTCCAGTTGTTCTTGCTCCGCATTTGGTCACAATATTTGGGCCGGCTTCTTCAGTAACGGCTCTGAAAAAGGGGTTTTGCCTCTATGAAATACTTTCTCATCGTCTGGATAACATTAGATTATGCAAGCTGTATTATCAGGTTTGTCTAAAATCGTTTATGCTTATCAAAGGATTTACTATGTTGATGTATTTTGATGTTCAAGTAAATTAAGGAGGTCTCCGTGCAGGGGTGTTAAGAGGATGTGGGTTGCAGCGGCTGGCTGTGTGGGCTAACTTATCACGTTCTTTTCATTGGCCTACCGATGTCATACTCCTTGGATTTAGTTGAAGCTTTATGCCAAAGTAGACAATGCTAATGTAATTTGTTCATTATTCACTTTCAATCTCTAATATGTTTACTTTTGTGCTTATTTTGATACAGGGCTTGTGGATTGGGTTAATCTGTGGCCTCTCCAGCCAAGCCACCACTCTCTTATTGATTACATTGTGTAAAACTGGACTAAGTTGGACATTCCTGTGACAGATCAGGAAATGAAATCCCACATGTGATTTGATGAGCCTTTAAATGATGCAGTTGCAGTATCAGATTTGTAGAGGCCAGTTGCACACAAAATAGAGATTTGCAGAGGCCAAGTTGTCAATTTGGATTTAAGGAAGGTAGTTTGTTACAGTCTACAAAACAAATCTTATGATTCATGATCCACAGAGGGTCACTGTACCATTGTAAGGTCAAAGGAAATTTTGTTGTAATTGATATCCTTATTATATGTTGATGAAATTTTATTTTCATTGTATGTTAATAAAAAATGATAGGATAAAATTTATTTATGTTTGACGTTAAAGCAGAATTAGTGCTGATTTGATTAATAATCTCACTCCTTTTCTTACTCTTTCCTCTTTCTTTCTTCCACATTAATTAATTTCACCATTTGGAGTTTAATATGTGTTGACGCTTGATTTTGGACACCACGACTCGCACGTGAAAGTGCTAAGAGGGCCTTAGAAATTACTGTGATATCCATAAGATTTGAATATGGAGCTAGATATATATGTTCAGAAAACATAAATAATAGGCTAACAATAGAGGTTTTTATAGTGGTTCGATGCTTAAAGCAAATCCTACATCCACTGTTATTTTATTGATCTCTAACTATTTTCTATGATATTGCCCGTAATGCATACAAAAATAAAGAAATACAGTATTACAGAGAGAAAGATTGAGTTCAAATCTATGGTTAGCTCTCATATGCCCAACCCCCCTCTTCGGGAAGAGAAGTGTCAATTTATACACCTAAACACTCAATGTAATGAGTGTTTGCAAGTTCTTGACACATGGAAGGCTCTCATCCATCATTTCTTGAAAGGAGATAGGGTTCTAAGAATATCTTTGAGGAGATATGGGCTTGGCAGCTAGTACAAAAAGACATTATTGGGCTGACATAAGCGTGACTTTTTAGGCATAAGAATATGAAAGATTTTACTCATTCAATTAATTACACCATAAGATAAATCTTGGTATGACATATTTGTTAATTACCCTCAATCTGAAAAATTTTACATTTAGAAGATGCATTGGTATCTAGATATATCAATTATCAGTTTTCTTCTTATCATTCTTTCTTGCGCCATTCAATTTGATCTGGGTTGCTTTTAAGGAAGAATGAATGAGAAAGTATGCAGATTGGAGAATGAGATGGTGTTGAAGGATTGCTGAAGTAAACAAAATAGATGGCGTCACACTCTTGTTAGAGGGTGGTGATCATCATCAAGAAGGAGAAGAGCAGCTGCAAGGTATGGTGGAAGAAAGTTTTGAAAGTACAAAAAGCCAGATTGTTTTTGTTGGTTCTACTAACTGGAGAGTGATGAAGAAGAGAGATTAAGCAAAAAAGAAAGAGACGGTAGGCAGCAAATATTTGCTCTATTTTTCATTCATAAAATAGGGATAATATACACAAAACCAGTCCATTGTTCCACCTAATGCAGCCTAATGCAGAGGATATTTTACACATTTGAATTTGAAATAAACCTTACAACTAAAGCATGTCTTAATCATAGCTGAACCCAACTAAACATGTCATAAAACATCACAATAATTCATCAAAACAGTAGCTTTAACCACTGCACCCGTAACAGCAACTTGAACACTTGGCGCCAAAAAATAGTTTGAAACTTTAGCTGAATTTTTCTGCATTTCCATCAAATTATCACCATCTTCAACACTCCTCCTTGATAATCTTGCTAGAAACACCAGGTTTGAGTCTTAAATTCTCAAACTTGGCTTTGGATAAAGCCTTGGTCATGATGTCTGCCACTTGGTCTTCACACCTGCAATAGACCAATTTAATTTCTCCATTACATTTTGCCTCCCTCATAGCATGGAACTTAATTTTGATGTGCTTGGTTCTGCCATGTAAGACAGGATTTTTTGCCATTGCCACAGCTGATTGGTTGTCATAGAAGATCATAGTAGGACTCTTCTCTGTTTGCCTCAAATCCTCCAAAATTTTTCTAAGCCAAATGGCTTGGTTTATGGCAACAGCAACAGAAATGTATTCTGCTTCTGCTGTGGACTGAGCTACAGTATCCTATTTTTTGGATAGCCAACATATAGCACCTGAATTCAAGAAGAATACATAGTCAAAAGTACTCCTTATAGCATCAATGCATCCAGCCCAATCACTGTAAGAGTATCCAATAAGTTGAAAATTTTCAGACTTCTTAAACCATACACTAAGATCAGAACTTCCCTTAATGTACCTCAACACCCCCTTGGCTACCCTAAGATGAACTTCACTCAGGTTGCTCATAAACCTAGAGAGGAGACTTGTTGCAAACATTAAGTCAAGTCTAGTGCTGTCAAATACAATAGACACTCAATCAAACTTTTATAAATTCACTCATCAACCTTCACAACCCTATCATCTTTGCTTAGCTTCAAGTTTAAAACCAGTGGAGTGTCCACTGGTTTGCATCTATCCATGTTGGACTTGTTTAGGACTTCATTTGCATATTTTCTTTGGCTAACAAATATCCCATGTTGAGTTTGACCAATCTTCATTCCAAGGAAATAAGACATTTCCCTTAAATCAATCATTTTGAACTCATTATGCATTGCCTTCTTAAATTCTTCCAGCTGAATTGGACTGCTTCTCGTGATGAGCAAATCATCTACATATAATGATAAAATAATGAACTCCCCTTCCAACTCTCTCACATACAATGTGTGCTCATTTGGGCTCCTCATATATCCCAAACTAATCAAGTAACCATTGATTCTACTATACCAGGCTCTAGGGGCTTGTTTTAGGCCATATAATGCCTTCCTTAATAGATAAACTTTGTTCTCCTGCCTTTCAACTTCATATCCCTCCGGCTGCTCCACATATCAAAAATGCAGACTTGACATCCAGCTGATAAATCCTCCATTCAAATTGGGTTGCTAAAGCAAGGAGAAGCCTGATTGTATCACGCCTGGCCATGGGTGCAAATGTATCCGAGAAGTCTACTCCCAATTGTTGAGCAAACCCCTTGACAACCAACCTTGCTTTGTGTCTATGAACTGATCCATCTGGATTTAATTTTCTCTTATAAATCCATTTAACTTGGATCATTTTTCTATTTGCTAGTCTGTCCACCAATTCCCAGGTCCATTCTTCTCAATCATGCTTAACTCCTCCATTGCATTCCACCACGTATCTGACTTAGCAGCTTCATTGTAATTTGCAGGTTTAAGTAAAGCTGCATTACACCTTTCATAAACCTCTGCCAGAGGTCTGGTACCTCTAACTAGAACATCTGAATCTGAATCTGTCCTTTCTTGTTCATCATTTCGGTTCACTACTAGATTTGTCAAGTGTCCCCTTGAGTCTTCAACAAGTCTGTTTTTCTCCCAGTTCCATACACCATTTTCATCTACTTTCACATCTCTAGTGATGTGAATTTTCTTAGTTTCTGGAACATAAACTCTATAAGCCTTGGATTGACCACTATAGCTAATGAAGATTCGTATCATGGGTTTGTCATCCAACTTACTTCTCTTAATTGTTGGGATAAGAGCATAGCATATACTTCCAAAAATTCTCAGATTCTTCGCCACAGGCTTCACCCCATACCAAGCCTCATATGGAGTTTGACTAATTAAGGCCTTAGTGGAAAGTCTATTGACCAAATAGACCCCAGTGTTCACTGCCTCTGCCCAAAAAGACTTGGGCAATTTCTTCTCAGCAACCATGCACCTAGCCATCTCCATAACAGTCCTATTTTTTCTCTCACTGACTCCATTTTGTTGTGGAGTATAGTGATTGCTAGATTGATGTTTAATTCCAACTTGCTTGCAAATTGATTCAAACTCATTTGAAGTGTATTCACTCCCATTGTCACTTCTCACTATTTTGATACTAAGGCCAGTTTGGTTTTCAACTTGCAGCTTAAATCTTCCAAACACAGCTGCAAGTTCATTCTTTTGTTTCAGAAAATAGACCCAGCACATCCTGAACCAATCATCAATGAACAAGAGAAAGTATTTGCTCCCATTCAATGAAGGCGTCTGCATAAGTCCACACACATCTGTGTGGATGAGTTGGAGTTTCTCAACGGCTCTCCAAGCTTGGTTTACGGGAAAAGGTTGCCTACTCAACTTGCCAAGTTGACAAGTAGCACACACAGCCTTAGATTCTTCAATCTCGGGCAGATTTTGGACAAGATTTTTGGTCTGAATTTCTCTAAGACCATGGTAGTGAAAATGGCCAAATCTCTTGTGCCATAACTCAGACTCATTTACTTTAGTAGTATAGCCTTTAGGTTCTGGTTTTTTCAGCCTAATAGGGAAGCTTTTTCCCATCATTCTAGCCTTCATTATCTAGAATTGTGCATGACTGGTCTTGAAAATGCAAGACATAATTCTTTTCTAGCTTTTGTCCTACACTAAGTAAATTGTGACTTATTTCTAGCACATACAAGACATTAGGAATTAGTTTAATACCTGACCTTGTCTGCATAGCAACGTCTCCTTTCCTTCTGACATCCACAAACTCTCAATTCCCAACTTTAACTCTAGAGTGATATGCCCTGTCCAGGTTGACAAAATCTTGCAAGTTTGCTGTCATGTGGTTGATGCAGCCATTGTCTATCAGCCAAGCATCATCGCAAACTTGGGTTGCACAGCAAGATGCCACAAATAGTTGCTCAAATTCTGAATTTCGCTACTGATCTTCAACAATCTGGGCTTGTTGTGGTGGCTAGTTTGGCTTGTTTTTGCAAACTTTTTCAATGTGGCCAAATTGCTTACATGCTCTACATTGAAGGTTTGGTCTAAACCAGCACCTCTTCTTGGAGTGGCCCTTCTTCTTATAGTGAGAACACGGTGGAAACTCCTTCATTACCTTGATTTGTTCCACTGATTATTGGTTTTCTCTTTCCCTTTCTTATCTCCAGCAAACCTCTTGTTTCCTCCCTGAACAGCTTTGCTTTTAAAGCTTGCCACCATTGCACCCTCACTTGAATCCTCTTGTCTCAGCAATTTCCTTTGCTCTTGAGCTTGCAGAGCATGCACCAGTTCAATGAGTGTGATCTGTGACAGATCTTTAGTCCTCAAGTGATGAAATCTTGGACTCAAACCTCTCGGGTAGGCTCACCAATACTTTCTCCACAATTCTTTTATCTATCATTTCCTCGCCCAACAGTTTGATTTTATTCACCACAAGTTTGATTTTATTCACCACATTCATCAACCTATCCACATACTCCTTTACTGATTTTGATTTTTGCATCTTCAGCATCTCAAACTCTCTCCTTAAGTTCAATATATGCATATTCCTAATCGTATCACTACCACCAAACTCCTCATTGAGCTTGTCCCATGCATGCTTCCTTGGTTGTTTCATACGCCATGATTCTTGTGAAAACAAGTTCAATTACAAATGCATGAATGTGAGACAAAGCTCTAGGAGCTTTAGTAGCTTCCTCCTTAAACCTGATTTGGTTCAATGTGGGGTTTGGCCCTAATCCAGGTGGTTGCTTGTTCTCTTCAACATACTGCTACAAACCTTGTCCCCTCAGGAAGGTCTTCATTTGGACAACCCATATGTGATATTGTTCTCCATTGAAGATTGGAGGAGTAAGGGAAGCCGTGTGTTGTGCCATTGAATCAAGTTATTTGGAGTTTGACAGAAAATTCTACCGTAACAGGGTTGAGAAGTTGGATAGGAGAAGATGAGTGTATCAAGCCCTTTAAGATCAATAAGTGCTCTAATACCAATTGTTGGTTCTACTGGAGAGTGATGAAGAAGAGAGATTAAACAAAAAAGAAAGAGACGGTAGGCAGCAAATATTTGCTCTATTTTTCATTCATAAAATAGGGATAATATACACAAAACCAGTCCATTGTTCCACCTAATGCAGCCTAATGCAGAGGATATTTTACACATTTGAATTTGAAATAAAACTTACAACTAAAGCATGTCTTAATCACAGCTGAACCCAACTAAACATGACACAAAACATCACAATAATTCATCAAAACAGTAGCTTCAACCATTGCACCTGTAACAGCAACTTAAACACTTGGCGCCAAAAAACAGTTTGAAACTTTAGCTGAATTTTTCTGCATTTCCATCAAATTATCACCATCTTCAATAGTTTTTCCTACCCATGATTCTTACTAATGTTATTTATTACGAAATCACTTTGGTTTCTGTCATGTTTGCCAGTCATCTTGGCAAACTTGAGCTTGCCCGAGCCACCCTCGCCAACTCCTGGGCTGTTGTCACTGGTTTCGCTTTCATGGTTAGTCACCCTTGATTCATCAATCTTTTTTTTTTTTTTCCTTTTCATCATGCTTCTTTGTTGATTCATTTTCTTTCCTGTTCTTGATGTAGACAGGGTTAAATGGAGCTCTTGAAACACTTTGTGGTCAAGGATTTGGTGCTAGATTATACAAAATAGTGGGAATATATCTACAAGCATATTGCATTATTTCATTCTTCTTCTCAATTATATTATCCGTCGTCTGGATCTATACAGAGCCTATACTTATTTTACTTCATCAAGATCCCGATATCTCAAAACAAGCAGCTCTCTATATGAAGTATCTTATTCCTGGCCTGTTTGCATATGGCATTCTGCGAAGCATTTTGAGGTTTCTTCAAACACAATCCATTGTATTGCCATTGGTCTTGATCTCAGTTCTACCAGTGGGCACTTGTTTTAGTGTTGCATATGCTTTAGTTCACCGGACATCACTCGGTTTCAAGGGAGCTGCATTGGCAGCGTAAATTTCATTATGGCTATCAACTCTTCTGTTGGCGATTTATGTACTCTGTGCAAAGAAGTTTGAGCATACATGGGAAGGAATTTCTTGTAAATCATTCACTTTCATTTTAAAAGACTTAAAACTGGCCCTGCCTTCTGCCGCGATGGTTTGTCAAATGAGTTAGGAGCCGATTATTCCAATCGTGCTAAAAACGCCATGGCTGTGACACTCGAGCTCTCTGTCATCCTTGCTCTTTTAGTTGGTCTTGCATTAGTCTTTGGTCATGACATATGGGATAAACTTTTCACTGACAGCCCTGAAATAATAAAGAAAATTTCCTCTTTCACACCTTTTCTCGCAATCTCAATAAGCCTAGATTCTGTGCAAGGCGTATTGTCAGGTTTGTATTATCAAAATTTTCTACATTAAATGAGATTTATACATATATCTTGTATTATATCCATAGCAATAAGTTTGTATTTCCATTTTGTTAATGCAAATTAATGAGCTTCTGATGCATGGGTGGCAGCATTTGACTGTGTGGGCTAATTTCATTGGTATGCCGGTTGCAATACTGCTTGGATTTAAGTTGAAACTTTATGCTAAGCTGAGTTCATTACAGAAAACTTCTTCATGACTTCCACTCTTTCAATTGATTCATTTGATATGATAGGTTTATTTTGGAATAGTGTTTGTGGATTGGGTTGCTTTGCGGGCTCTCCAGCCAAGTCATCACTCTCTTATTGATTGCATTGTGCAGAAATTGGAATAAAAATCGACATTCGTGTACACTCATCAGAAAAACAAACCTTAATTATTGTTTAACCATAAGTTTCCTTATTGAACAAGAAGAGAAACAAACCTGATTACATAGATTCTTAGTCAAGTCTTAAGATCTAGATGATATTTAAACACTTAACTCTCAACGCTCAAATACTCAACCAATTACAGCAGTTGTTTTTTGTTCAGGTAAAATCAGATCAACATAAAATCCTGATCCTTGTCATTTTCTACCACAATACATTATCCAGGCATTATATGGATTGAAGCAGCCAAGCATTTTGTGACTGTAAAGCAACATAATCACAGTAACCCTCATTACAAATTTAAAATAATAAGATTTTTATCTTACCATTGACTTTGGTGTATCAGAAACAAAAATAACAAGCGAATTGCTTTAATCCATCTTTACTTTGCTTTTAAATATAATTTTTCCTGTAATCACATTGATAATTTAAGAAATGAAAGAGAATATTTACTCTTTTTACACACAACGTCGGCAGACAAACATGACATATTTAATATTTTTTTTCCAATTAAGTTTGTAGAACGCTTGTATTTCCATTTGTGACCGGAATCATGCGGGACAGATTAGCAATAATCAAAGCTGTATTTATATCAAATGGTCTAAATAAACCTCATCCTCGTCATCAAGATCATCAGATCAGGTAACGTAATTACTGCATGCTATTTACAGAAGATGTGATAAATAATAATTTTATTTAATGAGCTACTGTAAACAAACCAGTCCTCATCAATCAAGTTTCCTCTCTTCCTTCTCGGCGGTGGTCGGACAGAGCCTAGGTAATGTATCTCAAACTGCCTCTATCTCAGTAATGCCAAAATCCCCGGAATTTTTCAATCATAAATTTCAAATCTGTCAAGAGTTAGTTTGTTTCAATGAATTTAAAACTTTTATGTGAGGGAAGAGGGACGATGAAAACAAGAAGCACCAGGAAGGCTAGTTATTTGTACAGGTCAAGATTAAGTATGGAGTGGAAAACTAGTGTAAATGTTTCAGTTCTTATGTTATTTGTACGGGTTCCTAATTACTCAAACTTTACTGTTATTATATTTAGCCTTCCTTTTGTCTTGGTTTAAAACTATTCTATTGTTCCACGTATCGACTATATATTCAAAAGGAATGACTTGTTTTCAGTGTGTCCAGCATACTATCAACTCATAAATCATAATGGCCCCAGAAGACACCACTGCAGAGAGAAGAACAACACTCACAGAAGTGACAGCTGACCCTCCTCCATTCTCAGAGGTTGATGATGATAATAATGGAGAAGAAAACACGAGAAGTTGGTGGAAGAAACTTTGTGACATGGAAGAGACCAAGAATCAACTCTTATTTTCACTACCCATGGTTCTTACCAATCTTTTCTATTACGTCGTAACCTTGATTTCCATCATGTTTGCTGGTCACCTTGGCCACCTTCAGCTTGCCGGAGCCACACTCGCCAACTCTTGGGCCTTTGTTTCTGGCTTCGTTCTCATGGTAAACACTCTTATCTCTTCACCCTGATACAATGTATATCCTGAGTCAGAGTCAGTGAAACCGATATTGGGACTAAAGTGTAATGTTCAACGAATAAGAAAACCGAACTTTCAGAAAAATAAATTCAATGAAAAATTAAGTGTAAAATTTAACAAAGGGAGTAAAAAATAATAAAAAAAAATATCTAAAATTTGTGATAGATCCGCCCTCACTTCATCTACAAGGCTATATTTTAACGCATCTTGAAAAATGCAAACTGTTATAAATTGTTTATTTAAAAAAAAAATAATATTCTACGAATATTATAACTTCTTGTTTTTTCTCTTCGTTTAACCTGAAACTTATCAAATTATTTCTTATTCTATTATGTTTAGTCATAGACTCATAGTTAAATGTTCTATTTCAGGTCTTCCATTTACCTGGTATCTATCTATCCATATATATATATATATTGATATGTTTTCTTTCCTTGTTATTTTAGACTGGATTAAGTGGAGCACTCGAGACACTTTGTGGCCAAGCATTTGGTGCCAAACAATATAGATTGAGATTGTTGGGGATATATCTACAAGCATCTACCATAATATCATTCTTCTTCTCACTTATTATATCAATTGTTTGGTTATATACCGAATCTATTCTCGTTTTGCTTCACCAAGATCATAATGTTTCAAAACAAGCATCTCTATACATTAAATACCTTATTCCAGGACTGTTTGCTTATGGATTTTTGCAAAGCATATTAAGATTTCTCCAAACCCAATCAATTGTTTGGCCACTGGTCTTCTTCTCAGCTCTACCCGCAGGAATTCATTTTGGCGTCAGTTATGCTTTAGTTCATTGTACATCCTTGGGTTACAAGGGAGCGGCACTGGCAACTTCAGTTTCATTATGGATATCGGTCCTTTTGTTGTCGATTTATGTCCTTGTTGCAAAGAAATTTGAACATACATGGGAAGGATTTTCTCTTGAATCATTCAATTTTATCTGGACAACCTTAAAGCTAGCCCTGCCCTCTGCAGCAATGGTTTGGTAAGTGTGCCCAAATCTCCCATGTATCACGGCCTCACTTACTTTATGCAGAGATGATCTTATTTATGGCCTCTTTTAGATGAATTCATGAATGTGGAAAATCTTCATCGTTTAAAGAACATGCGTGAGTTCATGAATTCTTCATAACCGGTTAGTCAGTGATCTCTACACTTTTGCAGCTTGGTGAGCTTGGCTTTCGAGATTCTAGTGTTCTTGGCTGGATCTATGCCGAAACCGGTACTAACTACTTCCTTGGTTGCAATGTGGTAATCTTCAGTGGTTCTTTTTCTTTTTCTTTTCTTTCCAGAAGCATTTTGGTTCTACACTGATCAGTGATAATTTAAAATTTCCTATAATGTTTGTTCCTTTTTTTGGTAATCTTCAGTATTAATACGGAAGCCATAGCCTACATGATTACCTACGGTGTTAGTGCAACTGCAAGGTCAGTCAGTGACAAAAGCTACTACTTTGTAATTGTTTTTAGCTCATTGTGTTTCCATAACCTTTAAATTAAAAGAGAAAGCCTGTGTTTTGTGATAGCACGAGAGTGTCAAATGAGTTGGGTGCAGGAAATATCAAAGGAGCTAAGAATGCCATGGTTGTGACGCTCAAGCTCTCTGTCATGCTTGCCCCTATATTCATTCTGGCTCTAGCCTTTGGCCACACCACCTGGGCTAGCTTCTTCAGCAAAAATCCTGAAATAATAAAGGAATTCTCCTCTTTAACACCTTTTCTCATGATGTCAATTATTCTAGATTCTGTGCAAGCTGTATTTTCAGGTAATCTGTATCATCTTTTAAATTTTATGTTGATTAATTGTAAACATATATATACAATACCATATCTATATTTGCATGAATCAAATTTTCAGGGGTGGTTAGAGGATGTGGGTGGCAGCATATAGCATTGTGGGGTAACTTGGCAACATTCTATTTCATTGGCATGCCGATCGCCATAATTCTTGGATTCATGTTGGAGCTTCATGCTAAGGTGAGACAACATTGATTAAAGTAGTTAATATGTTTCATGAGAAATTACTTCCACTCTTTCATTATAATATTTCAATTTATTTTGGTACAGGGTCTGTGGATTGGCTTAATATGCGGCCTCTTCAGCCAAGCCACAACTCTCATATTCATTACTTTCTGTCGAAAATGGACTCAAATGAACATTCCCATTAACAGATCAAAACAAGAAACCTCAAGTGTTGTTTAACCAAACTTCCTCGCTTTATGGTTATAGTAAACATTCATCTCTGTAGAGACAAAGAAAAGTTTGATTATTTTCCTCTTCCCAATCCAAGACTTTTCAATTACAAAGGCTACATTAATATTTGTGTGCTGCAGTACTGAGAAATGGGGTCTAATTTTAGCACATTTTTGGGTTCTTATTTTTTTTATATAAGATCAGTGATTGTTTCTGTTTTTTCAGTAGGAATTAATTTCATAACAAGTAGGTAATTGGACACTTTCCATGAAGTCATTTTCTATGGCGTGATTGTATTGGGCTTTCATGAAAATGGGTTGTTAACATGAAAAGAAGAGTCTTTTTGTTGTCAATGGGCCAATGAATAGTAGCCCAATAGTTCTCTTGTACACAAAAGCTTAAATAATTTGTTATTGAGTGAAGCTATTGACACCCGTTAATGGAGTAAAGAAGCATTGTTTCTTTAAGACATCTCATTTTAAAGTTTTAAAATTAAAATTTTTGTTTATGACACACCAAAAATTTTATAAATGCCCTTCATTTTATTTTTTATTCTTAAAAAAATTAAAAATTTAAAAAAATAAAATAAAAAATTTAAAAAAAAATAAAAACAAAAAAAAAAAAAAAAAAAAAAAAAAAAAAAAAAAAAAATCCTTATCCCAAGGATATGATATAGTCAAACAACAATATATATATATTGAAAAGAAAATGATAAATTTATATGTGAAGCAATTAAACATTTACAGTTTTGTATTTCTTGTAACTTGATATATCTCATTGAAATCTTCTTACTTCATCAAACTATTTTTTTGTTCTAAAAATGATTTGAATAGCATCAAAAAATTAAGGTTTATGAGATAATAATAGAGTGTAAAAAATATTTGTAAGGAATAGGAAATTAAAGTTAATTTTAATAATTTAATTGATGGATAAAATTGTCGTTATAATTTTTATTTTCTAAAGTTAGGCTTTTTTAGTCTGTTAGGGAGGTGCCAATAGATCTATTACTAACTGCATCTCTATTATATTTAAAAAAAAAAAAAAAAAAAAAAATTCTCTTTAAAACTCATTTAATACAGAAGATAGCCCTTCTTAATTAAGTTTAATTGAGACTTTTATTTGCATCATTTTTTTTCTTGATTTCAAACTTAATTATGATTTTTTATTATACTAATTTTCTCAATTTCAAACTTAATTAGAGTTATCTTTATACCACTTTTCCCCAAATTCTTGATTTGATTTCTTGCTGTACCGCTTTTTTAGAATTTTAAACTTGAAGATTATTTTTCCCTTCTTCAAATTCAGATTCAGATTCATCCCATTGTGTAATTATTTTCTCTATACTATAATAATATATTTGATATTAAAAAAAAAAGGTTTAGAAAATTTAGATTTAAAGTTTATTTAAGAATTAAAGTTTGAAACTTAAAAATAATAGAACATAGAAAATAAATATATTTAAAAAATTTATATCATCAAAATTAAACTTGTCAAAGAAAAACGTGGTGGATAAAGACTAATTTGCCGGGACTAAAAATCACTTTCCCTTAACTTTTTCTTTATTTTAATTTTTAATTTTTTTTATTTTATTATCGTACTCTGTATTTAGTCCAGCTATGATATGCATCACTGGATCATCATCATCAGACACTAGACATCAAGCAGCTCTCAAATTTAATATTCACAAAAACTTAATTGGCGGTACTTTTGAACCATCATTTTTGCTTTCAAGATCATTTGATCGAATGTTAGGAAGAACCTGAAAATTCCAGGCCACGTAATTATCTCCGATAAGCTTTATAGTGCTAGCTTGTACTATTATAAGAGTTTACAGAGAAAGAATCTGTTGGTGTTTAGTGCCGGTGAGTACTAAGGAAAGAGGAGAGGAAATTGAGTTCAGAGAAAGTTATTTTTCATTGCAATTAACATTACAATTTTATACATACATCAACTAATCAGTACATTTATAGGTTTGAAATTTAAAAACAAAATTTATAACTAATACACCATTAATCATAGCTGAGAGCACCTAAACATAACACCAAAATCTAACAACCACAGTAGCTCTATTCACGGCAGATAGAGTGCTTCTTTGGCGCCAAAATATTTTCAAAACCAACTGAATTTTCAGTTAAATTTCCAGCAAAATATCACTGTTTCAACACTCCTCCTTGATATTTTTGCTGGAAACACAAGTCTGAGACTAAAATCTTCAAACTTAGTTTTGGACAATCCCTTAGTCAAGATATCAGTCACTTGATCCTCCTCACCTCTACAATGAACCAGCTTAACTTCCCCTTCTTGCTCAGCTTTTCTAACCGCATGGAACTTGATCTTTATGTGTTTAGTTCTTCCATGATGAACTGGATTTTTAGCCATAGCCACAGCCGATTGGTTGTCACACATAATTGTAGTAGGATGTCTTTGCTTCAGTTTCAAATCTTCTAGAATTTTTCTCAGCCAAAATGTATTTTGCTTCTACTGTGGATTGTGCCACGGTTTCCTGCTTTTTTGAGAGCCAGCAGATTGCACCATAATTCAAGAAGAAGGCATACCCTGAAGTGCTCTTCATGTCTTCCATAGAACCACCCTAATCACTATCAGAAAATCCCACCGATTCAAAGTTTTCTGACCTCCTAAACCATACTTCAAAGTCAATGCTACCTTTTACATATCTTAGCACTCTTTTTGTAGCTTTGAAGTGTGTTTCCTTGGGCTGATTCATAAACCTGGACAACAAGCTTGTAGCAAACATGATATCAGGTTTGGTTGCTGTTAAGTCTAGCAAACAGCCAATCAAACTCCTATACTGCCCTTCATCAACACTTTCTGCATTATCATCTTTTGACAGCTTTTGATTAGGAACCAATGGAATGTCCACTGGTTTGCAATTCTCCATATTGAATTTCCTTAAAACTTCACTTGCATACTTCTCTTGGTTGACAAAAATTCCAGTTGAACTTTGATAAACCTGCATCTTGAGAAAGTAAGACATTTCTCCTAAATTTGTCATCTCAAACTCATCAAGCATGGATTTCTTGAACTCTTCCAATTGAGTTGGTTTACTCCCTATCACAAGAAGATCATCCACATACAAAGAGATAATTATCACATCTTCATCAATCTCTCTAACATACAATGTATGTTCATTTGGACTTCTCACAAAATCCAAGCTCAATAGGTGATCATTGATCTTGCTGTACTAGGCCCTTGGTGCCTGTTTCAGGCCATACAAGGCCTTCTTTAGGAGATAGACTTTATCTTCTCTTCCTCTGATCTTGTACCCTTTTGGCTGTTCAGCATATATTTTCTCATTCAACCATCCATTGAGGAAGGCTGATTTAATGTCCAACTGACAGATTTTCCATCCAAACTGTGCTGCCACTGCAAGTAATAATCTAATTGTATCATGCCTAGCAACTGGTACAAAAGGTATCAAAGAAGTCAACTCCATATTGCTGAGCAAAACTTTTAACAACTAGCCTAGCTTTGTGCTTAAGGACTGAGCCATCCGGACTGAGTTTCCTCTTGAAAATCCATTTAACTTGGATTACTTTTCTATTTGAGGCCTGTCTACCAGGTTCCAAGTTTGGTTCTTCTCAATCATTGCCAGCTCTCCAAACCTCTGATTTTGCTGCTTCAAAGGAGATTGTTGGTTCAAGTTAAGCCATATTGCATCTCTCATAAACCTCAGCTAAAGGTCTGGTACCTCTAACCGAGAGTTCCTCTTCTGCATCACTCTCATCATCTTCAAGAATCTGATCATCAACAGCTTCTGTCCATTTTAGTTTTGTCTCCACATCAACTCTACTTTCTTCCCAATTCTAAAGTCCATCCTCATCTAGTTTGACATCCCTAGAAATCAAAATTCTTTTGGTTTCTGGAACATACTCCTTATAGGCTTTGGATTAGCTGTTATAGCCAATGAAAATGCCAATTAAGGCCTTCTCACCCAGCTTAGATCTTTTTGTTACTGGAACTAAAATGTAACATATGCTCCCAAATATTTTGAGATTGTCTACTATTGGTTTAACTCCATACCAGGCTTCATAAGGGGTTTGGCTGACTAAGGCTTTTGTGGGAAGCCTATTGAGCAAGAACACTACTGTGTTGACAACTTCTACCTAAAAATTCTTTGGCAACTTCTTCTTAGCCACCATACACCTTGCCATCTCCATAACTGATCTGTTCTTCCTCTCACTGACTCCATTTTCCTGTGGAGTGTAGGGGTTGCTATATTGATGCCTAATTCCAGCTTCCTTGCATACTTGCTCAAACTCTTGAGAAGTGTATTCAATACCATTGTCACTTCTTAAGGTTTTGATAGTTTTTCCAGTTTGGTTTTCCACCAGCTGCTTAAATTGCTTAAACACACTAGCCACCTCTCCTTTTTGCTTCAGAAAGTACACCCAACACATCCTGGACCAATCATCTATAAACAATACAAAATACCTACTTCCACTCAATGACAGTGTCTCCATAAGTCTACACACATCTGTATGAATAAGTTGAAGTTTTCCAATTGCTCTCCAGGCTTGGTTTATAGGGAAAAGCTGCCTACTCAACTTGCCAAGTTGACAAGCTAGACATACAGTCTTACTCTCCTCTATTTCAAGTAGATTATGGACCAATTTTTTGGCCTAAATTTCCTTGAGACCTTGATAATGAAAGTGACGAAGTCTCTTATGCCATTTTTCAAACTCATCTACCCTTACATTACAAGCTCTAACTTCAGTTTTTTTCCACTTAATAGGGAAGCTCTTTCCCACCATTTTAACTCTCATTAGTTAACACCCTTTACAGTCCAAAATTTGACAGGTTTGATTCTCAAAATGCAAGACATAATTATTTTCCAGCATTTGTCCTACACTAAGAAGACTTTGACTAATTTCGGGTGCATAGAGTACATTGGTGATGAGTTTTGTACCTGTTGAAGTCTGAACAGCAACATCTCCCTTTCGCCTTGCTTCAACAAAATCACCATTTGCAACCTTGATTTTGGATCGATGTGCTGGATTCAATTTGACAAAGTCCCACAGGTTTGGTGTCACATGGTTTGTACATCCACTATCAACCAGCCAGCCTTCATAGCTTGTTGGTGTTGCACTGTAGTAGGCTATAAATAGTTGTTCTGTCCCTTTCTCTGGTTGCTGATCATCAGTCACCTGAGCTTGCTGTTAGGATTGCTCTCCTTTGTTCTTGCAGACCCTTTCTATATGGCCAAACTGTTGTCAGGCCCTGCATTGTATCCTTGGCCTAAACCAGCATCTTTTCTCAGAATGTCCATTCCTTTTACAGTGAGAGCTAGGTGGATATTCCTTCATCCCACTTGGTTTTCCCTAGGGGTGAGCACGGGTAGCGGGTAGAACCGGAACCGGGGGTAAGAACCGGAACCGGAACCGGAACCGGAACCGGAACCTACCCAGAACCTGCACTGTGCGGGTAGGTTCCGGTTCCAATTTTTTGGAACCGCTACTGTGCGGTTCCGGTTCCGGTTCTTACCCCCGGAGGAACCGGAACCGGAACCTGTAAAAAGGGTACCCTGTTTGGAACCTGTTTTGGAACCTGTTTGGAACCTGTTTTGGAACCATATTGGAACCTGTTTTTTAGAACCTGTTTAGACCTATTTTGAACTTGGACTATATGAAATATTGTGAATGTAAATAATGGGGGATTTCTATTATTTTACATATAAAAATTTAAAATAGAAAAAGTTAAATTTTTAGAATAACCTAATTAAATAATATACGAATACAATTATACTTATTACATATAAATTACACCATATTAAAAGCTTTAATATATATAATCATTAATATTAAGTTTTGATCAATTAAGTGAATAATTGGAATTATGATCCAATTAAAAGTGTTTTACATTTTTAATGTTATTAAAAGAATTATTTTTGAATAAAATAGTATATTTGATTGGTAATATATATTTAGTTATTTACTTCAATTATCAAGCTCTAAGTAATCTATAATAATTAGTATAATTAATTATTATATGAAATTTATAACATTAATAAATTTAATTACTAGTTAAATATCATACTTAATCAATTATAACATTACATTATAGTTAATGATTACTTAATTAATTATATTTTATAACATTACTTAATTGATTTATAGTATAATTAGTTATAGTATTACATTAATTGATTACTACTTAATTAATTGACTTTATTATAAACATTAGTACAAACTTAATTAAATGATTAAAAATTTAATTAATTATAATATTACATTAAAATTTATATTTGATTATTTAATAGTTAATTCATTATAACATTACATTATGTATGATTATATAATTAATTATAACATTACATAAAAATAATTATTTAATTGATTATGAGTTATGATATTATGTTTTAAACATTAGTAATTACTAATTTGCTACATAATATTAGCACAATACTTAATTAAATGATAAGAAATTTAATTATATAACATTACCTTTAAACATTTCATTATAAACATTAATTCATTACATTATAGTTAATAATTACTCAATTAATTATAATATTATTATATTACATTATATATTATGATCACTTACTTAATTATAGCATTACATAGTTAAATGATTATATAATTACATATAGTTATGAATTTATACATTACATTATAAACATTAGTAATTTACTAATTTACTATATTATTACATTACTTAATTAAACGATTAAAATTTAATTAATTATAACATTACCTTATATATTTATAATATAATTACTAATCAATTAACATTCTATTAAAACTAGTATATTAATCAATGATTTGAAATTTAATTAATTATAATATTAAATTATAGATTTTAGTATGTTATTTAATTCATTATAACATTACATTATACTATTAAGTATGATCAATAATTAATATAACATTACATAATTAATAATTACTTAATTGATTATGAGTTATGATATTATATTTAAACATTTGTAATTACTAATTTACTATATAACATTAGCACAAAACTTAATTGAATGATAAGAAATTTAATTAATTATAACATTATCTTATAAACATTTTATTATAAACATTAATTAAGCATTACATTATAGTTAAATAATTACTCAATTAATATATATATAATATTACATTATATTATGATCACTTACTTAATTATAGCATTATTAGTTAAATGATACATAATTACTAATTAGTTATGAATTTATAACATTACATTATAAACATTAGTAATTTACTATACATTACATTACTTAATTAAACGATTAAAAATTTAATTATTATAACATTCATTATATATTTGTAATATGATACTTAATCATTATATATTCCATTATAACATTAGTATATTAATTAAATGATTTGAAATTTAATTAATTATATATTAAATTATAGATTTGTAGTATGATTACTTAATTCATTATAACATTACATTATACATTATAGTATGATCATATAATTAATATAACATTACATAATTAAATTATTACTTAATTGATTATGACATTATATTATAAACTTAGTAATTTACTAATTTGCCCAATATTTAATCGAATTATTAAATTTTATTATTATAACATTATATTATAAATTTATGGTATGATTATTTAATTAATTATAACATTCTATTATAAACAATATTATAATACTTAATTAAATGATTAACAATTTAATTAATTATAATTACATTATAATTAAATAATATATTACTTAATTATTATAACTTACATTACATTGTAGTATGATCACTTAATTAATTATAACATTACAATTTACATTGTAGTATGATCACTTATTTAATTATAACATTACTTGTTTCTAATATTAACTACTAAATTATATTTGGTATATTATAAATACCCAATTAACCAATTATAACATTAAATTAATAAATTTATAAACATTATAATTTTATTAATTTATAAACATTAATAATTATTAACTTATCAAATAGACCCCTGGCAAATGACAATGCTAGTAATTAGTATTAAGAATTGCTGTTCGTTTAAAATGATTTTGGTGAAGTTATTTTATGTGAATTGTGATGAATAATTGTTTGTGTTTTGGTTTTGATTGACGATTTTATGTGAATTGTGATGAATTGATTGAATTCAGCGTTGCTATGAGATACAGTTTAGATTACATTGGACACAAATGATGATAACGAAAATTTGTTAGGGGTGTATTTGTAAACTTATAAGGTGTTTTTGTTATTTTTTAAACTAATAGGGGGGTAATTGATTTTTTACAGGGTACCCTGGAAAGGAACCGGAACCTGCATTTTAGGTTCCGGTTCCTTGAATTGAAGAACCTGTACTGTGCGGTTCCGGTTCCGGTTCCTTTTTTTGGGAACCTGTACTGTGCGGTTCCGGTTCCGGTTCCTCGGAAAAGTGCAGGGTACCCGGAACCGCTCACCCCTAGTTTTCCCCAATGATCATTGCTCATTTCTTTCCCCTTTTTATCACCGGCATATCTCATATTGTTCCCTTGAAATGATTTACTTTTGTGAGTTGCCATCATTGCACCCTCACTTGCATCTTCTTGCCTCAAGAGCCTTCTTTGCTCTTGTGCTTGCAACACATGAACCAACTCTGTAAGAGTAATCTGCCTCATATCCCTTGAATCCTCAAGATAGGAGATTTTGGACTCAAATCTTTTGGGCAAGCTTACCAAGACCTTCTCCACAACGATCTCCTATCTGTCAACTCCACTCCAAGCAGCCTAATTTTGTTGACAACACTCATCAACTTGTCAACATACTCCTTAACCTTCTCTGATTCTTGCATCCTCAGCATCTCAAACTCTCTTCTTAGATTCAGCATGTGCATATTCCTTGTTATGTTGCTTCCCATGTATTCCTCTCTCAACTTATCTCACGCCTCCTTTGGAGTTTCATATGTCATAATCCTTGTGAATACAAGGTCAGCAGCATGGATGTGGGATAGGGCTCTCAGTGCCTTGGCAGCTTCTTCTTCATGCATTCGAATCTGATTCAGAGTGGGATTTGGTCCTAACGGTGGTGGTTGCCTATTCTCTTCCACATACTGCCACAGCTCCTAACCCCGGAGAAAAGCCTTCATTTTTACAGCCCATATATGATAATTTTCTCCATTGACCACTGGAGGTGACATCAAGGCTGATTGAGTAGCCATTGGTACAGTTTAGATATCTGAAGCAGGAAGAATAAGAAGACTGGAACAAGATGTTCTTGAGCTGAGATGGATGATTGAATGTGGGAGGGAGAGATTTCAGGTTTTAATGTGGCTCTGATACCAATTGTTGGTGTTTAGTACCAGTGAATACTAAGGAAAGAGGAGAGGAAATTGAGTTGAGAGAAAGTTATTTTTCATTGCAATTAACATTACAATTTTATACAACCAAAATGCTTACTGTTACACCAACTAATCAGTACATTTACAGGTTTGAAATTTAAAAATAATATTTATAACTAATATACCCTTAATCATAGCTGAGAGCACCTAAACATAACACCAAAATCTAACAACCACAGCACCTCCATTCACGGCAGACAGCAGGCAGACAGAGTGCTCCTTTGGCGCCAAAATATTTTCAAAACCAACTGAATTTTCAGTTAAATTTCCAACAAAATATCATTGTTTCAACAGAATCGCTTGATTGAGGAAATATAATTAGAGGCACTTGTGGCGTTAATTTCCGCCATTGAGGTTTGTATATATTCAATACTATATATATCCATTTTTGCATGCATCAAATGAATTTTCCATCTATACTGAGGGATTAACCATGTGTGGCAGGGGTGGCTAGAGGATGTGGGTGGCAGCATGTGGCTATGTGGGCTAACTTGGCAACATTCTATTGCGTTGGCGTGCCGGTATAATTGTTGGATTCAGGTTGAAGCTTCATGCTAAGGTGAGACAACATTAATTGAAGTAGTTAATATGTATCAAGAGAAATGATTTCCGTTCTTTCAAGAAAATATTTCAATTTATTCTGGTACAGGGTCTGTGGATTGGATAATATTGGCCTCTTCAGCCAAGCCGCCACTCTCATATTCATTACTTTCAGCAAAAAAATGGACTAAAATGGACATTCCCATTAACCCCAATTGTTGGCTAACCAAACCAAACAATCATCTGTAGAGGAGGAAAGGAAAAGAAAAGGTTTGATTATTTTCTTCTATCCAAGACTTTTCAAGTGGACATTTAATTTCCATGAAGTCCTTTTCGGCGTTTGGGTATTCATGAAATGCTTTGCGGCGTTTGGGTTTAATAAAAATTCTTAATTTTTAGAATTGGATGCGTTACACTATACAAAAGCAACATTTCGGAACATATTTACAACCATGTTGCATTATTTTATTCTTCTTCTCAATTCATACTTAGCTTACTTCATCAAGATTCCAATATTACAAAAATCAAGTAGCTCTATGAAGTATCTCATTCCTGGTCGATTTGCATGTGGCTTTCAGTTTCAGCCCAACATATTGAGTTCCTTGTGCCACAAATTGGTCATCTTCTCAAATTCCCACACAAATAGATCCTTTTGTTGACAATGGTGCAATACATGGAAAAGATTTTGTCTTGAATCATTCAGTTGCATCTTCACAAACTTTAAACTACCCACACTCTCTGCTGCCTCAATGGTATATGGTAAGTATCCACAATTTTTCTGTGTCTGTCAATTAGAATTTTTTCTCAAGTTTGGAAAAAAACTTCATTGTGTAATTATGTGCATGTGTCTTCGCTTAGCTCTCTTCTTGCCTTGCATATAGAAGTTCATTTGGTTCAATAATATTTGGGATTTCATTTTCTCTAATCACAGGGACACCTATATTAGTCCAGTTTCGACACAGCGTTATTAATAAAAGGGTGCTGGCTTGGGTGGTGAGACCACAAATCAAGCCAATCCACAAACCCTGCACCAAACACGCAACATAAACATATTGAAATAAATAGAAAAAATAAAAAGTATAGAATAGTTGCTATGGAGTCATGCATGTGTGATGAACAAACTGTTTAATTGTTGCATCGATCTCTCACCTTAGCATGCAGCTTCAACTTAAATCCCAGAATTCCTACTATTGGCATCCCAATGAAATAGAATGTTGCCAAGTTAGCACACACAGCCAAGTGTTGCCAACCGCATCCTCTTGCTACCCCTGCACCATAAATTCACCAGCATAAACAAATTAAACTCACAAAAAAGAAATGAAGAAATATAGTATTTAATGGTTTAGTGTTGAAAAAATGAAAGAAACAAACCTGATAAGACACCTTGCACAGAGTCTAACATGATTGAGATTGCAAGAAAGGGTGTCAAAGAAGTGAATTGCTTTATCATTTCAGGGATGTCAGTGAAGAAACTAGCCCAAATTTTATGACCAAAAGCTAGAACAATAATAAGTATAAGTGCAAGTAGAACTGAGAGCTTGAGAGTCACAGCCATCGCATTCTTGGCCCGATCGTTATTTCCTGCTCCCAACTCATTTGACACCCTTGTGCTGCATGCCACAAATATAAGTTTTAAATCCCACGTCTATCAATACTGAAAAGGCGATGTCGAAAACAACGAACTGAAGATTAATTTCTACTGACCTTGCAGTAGCACTAAGGCTATATGTAATCATATAGGAAATATCTTCTGTATTCATACTGAAGATCAATAATGAAACAATATATCAAAAGTCAGTTCAGGATAAATAAGAAAACAATGGAGAGGTAAACAAGTGCTAAGTTTACCATATTGCTATCAACGATGTAGTTAGTTCAGAGTTTGGCATCAATCCAGCTAAGAACACAAGAATCTCAAAGGCCCAGAACTCCAAGCTGAAAAGGTATAAATTAAGATCGAATAAATGACTAATAAGGGATTCCCTTGCCAAGTAATTAAGCCTATGACACTTTGTAAGTTAAAATGAGGAAGAAAAAGAGGTAGAAAATTGAAAATTTGAGCAGACTTACCATACCATAGCAGCAGAAGGTAAGGCTAGTTTTAAGTTTGTGAAGATGTAACTGAATGATAAAAAAGAAAATCCTTCCCATGTACGCTCAAATTTCTTAGCACAAAAGACATATATTGCCAACAAAACAGTGGAAATCCATAGCGAAACTGAAGCTGCCAGTGAAGCTCCCTTGAAACCAA
The DNA here is from genome assembly GCF_008641045.1 of Pistacia vera. Taxonomy (NCBI): domain Eukaryota; kingdom Viridiplantae; phylum Streptophyta; class Magnoliopsida; order Sapindales; family Anacardiaceae; genus Pistacia; species Pistacia vera. The sequence goes on from NW_022195663.1 coordinate 1,147,473, forward strand.
GGGGTGTCCAATGTATAAAAGCATATGCAATACCAAAATGAATGGCCAGCGTAAGAGCTGAGAACAACACCAATGGCTTCACAACGGATTGTGCTTGAAGAAACTTTAAAATGTTCTGTAGAAAGCCATATGCAAACAGACCCGGAATGAGATATCTTACGTAGAGAGCGGCTTGTTTTGAAATATGGGAATCTTGATGAAGGATAATAAGAATAGGTTCAGAATAGAACCAGACAATAGATACTATAGCGGAAAAGAAGAATGATATAATGCAAGATGATTGTAAATATATTCCCAACAAGCTGTAATGTCTAGCACCGAATCCCTGGCCGCAAAGTGTTTCCAGTGCTCCACTTAATCCTGCCTAAAACGACAACAAATTAAAGAACAAACCATCATCAGTTCATAACACTCCCTTAATTCACCAATAACTCAATTATAATGATGAACCAATTCAAATTAATTTATTCAAAGCTGATACTTACCATAAGAGCGAAGCCGGTGACAGTGGCCCAGGAATTTGCGAGAGTGGCTCCGGCGAGTTCAAGTTGGCCGAGATGGCCAGCAAACATAACAGAAACCAAAGTAATGGCGTAGTAAAAAACATTGGTAACGATCATTGGAAGCGAAAATAAGGCTTGAATTTTGGCCTCTTCCACGTCCAAAATTTTCTTCCACCATCTTGTTGATGATCTCCTATTATTATATCTATGCAAATTACTTGTGACCACTGACATCTCTGATTTGGGCACGAGTTATTCTTGTTTGTATCAATTTGTAAGATGAATATATATGTAGTGTAATAAAGATTATATGAGAAGAGAAGTAAGATGCTTATACATCTTTATAGAACTCTATAGGAATCAAAGGAAAATGACAAAAAAGATGAACACAAAGTAGTTAATGCATATAAAGAGTGGGGATTAAATGTTGTTTAAAACGGTGTAATTTGTGAGTCTTACCTAAATTAAAGGTGTCAACAATATAGTGATGTGAGTCTACTTTAAATAATGAGAATTTTTCCATTCATTTTATATAAATATTTTCAATATTTAAATTTTTATAAAGAAAATAATTAAAATTAAAGGCATAATAAATATTGGTATTTAAAAAAAAAAAATTAGGGGTGAAATGGTCAACGGCTCACTAAAAGGGAAATCTAAATTAGCCCCTCGCGTTTCAACTATTGTATTAGGTGTTCTGCATGAGCACTCACTGGTTTAAAAATTAACACCCTAACCCCATTTCGTCAATAATGTTCATTAATGGAAATCGAATAAACCTAAAAAAGACATTTTTACCCTTCTACATACAACTAATAAACCCCGAACTTTTCAAATTTTATCAAATTTTCTTTTTAACCTAACAAATTTCGTCAAGTTATTTGTTTCACCCAACAATTTAAGTATCCAATTTCATCATCTCCCACCAGCATCTCTCAGCCAACTTAAAAACCACCGTAAACCCACCACAAAATTTATCATCTTCCACTGTAAAATCTATCAAAACCCCCCACCGCCATATCCACCATCAAAACCCATGAAAAACCACTTTGAAATCCACCATAGAATTCATCATCATCAAATATAAAATCTGTCAAAACTCGCAATCAACTGACCTCTAAAACATTTGTACATAATTTAATATCAACTGTTATTATTAATTATTCAAATCCTCCTCATGGAAGGAGTGTTTTAATAAAACTATAATTAAAAACTTCATAAATATTGTCAAGCTCTATTTTGATTCTTCAACAATTGCAAATCTCTCGTAAGCTAGGTTTCGTAACAATTACCTTGTTGTATCATCATGAAGCATAAATATAAATATAATATGTAGAAAATTATCAATCTTATTTTTCTTTTTCAAATATCGTTAAGGAATCTCGAACTCTGATTTCATTCAACTGCATGCATGGTTTGGTATTTATATATATTAAATCCACATGTTATAATGTGAAGATTTGAAACAAAGAAAATTCAAAGAGTTTACACACACTTAGAGAAGAGTGTGATTTTTCATCAAGTCAGAAACAAAATGTTGACTGTTACATTATGCACTGGTAAACCTCTTTTAATTTAAGCTTTGGACACATGATCCAACGCGACATTTTCTATGAATCTAAACTATATCTACAGCAATATCATCTTATTTAATAATGGAACTCCGAGGAGAATTCAAAGATTCAAGCTGACATAAACAAGAATAACTCGTGTCCAAGTTAAAGATGTTAGTGGCCTTGATGATGTTACAAATACAAAGTAAACAATTTTGATGGAGTTCAGTCATTTTTTTTTTTTTTTTTCACAATGATCTCCATTTTACTCCAGTTTCTGCAATATCTAGTCAACAAGAGAGTCTCAGCTTAGACCTATCAACAAACCCTGGACCAAATAGAGCATTAATTCAACATGAAATTAATTGGAACAAGTGAGATAAAGTACCGGATAGATTAAGAGAAACAAAATGATGTCTCACCTTTGCATATAAGTTTAATTTAAATCCAATTAGTAGTGCAATTGGCAAGCCAATTAAGTAGAATGCTGCCAAGTTAAGCCACACAGTATAATTCAGCCACACTCTTGCTATGCATTACCATACCTTGTTTCTTGGTGTAATTTGGATTAATTACTTGGGAGTGTTCATCCTTTTTTTTTTTTTCAATTTTCTTTTAGGTGTATAACTCGTGTCCAAATTAAAGATATCAGTGGCCACAAATTTGCATGGAGACATTAATATTGAAGAAGAAAGCAGGAGGAGATCATCGAGACGGTGGAACCAAGTTTTGGACGGCTTGAAAACAAAGCTTGATTCTTGACCTCTTCCTTTTCCCAAACTCTACTGCACCATCTTGGTAACTTCTTGTTGGAGTTGTTGACTATTTCAGCATTAATGGGTTACGCAGACACAATCGGGGGGTCCCCAAGCCTGTAGGCAGTTTGGGCCTTTTTCATGTATAATCGTTATAGGATTTCTTTAAATCATTAATTCCTTATTGGGTTTGGGCTTAAGAATATAAATCATTGTAAAACTAGGCTTAGTCTTTTAAACCTAGTATATAAACATATTTTTTCTCTTGTTATGAGTGTGATAACAATCACAAGGTAATTCATTTATTGTAAACAAAAGAGGTGAAAAAGTATTGCAATAATATTGACTCAGCTGAACGTAACCTATATTAGGTGAACCAATGTAAATCGCGTGTATTATTTTCTCTCTTTACTGTTTGTGTTTTTTTGTCTATTATATCAGTTTCGTATTTGTCGCTATTTCGTTCACTCCTCATGCTTTCTTCTTCAATTAATATTATTACTATCCCCACTGGTATCTTTAATTTGAACTTGTTTTATTTAGTCAGCTTGCATATATGATGAATATGTACTATATTATAAATTTAAATGAGAAAATTAGATGTTTATTCACCTATATTATAACTCTATATATAGGAGTCAAAGAAAAATGAAAAAAAGGGTGATCAAACCAATTTCATCAAGAAACAAAGGTTTAGGTTTGGTAATGCATACCGATGGTGTGGACTGGAGATTTCATCAACTACTTGTTTGAAAGGGGTTTATTTTTGTCTACATAAAATAAAGCTGTTAATTAATAATATGAGCCTACTTTGAATAATGATTTTCTTTTCATACATATATACATTGCAGTTGTAACAAGCTAGTCAATTAATAAATTAAGTATGACCTTTTCAAGTTGTAATTATTCTTTATATTTTGTAATATTTAAGAAATTCTAATTTTTACTTAAAGTTAAAGACATTATGAATATTTATATTTAAAAAAATGTTAAAGCATAAATAACATGCCCACCTGCAGCTTTCAAAAAGTGACAGACACACCCAACTGATTTACAAAAGTTAGTACAATTAACGGTTAAAAGAGCAAAATTGATAAATCTTATTTTTGATATCATGAAAAAGAATCTAAAATATAAAATTTAATATGATTAATCTCTTCTTCAAATCCTTTTCTCCTAAAAAAAACATCAGCCAACCCCTTAACCCATATTGAGTATAATAGAGTAAGGGTGTATTTGTAAGAATTGAAATGTTTCCTAATACGGTGTGTTTTGATCTGTTATATAATAACATCTGTACTAGTCGTGTAACTAACCTTCATGCAAAATAAACAAATTCTACCTTTTTCAGCTTTTTGTTATCACGTGTTTTCTCTGTTCTTTTCTTTGTTGCCCTTTTCTGGCTTTTCATCAATAATCTTCATGGTATTAGAGCTATAAACACATGTCAAATAGCTCAAATCAATCCTGAGTTTTCCAATCTTGCTTCAAAATCAGAAGGTGAGAAAACTGGTAATGCAAACGCAAATAGTCTGGTTGCCCATCCTATACTTCCCACACTTTCAGTTAAGCTTGTGGAAAAGAATTATGGTTACTAGAGATCACAGATCTTTCCTGCTCTTATATCTCACGGTCTTGATGGCTTCATCACTGGTGAGAGTATCTGTCCACCTATGTTTCTTGTTGAAAATCTGTTGATTCAGAGGAAGTAGTAAAGAAACCAAACCCTAAGTATTTTAATTGGAAAAGACTAGATCAATCTTTAGTCAGTTGACAGTTTTCTTTAATATCTGAATCAATGTTCAGACATGTAGCTAAATGTGTGAGTTCATATGAAATCTGGAATACTTTAGAGCTACATTTTCAGTCTTTTTCCAAAGCTAGAACATTACATATACGGAATATGTTACAAAGCACTAAAAAGAATGATTTAAATGTAAATGAATATGTTCTCAAAATGAAGGAGATAGGAGATGAATTAGTTGCCAGTGGAGTAAATCTTGGAGAAGAAGAGTTACTCTTGTATATTTTAGACGGTCTTGGCCCTGAATATGATGATGTTGTTGCTAGTTTGACCTATAATAGCAATACAACAAGCATTCAAGAAGCTTTGTTTATGCTTCATAAGCATGAAATGAGATTGGAACGTTAAAGCTATTCTTTGACGAATTTTCATGAACATCTAGCATCTGCTTTGTTGGCTACCAAACAACATGATTATCTTAATCCTGCTACGTCACAGTTTCTGAATACTGTTAATAAAGCAACACCTACTATACCGCACTCTTTCAATTCATCTTCAGAATCTGGTACTCAACATTATCTTCCTACTAGTGTTTCTACTCCAAGAATAACTCATTTTTTAGAGAATAGTGGTGCTCCTATAAGCAGTGGTTATCAGGGACGAGGTGTGTTTGGAAGCAATGATTATCAAGGGTCGAATTTCAGACCGTTTGTTCATACTCAGAGTTTTCCTGGTCAAATGTCATAGTTTAGCAACAACATGGTGAGAAGCAGAGGTAGAGGCTGAGGATACTTCAAACCAAAGTTAGTGTGTCAAGTTTGTGGGAAGACAGGCCACTCTGCATTGCAATGTTACCATCGTTTCGATCAGGAATATCAAGACTTTAATGGTTCCTTTTATAGTCACCAACCCTCATACAATCAACAACTACAACAACCACAGTATGCTTCAGTTAATAATTTTTCTGCTGGAAGATCCACTGAATCTGCTCAAGCTCTAATCGCAATCAACTTCAAGCCAAATCCTGTTCAATTTCTAAGCACTTCATTTCTTGGTTTTCATGATCATTCAACTTTAGTATCTTCCAGTTCAAATAACTATGTTGTCTCTGCATTTTCATGTCCAGGAAATTATCAAGTTAACTCTATTGGTGATACATCAACGAATTCCTCCAATCTTGTTGGTGATACATCACTACAAGCTGGATTTGCTTATCAAGTAGTAGCCACTCCACATACTATTCACGATCAGTCCTGGTATATGGATTCTATCGCATCAAATCACATGGTGGCTGATGCCTCAAATCTGGTTCTGAAATCTCCCTATCCAGGAGGCTCTAAGGTGCAAGTTGGTAATGGAGAATCCATTCCCATTACTCACACAAGTATGTTGATGGTATCTTCCTTTGATAATAATAGATTAATTCATCTTAGGGATATTCTTTGTGTTCCATAAATTGCAAAAAACTTGCTGAGTATATCACAAATCACTAAGGATAACAATGTGATTGTTGAATTTCACTATGACCATTGCTTGGTAAAGGAAAAAAACAGTAAAGATGTATTGCTTCGGGGCATAGTAAAGGATGGCTTATATCAGCTTGAGTTGACAAAGACTATTAATCCAAGCATGAAGTCTCTCTCTTGTTCTGCTGCTCCTACTATTGCAATGTTACCGTTTGTCTCAAAGGTGTGTCTTCTGGAGTTCATTGTCCTCCCAACTCAAAAGTAGTTATTGCTTTTCCTACTATTGTATCAGCCTCAAATAAATGTCTTAGTAATAATGCAAATTCAGATTTGCTCACATTGTGGCATACGAGATTAGGCCACCCTAATAGTAGAACACTTCATGTTATCTTAAACAAGTTAAATGTAAAACAATCTCTGTCTAGCAATAAAAGCTTCTTTTGTGAAGCATGTCAGTACGGGAAGCTGCAACAGTGTCATTTTCTTGTGTTAGAATCTAGAGCTGAAGCTCCTTTAGAAATAATACATTCGAACCTATAGGATCCAGCTCCTATAAACTCTTGTGAGGGATATAAATACTATATCATATTTGTTGATGATTTTAGCAGGTTTACTTGGATATATCCTTTGAAACTTAAATCCAAGGCCTATGCTGCTTTTGTACAATTCCATTGTTTCGTAGAAAGACAATTGGATTCTAAAATAAAGTGTTTGCAAACTAATTAGGGAGGAGAGTATAGAAGTTTTGCTGGTTATTTGCAGAAACATGGTATTATGTTCAGGCATTCTTGTCCTTATTTACATCTACATAATGGCAAGGCTGAAAGAAAGCACATATCAATTATAGAACTTGGTTTATCGTTACTGGCTCATGCTGGTATGCCATTGAAGTATTAGTGGGCAGCCTTTAGCACAGCCACATATTTGTTGAACAGACTGTCTAATTCAGCTCTTGATTTTGTGTCTCCTTACTTCACCTTGTTTCATCAAGAACCTAACTACACTGATCTGAAAGTTTTTGGGTGTAGTTGCTACCCTTATCTTCGTCCTTATAATAAGCACAAACTCTCTTACCATACGGATAAATGTGCCTTCTTGGGGTATAGCCTCTCTCACAAAGGCTACTTGTGTCTTGCTTCTACTGGGAGAGTGTATGTTGTTAAACAAGTGAAATTTCATGAGACTGATTTTCCATTTAAATCTAGTTTTAATTAAACTACATCTTCAAAGGGTTCAACCTCTTCGCGTGAAACCTGTATCAACTCACCTGCATCTCCTTGGATACTTCCACAACATGTTTCAAACTCCACTGATCTTTGCTCTGTTTTGAACTCAGGTGCTAGTTCATCCCATACTAATGTCGTTTCTGATCATGCACCATCTTTATCTCATAGTCAACCAAAGACACCCACCGTGGCTACCACTAGTCCCTTACAACAAGCACTAGTGGATAATCCAATCTCTATGGCTACTGTTCACTCTGAGTTATCACCTACGTCTTCACAGGAGTCATCTGGTATTACTCCAGTACCTAGAACTTCTCCAGAATCTCAGAATAATCCATGCATAGAGCTTCTATCTAGCTCATCTCATTTAGCTTCTCCTCAAGCTTCAAACCTTCCAGGAATTCAGTTGGAAGTTTTAATTCCATGTTCTTCAAATCCAGCTTCCCATAACTCATCTCTCAATACTCACCCTATGGTCATTGGGTCTAAAACTGGTTCACTTCGTCCAAGAGCTTTTCTGACAACTAATTCTATTCTCTCATAACCAAAAACCGTGACTGAAGCTTTCCTTAGTCCCGAATGGAAGCAAGCTATGGATTCTAAGTATCAAGCCTTTTTGAAGAACAACACATGGGATCTAGTTCCTTATGAAGATGGGATGAATATCGTTGGAAGCAAATGGGTTTTTAAAACTAAATTGAACTTAGATGGCTTTCTGCAGAAATACAAAGCCAGTCTGGTAGCCAAAGGCTTCCAGCAAACTCCTAGCCTGGATTACTTCGACACCTTCTCACCAATAATCAAAGTAGCTACCATTCGAATAATGTTGTCCTTGGTTATTCATCACAACTGGAAAATTCAACAGTTGGATGTAAACAATGCATTCTTAAATGGAGACTTAAAAAAAATTGTATTTATGGTTCCTCCGGAAGGTTATTATTATGCTTCTCAAAGGAAGAGTTTATAACAAGTGTGTCGGCTGAATAAGGCTCTTTATGGGCTCAAGCAAGCTCTTTGAGCATGGTTTGATAAGCTAAAGGCTGCATTGCTTGAATGGGGTTTTGAAAATTCTGTATCCGATGTAAGCTTATTCTATTATAAAAGTGACTCTAAGGTGATGTACTTTCTAGATTACGTAGATGATATTCTTGTCACAGTGAATGATAACTTGCTTATGTCTCAGTTAGTAGATGATTTAAACAGTAGATTTTCACTTAAGAATCTTGGTGAAGTACAATACTTCCTTGGCTTTGAAGTTCAGCGCAATGATACTGGTTTACTACTTACACAGACCAAATATGCTCAGGATTTATTGATGTGAATTTAGGTATGGCAGAGTCAAAACCGTGTACCACTCCTATGGCTATTGGTTTGAAGCTTGGAAAAGAAGAGAGTAAAGTTTTTTATCAGCCTACTCTGTACATAAGTGTTATAGGTGGTTTACAATATTTAACATGGTCCAAGCCTGATTTGGCGTTTGCAGTTAATAAACTCAGCCAATTCTTGTAGCAGCCTACTAAAGCACACTGGACAGCCTGTAAACGAATTCTCAGGTATGTGAATGGCACTCTTCATCATGGCTTGGTCTTTAGCAAACAAAGATCTCTCACCTTAGAAGCCTTTGCGGATGTCGATTGGGCTGGAGATGTAACAGACAGGAAGTCTACCAGTGGCTATGCTATGTTTCTTAGTGGGAATCTAGTGCAATGGTCTTCTCGAAAATAGAAGGTTGTATCCTTATCATCTACTGAAACTGAGTATAGATCCCTTAGTCAAACTACTACTGAGTTAGTATGGATTCAGAATCTGTTTAAAGAGCTGGGAATTCACATCAATAATGTTCCAATTATTTGGTGTGATAACATGAGCGCAGGAGCACTCTCTTCCAATCCCGTATTTCATGTCAAGACAAAGCACATTGAAATTGATGTGCATTTTGTTAGAGAGTTGGTTACATTAAAGGTCCTACATGTACAATACATAGCCTCTGAATATCAAATAGCATACTTGCTCACCAAAGCTTTGCTTGCTACCAGATTTAACATGTTGAAGGAAAAACTTTATGTTGCGTCAGAACTACCATCCAGTAACTATGTCGAAGTAAATGGTGATAGTACATGATGGTAATGATCAGTGTGTTACCTGGTAGTATGCAGCAGTGAAATGTGCAGATTTTTTGATATATTGTTTGGTAGTGTTAATCTGGTTGTGTATGCAGTAGTGAAGCAATGGAGTATGCAGAAAGTTTTTTTTGAAAATTGCGCAGTAGTTAGAGCTATGGCCTGGTAAGGGAGTTATAATAAAGATGGTGTGGTACTGTAGTATTATGGAAAGTCAATGATGAAGTTGATAGAAAGTGTTTTAAATAGGGTAAAGATGTTTCTATAAGAATTGGAAACTACTTAAGGAGAGAAGAGGCAGAAAGTTTTTTTTCAGGTATTGGGAGAGTTTAGTTTAAAGAGGAATATTGAGTATCATAGAGTAAGGGTGTATTTGTAAGAATTGAAATGTTTTCAGGTACTGAGAGAGCTTAGTTTAAGAGGGAATATTGAGTCTAATAGAGTAAAGGTGTATTTGTAAGAATTGAAATGTTTCCTAATACGGTGCATTTTGATCTATTATATAATAACAGTTGTACTAGTCGTGTAACTAACCTTTATGCAAACTAAACAGATTCCACCTTTTTCATCTTTTTGTTATCACGTGTTTTCTCTGTTCTTTTCTTTGTTGCCCTTTTCTGGTTTTTCATCAATAATCTTCAACCCACATCCCTACCCCACCCCAGTCATATAAAGCTGACTTCCGTCTCACCCTTGCCGCAGTCGTGCCACACTACAACCTACCCATGCTTGCAATGCTCTCCAGCCTATCCTTTCGTTCCTTCCTAACTCTCTTTGTATAGAACTCCTAATTAAACTCCGTTAAAATTGTTTACTCTGCAACTTTGATGCCTCATTTAAGTTTTTCGATTGATGAGTAGTGGAGATGTATAGTTTAGTTAATAGAGATGTATCAATAAATGAATGACAAAGATTTTTTTAATTAGATCATTAATTTATACATTTAAAAAAATATGTTTTTAAAAGAATGGCACAAAGAAGTAATAAGGAAAAGGGTATTGTAGTCCTTTGAAGACAACGTTTCATATTTGGTTAACTTGGTCAAAATATTGGGTTGGTTCGTCATTTCTTTTAAACCTGTGGGTACGTTCTTACTTGTACGAAACATTAAGGATGACTATGTTATTTTTCCCCGGAAATATGGCATCAATATAGGGTAACAAGGAAGCTAGACCCACGAATGAAACAAATTAATGATTGATTGCAGATTATATTTTATACAAATTTTAGAAAATAAAAACAATAATTGTGTTTTGCGGTAAATCCATGCAGCATAGATACACGCCATGTGTCCCAAAGCTATGTTGTCATCCAGGTTGCGTGTTACTTTATGGGAGGGTTGTTTCATTTGTAAGTCTATCAAAGATCAGTGTTTTACAACCAAACCGGCCCGCCCTGGCCGGTTTAACCGATTTGACCAAGAATCGATCACTAAGTCGTACCGATCAGGGTGAAAAATCGGCAATATGAATTCACCCGGTATGACCCACGGTTGGACCGATGTTATTGTAGCAACCCACCAGTCCAACCGGTTTTGGGGCAAAACCGGGTTCAATATTCCCCAATAGTAAAATCCAATTCTAAATCCCTAATCACTAGACCATGGTTTTTGGCTCTCTAATTTAGGGTTCATTCTTTGTTAAAGTGAAGAAGAAGTAAGGGGAGGAGAAGGAAGAAGTGGCTAGTTTGAGTTGGACCTCGTTTGGCCAGATTGCAGCAGCCAAGGCCTTCTTGGCCATCAAGTGAAGTAAGGGGGAAGGGAAGGAAGAAGAAAGAGAAGAGGAGACGAAGAGAAAGAGGAATGAAGAAGATTAGAAGAGAGAAAATAGGGGACAAAAAGAAAGAGGAAGGAAGAAGAAAGAGAAGAGGAGAGAAAAAAGTTACAGTAAAGAGAGGGGAAAGTGATAGAAGAAAGAAGAAAGTAACGGGGAGAGAGAAACAATAATTAATAATAAAAGTTGCAAGAGTGTGTTTACTTTATTTTAAACTTACAAGGACTTATGGGTAAATTTTAGGGGTGTATTTGCTGGTTTTCAAACTTATAAGGACTGATGGAAATTATTTAGAGATGTGTCTGCTGTACATCGGTCAACCTAGGAACCGGTCCCTTGATCGGGTCAAGGAGTGGTCCGGTTTTTAAAACATTGCCAAGGATTATTTAGTTGGTAAGTCTTAAGATTGTGCTATCAGTCGGGCCGCATGTCACTCTATGCAGTGACAAACCCAGGATTTTTGCTGAGGGGGGGCCTCCGTAGGTCCGCCATTGTTTGTCAAACAACTAGTGAAAAATTTAAAAAATCACCCAACCTTAAGCAAAGGAAATAATATAATATCAATAATCTGAAAGAAAATAATGCAACAACACAATACTTTACCACTTGAATAAATCTATGAGAAGCAAAACCTTGAGCAAATTATGTTGAAAATAACATTAAATTCGATTATGAGAAAACACAAGAAAATGTTTACGTTGAAAAACCTCTTCAATTAAAAAGAGTGAAAGACAACAAGAATCTAACGATCCACTTAAATCCAATATAATTAAAAGAATTACAACAATCACAACCACTAAAATGTTCTACAAAATTTCTTATTTCTCCTTTTTCTTTTTTTTTAATTTTTTTTTTTTTTTTTTTTTTTTTTTTTTTTTTTTTTTTTTGTTTTTTTTGCTTTCAAAGATTATAATATAAATTTTCATGATTTTGATCAGCCCAAGCCTAAGCTAAACTCAACCAAAACTTAAATTAAGTCAATGTTGTCTTGTCTTTTAATGTGAATTAATTAAAAAAAAGGGAAATTTTCTTAGTATAAACATAGATAATAACTCAAATTTCTTTAATAATTTTGAGCAGATAGACGGTGACGTTTGAAATGTAGGAAAGTAATAGATGAAGGATGCATAATAATGTTCAGTAAAATATAGTTAAGGTTTAATTTGGGAAAGCGGGAACATTCTTAAACACTAAACACAAAACAAACTTACAAGATCCAAGCCTTTTTTCATCAAATTAGAATAAAAAACCTCCAAAAAATAAGCATGATTCAACCTTTAAAAAAAACTAAAATGAAATAAGCAATACACATACCTAAAATTGAGAAAACAGAAAACGAAACTAATTGTGGCACCTTGATGAGTGAAAGCTTCAACAATTTCAGTCTTCAAAAGTTTTAAAAACGAATAACATAGAGAAAGTGCAAGAGAGAATGAGAGAATAAAAAATTTTAGGGATAAAATCATAAAAAACAGATGAACGTAGAAAAGAGTGGAGAGAGTTTTAAACTTTTAATATGATGTAGGCGTGAAATATATATATTAATAACAAGTTTTTTATGAGTCTAGATATATGTATAATATTTCTCATTTTTTTAAAATTAATCTGAAGATAAACCTAGATATATGTATATATATTAATAGAATTTTTTTATGGAGCCTATATAAACAATTTTTTTTTTAAATGTGAGGCCTACCCTCCAAGAGGTTGGGTCCGCCCTTGCCTCTACGTAAGGATTACTTCATGTATAAGTCTACCATTAAAACACTATATAAGTCTACCTTTTACCCTAATTGAGAGAGGCTCATTCATAACTTGTGCAAGCCGCACTTGTATACAGAGAAAAACATACAAAAACAATACAAAAAACAGTAGACGTAAGATTTGCATCAAATATGCGAACCACCTTAAAAATCTCTCTTGTGTTATTGTTGTGTTTTTATTTCGTTCGTTGATCCAGCATCAGAGTCATGGGTTTAATACAAACTCCTATATAGATTCCACCATGGATCCTACGTACTTTTGGTTAGTGTAAAAAAATCGCATCAACAATATGCATTATTAAAGATTTAAAGTGATGCTTTTGAGCGGGAGACTTTGTGAATGTGGTATATCACCCACGTTTGGGACAAAATTATCAGAAATCACGTATTTGTTTCAGTTTTCTATAACAGGCTTTGAAGATAATGGATATTCCTTCAAAAATACTATTTAAAAATTAAACCTGGTTTTGATTTCGCACGTTACCCTTCCTTACTCCACGTTTCAAATATGTTTAAGCTTCATGAGTAGAATCAGTAATAAAAATAATAAATGTATTGCCTTCAAAATTTTGCGTTGCTGCCTCTTCGATAATTGTTTCAGCTCACGTTATTTGATTCATGTTTCAATGCAATATGTAATGTATATATATTTTTTATTTTATGATAACAGACTCTATGCACAACTACCTCTTCTTTAATTATTTAAGCTCACATTATTTAATACATGATCCAATTCTAATGCAATATATTTCTGCAACAAGATAAAGGATATTCCTTCAAAAAATACTACTCCAAGTTTCAAATACGTTTAAGCTTTAGTAGAATCACTAATAAATATGGTGATTCATATCTTTTTGAAGAAAAATTTGGTCAACTTCATAGTTTGTTTAGATATTTGGTTGCAAATTTTAGTAAGAGAAAGAGGAAGTTACTATATTTGCTGAATTTGAGAATTTGGACAAGAGATAGTGTTATGTAAATCCACAATCGATTCACTGCTAATCACACGCACAAAACAACAGATAACACACACCAAAGAATCAAGATCAAACCAATCACAAAAACACTGTAATAGCTACTTCCTACTCAAATACTCATAAAAATATATATAATAAAATACATGTATAATAACATAAATAGTTGGGCCCAAATTTTTCTTTTATTAAATATATACATTCTTTATACAAAATTAGTATTATAAACAAAAACTATCAAAAACAATGTAGACAGTGTAGCCATTCATCCTCGCATGCCGACGTCCACCCGACCGTGTCCTCACCTAAATCCTGCAAAAACATAGAAAGACAATGGGGTGAGCACAAATAATGCTCAGTAAGTAAACCCTCTAGTCATCTATCCCCGTAATTCTCTCTCTCTAAGTCTTTCCTTACAATTTCTCATTTACTCTCTCTTTTGGACTTCTCTCTGTTTTCTCTTTCCGTTTCTCTTTCTCTTTGTTTCTCTTTCTTAAAACTCTTTTCTACTAACTCTCTTTAGTAAGTCACGGCCCCATCTTACCGGGGGCACAGCCGGGACTCGCTCCCACTCTCCGTGACTTCTACTCGTTCTCAGCTGATCAGACTCGGTTATGCATGGATTCGGAACCCTTGGCCATGTGAGTGTATAATCTCTCTCTCGGGTACTCTCGGGTATAGCCCTCATCCGCATGCACTCTCACGAGCTACACCACCTCTCTCTCTCATACTCATGCCGCTCTCTCAATGCGGCGTACATGCGGGAATACTCTACCCATTACACACGGGTTCTCCATCGCACAACCTACTCTATCCTCTTTTTCTCTCTTTTCTCTTAATAAAGCTCACACTCAAAGTTCTCTACTCTTTTTCTACTCTTTCTCTACTCTTTCTCTACTCTTTCTCTAATGCATAATTAATGCATATGGATGATTCATGCTCCTTAATGCACTCATGAAATGCACAAATGCAATGTTACACCAAGATAGTCATTCTGCAAAGGCCACACTAAAAAAGGTATAACTTGCGTTATACACATCGGATTGGTACGATTTTGGTCTCGTTTTAAAGCTTAGAGACAGGGCTATAACTTTGATGTTTTGGTCTCAACCCAGTTCAATCCGTAAGATGCCCAAAAATCACTTAGAATGTCACGGCTGTGACAGGGTAGTTACCAGGTTTTCACTTAGGCATTTTATCAAACAACTAATGTGCATACTAAAACTCTACTTTAACTATAATTTTACTTCTCCCTTTAACCATCCAAATTGGGAGGAAAACTCCCTCATGTAGTCATAATTCCTGCCAAGGAAAACACTCCCAAAAATATTCACACAAAACTCCTCCAACTTCAACTCAATTTCAATCTCTCTTCACACATCAAACACTTCTCATAATTAAAGTATATCCAACAATACTAGAATAAATTCTCATCTCAACTCAATTTCTCAATAGCATAACATACACATGCATATATATAAATCTCTACTAAATCTCTACTCAAAAGATTTCTCAAATCTCAACTTGGTTGGATTTACTTACCTTTGATATGAGCAAATTAAACCCTTTAAGAACCTCCTTTGATTAAACTCTCTTCCTCTTAAATCCTATGAGAATAAACCATCAAAATCAACACTTTAAAAACTAAAAATCACTTCTTAGTGCAAGGATCTTACCTATAGAGGCTTGAAATTGAAAATCCACTCAAAAACACCCAAAACCTATGAATTTCCTTTGAAGAAAAATTGAAGAATTTGAGAGAATATGGAGGTGAAAGTGGCGTGCATATGGGTAAGAGTGGCTAGGGTTTCACTCTTCAATTTGATATAACATAAAAATTATATATTAGTTTCCCATTTTGCCCTTGCACTTTCTTTAAAATTTCATCTATGTCCCTTAGTCAATTACAATAATGCCCTCATTTTTATTACATTCTCCATGAAATTCTATCTCTTTCCACTCCCCACAATTTCAACTAATTTTGAGTGAAAAGACCATTTTACCCCTAATGAAAGTTTAAGGGATTTTCTTCACATTTTTCTCAAAATAACTTTAACAAAAATTCAACTAAGGACCAACCAACCAATATTAACAATATACAAGCTCAATTGAGAATAAATCAATAAACATTCAAGCAATCCAACAATAATTTAACTACGTACCTCAAGTGGAGCGTTACAAACACCAAATTTACCCTGGTTCACCTTTCCACAATGGAAAGACTACATCCACGTTGAGCTCCAGGAATTTTTGGGGCTCACTGCACTAGGAATCAACTGTTATTACAGATTACAAAACAACTCTCAAAGATTCACCTAACTATCAATCTTTAACTCACTCAAAACTAGAATCCCTAGAGAAGACCTGACCCAGTCTCTCTAATCCTGAAGGAAACACTACCCTCACCCTAAGATTACACAGATTCACAACTTAAAGCAAGATTGACAAAAACTCTTAACCACAAGAGCAAAAACTAATATGTCGCATAAAGAGAAGAGAAGCAGAATGCGTTACTGTTGTAAAGAACTCTTCCTTTATATAGTTTGACTTCATGGCCTAATTCTGGCCATTAGATCTTCTTCATTTCAGCAGCTGAAATCAGCTTTCATTTGCATTGAAACGGCAACGTATTTGATAAGTAGGCATATGTAGAAAACGTTGACGTTTTGGGCTTCATATATTAACAATTCTCCACCTTGAAGCTCAAAACTTTTACAACCCAGATTTCCTAAGTATAGCTAACCATCCTAAACTCCCTTCACAGCTCGGTTGCTGCCTGTTACTTGACAAACAGTTAATTCAAGCAATGCTTGAACTTGGCAGCAGTGACAATCTTGGTACCCATATCAGCAGGATTATCTTTGGTTGGGACTTTCTTCAAGATGATCAATCTTTGGGTAACTAGATCTCTAACAAAGTGAAATCTCACATCCACATGTTTGGTCCTGTCATAATAGACATGATTCTTGCTCAGGTGAATGACGCTTTGGCTTTCTGAATAAATGGTGGCTACTCCATCAATCAAATTCACTTCAGTTAGTATTCCTCAGAGCCACAGTGCTTCCTTGAATACATCAGCAACGGCCACATACTCTGCCTCAGTTGAGGAGAGTGCCACAATAGGCTGAAGCTGGGATTTCCGGCTCACACAATTTCCTCCCAACGTGAAAACATAGGCAATGGTAGATTTCCTTGTGTCTTTATCCCCTACAAAATCAGAATCTACAAAACCCACAAGATCAATTGAATTATATCTTTTGTAGTATTCCAAACCAACAAAGTGCCATTAATATACCTTAGAACCTATTTAAGAGCTGACCAGTGTTCTGACCCAGGATTCGACATAAAACGACTCAGCAATGACATAGCAAAGGAGAGGTCAGGCCTGGTGCTAATCATGGCATACATAATTGACCCTTTTACATTTGCATAAGGGATTTGTTCCATCTTTATTAACTCAGAATCTGTTTTGGGACATTGGTGTTTACTAAGTGTGAAATGACTAGCTAAAGACATAGATACGACCTTTGATTTAGCCATGTTAAACTTAGAAACTAATTTTTGCAAATAGGAACTTTGAGTTAATCTTAATTCATGGTAGTTTTTATTCCTATGTATTGCCATTCCTAATATCTTTTTAGCACGTCCTAAGTTTTTCATGTCAAACTCAACATTAAGCTTACACTTTAATCCATCTATTCTAGATTTAGATTTGCTAATCAAGAGCATGTCATCCACATATAAGAGTAAATACGAAGGCATATCATTATCCAAAGCAAAATAAAATCAACTATCATATTTGCTCCTATTAAACCCAATGCTTAAAATGAATGCATCAAACCTTTTGTACCACTGCCTAGGGGACTGCTTCAGTCCATACAACAACTTATGCAGCAAGCACACATAATTTGGAAGTCTTTTATCAACAAAACCAGCAGGTTGCCTCATATATAGTTTCTCTTCTAGGTTACCATGTAGAAAAGCAGTCTTAACGTCTAGTTGCTCTAGTTCTAGGTCATAATGTGCAACTATAGACAACATAATCCTAATTGTTTTATACTTAACTACTGGTGTGAAAATTTCATTAAAGTCAATGCCTTCCCTTTGTGTGTAACCTTTAGCTACAAGACTAGCCTTGTACCTAGGAGGGTCAGAAGAGTTTATACCTTCTTTTACCTTGAATAGCCATTGACATTCAACTGGTTTCTGATCTTTTGGATTTGGGACCAAGGACTAGGTTCTGTTGACTTTCAAGGACTGCATTTCTTCCTCCATCGCAGCCTGCCATTTGTCCTTGTCCTTTGATCTGATTGCTTCCTTATAACTATCAAGTTCTGATCTTAGTACTTCAGCTCCAACCACCAATGTAATGTAGATCAGATAAGCATAGGTGTATCTTGCTGGAGGTCTGATCTCTCTATGGGTCCTATCTCTGGTTAGCTGATACTGTGTCAGGGGTTCTTCTTGGGTTGGTTCAAAGTTCTCAGCTAGTTCACCCTCCTGGTCATGATCCAGGGCTGCCATTTCAGTTTCTTCATCAGGTTGAATACTTGAGGGCTCCACCTTAATTTGTGTCCTTGTATTTGGTTCTTGACTCATAGGATCAATGCTAGAGGTACTTGCATCAAGGTTAGTAGTTTTGCAAGGAAAAATATTTTCATTAAAAATAACATCGCTACTGATTATTACTTTAACCCCTGGTGATGTTCTTTCCCATAATCTGAACCCCTTAGTTCCTTCTTGATAACCGAGGAATACACACTTTAGTGACCTAGGTTCAAGCTTCCTTTCATTTGTGTGTGCATAGGCTATACACCCAAAGACCTTGAGGTGGTTTATGTTTGGCTTTCTTTTGGACCATCTCTCCTCGGGACAGGTGAAACTTATTGCACTAGAGGGGCTTTTGTTGACTAAATATGTTGTAGTGTTGAAGGCTTCTCCCCAAAAAGTCTTGGGTAATCCTGATGTGAACAGTAAGCATCTCACCTTTTCTAACAATGTTCTATTCATTCTCTCAGCTACTCCATTTTGTTAAGGAGTTCCCCTGACTGTTCTATGTCTCAAAATACCGTGATCACTACAGTACCTGTCAAACTCTAAATTGTAGAACTCTGGCCCATTATCTGTCCTAAGGGCTTTAACTTTTCCTTCCATTTGATTCTCTACAAGGGTTTGCCAATTCTTAAACCTATCTAAAGCCTCATTTTTAGATCTAAGTAGAAATACCCAAACTTTCCTACTACAGTCATCCACTATCGATAGGGAATAGCTGCAGCCCCCATGAGATTTTATCTTTTTAGGCCCTCAAAGATCAGCATGTAAGTATTCTAAGCAGTTAGTGGCTTGGTGTGTCCCTTTATGAAAAATTAACCTATGTTGCTTCCCCATTATACAAGTTTCACAAAACTTCATATCACTAATGACATCCTTGCCAAACAACCCCTGTTTACATAGAGTATCTAGGCCTTTTTGGCTCATATGCCCTAACCTTAAATGTCATTTTTCAGTGTCTGTCAGATTTGTAGTAAGCAAACAATCAGAACAGTGACCCCCACTCAAGATGTACAACCCATTCCTCTTCATCCGACTAAGTATTATGTTGTTACCCTTATAGACATTCAAGCAACCATTTTTTGCCTTATAACAACACCCAGATTCATCCAGGGTTCCTATGAAATCAAATTTCTCTTAAGATCTGGAATATATTTAACCTTAGTTAGTTTGACTAGTTTTCCATTATCAAACCTCAAAGTTATACTACCAACTCCCTGAACCTTACATCCATTGTCGTTACCCATAAACACAGTCTCAAGGTCATTTGGCTCAAAATCTTAGAACCAATTTTGGTTTGGACTCATATGGAATGAGCAACCAGAATCCAGCACCCATTCCCCTATAATATCAGCCTTAGACACTATTAGGACCTCTGATTCTTCAATGCTACGTGTGGTGGTGGCTAAATTTCTCTCAGTGTTGGAATGTTTCTGTTTCCTAATCCACTCAAAACAATTTTTATTTAGATGACCAGTCTTATTGCAATAGAAACATTTCCGGGTTTTCCCTTTGGATTTATTAGTGTGTTTACCCTTTTTTGTTCCTAGGGCCACTGTCGTGATGAGGATTACTACCCACTTGACTAATTTCTCCCTTACCCTTAACAAACAGGCTATTACCACTCCTCTTCTGAACCCTAAGTTCTAACTCCCTAGCTTTTAACCCAACAACAATTAAATCTACACTAGGTACAGTGCCAGTGTACTACAAAGCATTCTTTACTACTTGATATTCATCAATCAAGGAATTTAAAAGAATCATGGCAAGGCTGGAGTCACTGAGTTCTTGATCAATACCCTTGAGAACTACGGTCATTTTCAAGAACTCATCAAGGTTCTCCTTAAAAGTCCTATTACTATCCATTTTATACGAAAAAAGGGCACTTTTTAAGTATGCTAGATTAGGAGTTGATTATAAAGAATAGAGAGATTCAAGCTTACCCCAGAGGCCGATTGGGGTTTCAAACCCATCGACCTTACGCAACACACTGTTGGCAAGGTTCATGATGATTAAATTGTAGGCCTCTTCATCCACTTCGGCCTTCTTATTCAGCTTCTCCTCTGGCCACTTGGTGGAATCCTTCTCCAGCACAATAGACACTTTGTTGTGGGACAACAAAGCTTTCATCTTCTTCCTCCAACTGCCAAAATTGATCTTCCCATCATACTGGGTGATCTCAACCCTAGTTGTACTCATGATTGAATGTGTTTGTTTTTTGTGTTTGGTGATTACTAAACAGAACCCTAGAAAAAACCAAGATTGGTCTCTCTTTCTCAAATTGATGTCCTAAATTTACAAAATTTCTAATCCTAGACTTTCCCAAGCCTGTTAGTTAAGAAATCCCCAATTTATGACCAAACCCTAGATTTCGAAAACAAGAAACCCTAAGGATTGACAACACTAACCGTGCTCTGATACCAATGTTATGTAAATCCACAATCAATTCACTACTAATCACACATACAAACCAACAGATAACACACACCAAAGAATCAAGATCAAACCAATCACAGGAACACCAAATTTACCGTGGTTCAACTTTCCACAATGGAAAGACTACATCCACATTGAGCTCCAGGAATTTTTGGGGCTCACTGCACAAGGAATCAACTGTTATTACAGATTACAAAACAACTCTCAAAGATTCACCCAACTTTCAATCTTTAACTCACTCAAAACTGGAATCCCTATAGAAGACCTGACCCAGTCTCTCTAATCCTGAAGGAAACACTACCCTCACCCTAAGATTACACAGATTCACAACTTAAAGCAAGATTGACAAAAACTCAAAACAACAAAAAAAAAACTAATCTGTCGCACAAAGAGTGGAAAAGCAAAATGCGCTACTGTTGTGAAGAACTCTTCCTTTATATAGTTTGACTTCCTGGGCTAATTCTGGCCGTTAGATCTTCTTCATTTCAGCGGCTGAGATCAGCTCTCATTTACATTTAAACGGCAGCGTATTTGATAAGTAGGCATCTGCAGAAAACGTCGACATTTTGGGCTTCATATATTAACAGATAGAGATGTCACCAGCCAAAAGTTTAGATTGTGCCACACCATTGTTAGAGGTTGCACCTGCAAATGATCATTATGGAGAAGAAGAAACCAAGAAAGGGTGGTGGAAGAAAGTTATGGATGTGGAAGAAGCTAAAAATCAAGTACTATTTTCGCTACCGATGATTGTTACTAATGTTTGCTACTATGCTATCCCATTGGTTTCTGTCATGTTTGCCGGTCACCTTGGCCAGCTTGAGCTAGCTGGAGCTTCCCTTGCCAATTCCTGGGCCACTGTCACCGGCTTCGCTTTCATGGTAAGTTTTCTATTTTAAATTAATGTTAATCAATCTGTGTTTTCAATTAGAAAGGATGATAAGTCTGCAACTTCAGGAAACCAGATGGATTTGGTTACTGACTTACTGTTAGTCTCTGTAGTACTTTTTATGCTAGTTTGTTTATTTATTTTGTTCCTTGTTCATGTTTTAGACAGGGTTAAGTGGAGCACTTGAAACACTTTGTGGTCAAAGCTTTGGTGCGAAACAATATAAAATGCTGGGAGTATATCTACAAGCTTCCTGCATAATTCCCTTCTTCTTCTCAGTTGTGGTATCAATTGTTTGGTTGTATACGGAGCCTATACTTATTTTACTACATCAAGATCCTGCTATTTCCAAACAAGCAGCTCTCTACATGAAGTATCTGATTCCTGGTCTATATGCATATGGTTTCTTACAAAACATCTGAAGGTTTCTTCAGACACAATCCATTGTAAGGGCATTGGTCTTTTTCTCTGTTCTCCCACTAGGCATTCATTTTGGTATTGCCTACGGATTAGTTCATGGGACGTCCCTCGGATTCAAGGGAGCTTCATTGGCGGCTTCACTGTCACTGTGGATATCGACAGCTTTACTTGCAATATATGTCCTCTGTGGAAAGAACTTTGAGCATACACGGGAAGGATTTTCTTTTGAAGCATTCAGTTTCATTTTCACCAACTTAAAATTAACACTGCCCTCTGCAGCAATGGTATGGTAAGTTACCAAATTTAAATGCTAATAGCTATCATACCCTCAATCCATATTTTCAATACATCATCATGACCCATCTTTTGTTAGTCTGATACTTTAAACTATTCCAGCTTGGAATTTTGGGCTTTTGAGATTCTTGTGCTCTTGGCTGGATGGATGCCTAACCCATAACTAACTACTTCTCTGATTGCAATGTGGTAAGCTTCAATCTTTTATTACATTTCCTGAATACATCTTTTACATATATATCATAAAATGATAATTTAAACTTGCCTTTGATTGTTGTTTACTTTTTTGCTGATTTTATAATCTTCAGTGTGAACACAGAAAATATAGCCCACATGATTACCTATGGTCTTAGTGCTGCTGCAGCCTGCAAGGTCAGTTTAGTATAGAAAAAGTCCTTCTACACTACAGTTCCTCTACTTCATCAATCAAATTAAAAGGAAGAAAACTTATTTTCTTTTGTGGCAGCACAAGGGTGTCAAATGAGTTAGGAGCAGAAACGTCACTCAAGCGAAGAACGCAATGGCTTTGACTCTCAAGCTCTCTGCCTTCCTTTCTGTCACAGTTGTTCTTACTCTATGTTTTGGTCATAACGTTTGGGCTAGCTTCTTTACTCACAGCCCTGAATTAATAAAGGAGTTTGCCTCTTTGACACCTTTTCTTGCTACCTCAATGGCGGTTGATCCAATGCAAGGTGTCTTATCAGGTTTGTTAATCCAACTTTTCCAGCATCATTCAAATTTGTGTCAGTTTCCACATTGCGTGATGCGAATGAGGTTATGTTTCAGGAGTTGCAAGAGGATGCGGTTGGCAGAACTTCACTGTGTGGCTTAACTTGGAAACATTCTATTTAATCGGCATGCCAATTGCTCTACTTCTCGGATTTAAGTTAAAACTATATGCAAAGGTCAGAAAACATTTTGTTTTCTCTTTCTCTGTTTCTTTATTTCCATTGTTTCAATTGATTTCAGTTTGTATGTTTTATTTTGTTGCAGGGTTTGTGGATTGGCTTAATATGTGGTCTCTCAAGCCAAGGTGGCACCCTTTTGTTGATTACATTGTGCAGAAACTGGAGTAAAATGGAGATCATTGTGAAGAGAGAAAAAGAAAGTCTTGTTTAACCAAATTTTAGTTCTTTGGAAAACAAGAAATGAGACATTTTGTAGTTTCTAGTTTCTACTATGTGGGAGTGGGATTATGTCTTGATAAAAAACTAATCAACATGCAATTTTTGCAGGCTGTAAAGATTTCAGTATATCAGTTTTTCTGCTCATTTTAGAAAATACAGTTCTGAATTTACCTTTTGATTTAATTTAACCCCACTTGTTGAAAAAGACTTGAAAAAAAAAAAAAAATTATCGCAAGATTATTTTGTTCTTTATAATATATTACTGAATTAATAAAGATAAAGGTTATTGAAAGTAATATTTATAATATAAGCTCAATATTATATATAAACATTAATTCTAAAATTATATTTTAAGATTTTAAATTAATATTTAATGCTATTTATTTATAGCCATAAGATTTAATGTTAAAAAAACAAAATTTTTTGGAAATTACTTTTTTTTTTTAATGTTTTTACTTTTATAATATAGAAAATTGGATCATGATAAATTAATAATTGAACAGACCTTTGCTTAATGTGAAGCGGGGGAAGTTATTAAAAAGACATTTGAAGTTTACATTTAATTAAAAGGCTATCAAGTTTTGAAATGTTAACTAAATAGCCATATTATTGATTAAGGGTAATTAGTGCTTAATTAGGATTAATGTAATCTTTTCAAAATTATCTATATTTCCACAATCCGAAATTGTTGCAAATAACCCAAAACCCTTCTTCTTCCTCCCGCCATTAACGCATCTCTACCTGCATCTTCTTCTTCTTCTTGGCGTCGTCAACATCTTCTTCTTCCTCTGCATCTTCTTCTTCTCCTCCTTCCGTGCATCTTCTTTCTTCCTCATTCCTCTACATCTTCTTCTTCCGCCTCTACCGCCATTAACACTTTCTTCTTCCTTCACCATTAACATCTTCTCCGGCAAAGATCCCCCTCCTCCTCCTCCTGACATTTCGCCTAAGTAGGTGTATCTCCTTTTTACATTTTATATTTAGATTTACAAAGATTTAATAATGGATGGGGTTTGGGTTATGATTTGATTTAGTTGTTTAGGTTGTTGGGTTGTGTTTGATGTAATGTAGTTGAAAGGAGTGAAATTTGTTGAAAATTTTTTCTGGTATGATGGATCGATTGTAGAGGAGATGACTGAAAATGTGTTCTGGCACGATGGACGCTTAAGCGATCCGGTGTATCGCTTAAGCGATCCGGTAGTCTGGTAATGCAGCAGATAGATCGCTTAAGCGATCAGGTATGTGCGAGATCACTTAGCGATCTGGTTAAAGTCTGTTGTATGGAGCAGATCGCTTAAGCGATCAGTAAATGCATAAGATCGCTTAAGCGATCAAGGTTATTTATACTGAATTGCTTAAGCGATCAAGTGTATCGCTTAAGCATCCAGTAAAATAACCATGATCGTTCAAGCGATACATCAGACCAATATGCGAATGTGCAGATTCTTTTAACTATTTGAACCCTTAGTACACATTTAAGAATATTGTTTTTCTTGCATTACGTATTTGGCTATTATTATACATGGAAAAAGTTGTTTGGGTGTTGATATTTTGGTGAGTGGGTGGAGAAGAAAGTGTGGAAGTGGATTGGGAAGAGCAGAAGTTACACAATTGCTGTGAGCATAGAGGTTAGTTTGATGAGTTGATTGATGAAATAATTAGAAGAGGTAATTTGAGTTGCTCGCGTAGTGATATAGTTGTGAAGTATGTTTTAAGCAAGCTCCTGAAAATTATAAGGTACCTCCTCTGTATTAAAGTCGGATGAAAGTGTGAACTTATTTATGATTGATATGGCCGAAAGTGGTTCGAGGCCGATTTTAAGGGTTTCTTATGTAGAAAACCGTTGGAAGTTGGTTCCAAGGAAGGGGATACGAGGATGTAGCAAAGTTTGCCTGGTTGTAATTTGAACTACGAGGCCATTGATTTGTTAGCTGAAAAACAAGAGTAGACGGTGAATTGGGTGGTGAGGAGGCCACTATAGAAGAGGTTGGTGATGGGGGGCAAATGAAAATGTTGAGGAGGAGGACCCCGTAGATGTTCCCACAGATGTAGAGATTCCTTTAAATACAGATTATGCAGAAGGCATAGATTGTGAGAAGAGAACACTATGGTCGTTTATGCAGGTTCAAAGGGGGCAATTGGAGGTAGTAGTGGATCAGCTCATGTCTTTACGGATGGATCGGACTTGCCATAGGGTATTTATTTGACAACAAAGAGGAAGTGGTGAGGAAGCTAAAACTTGTTGCATGAAAGGTAATTTTGAGTTCATCACCAAAAAGTCAAATTCATTGGCTGTGACGGTTGCATGTCGTGACGAAACTGCAAGTGGCGTTATTGTAGAAGGTTGCGGAGTCAAAAGTTTATTCTTAGTACATATACCCGTGAGCACACATGTGGTTTGGGACATATTATGTGAGCATCACAAGCGTCCGCTGATGTTATTGGACAATTTGTCAAAAGTCGGTTCGTCGAAGGGAAAGGTCCATCTCCTAAAGACATTCAGAGACTTGTGCGCACAGAGTTGGGATGTGCTGTTAGTTACTGGAAATGCTGGAAAGGTAGACAACATGCACAAGATTTTGTGAGGGGCACGCCGGGCACGGGTACGCAGTATTAGAAGCGTACTGTTATATGCTTGGTTACAAACCAAGGTAGCAAGATGGCTTTGAAGTGGACGGAAATGATGTTTAAATATTTTTTTGTGCTTATGGTGCTGCTATAAGGGTTTTTGTAAACATGAGAAAGTTGGCTGTTGATGGTTGCTTTCTAACGGGAAAGTATGGAGGTACATTGTTGGTGGCCACTGCACAGGACGCGAGAATCACACATATCCTGTTCATGGTATGGTTGACTCTGAGAATGACGAGTCATGGACTTGGTTTTTTCAGCAGTTACGTACGATAGTGCCTGACAGTACGAGTTTGCATAATATCCATAGGCACAACTCTATAAAGAAGGGGATTGCCACTATTTACCGTCAAGCACATCACGGATTCTGTATGAGGCACCTTGGTGAGAACATAAACAAAGTTTAAGTGTGCTGGCCTCCTTCAGACTACTACATGGCAGCAAAAGCTTATCGGGTTGATGAGTTCGAGGAACACTTCCAGCAAATCCGAATCAAGGATGTTGAGTTGCTAAGTATCTTGAGCATGATGTTGTTTTCGAGAGATGGAGTAGAGCTTACTTTCCTGGAAGAAGTTTGATGTCATGAACAAACATAGCTGAGTCCATAAATTCGAAGTTGTTAATAAAAAGAGTTTCCAATAGTTGCACTTTTTGATGCAATCCAAAGGACACTGTCGCGGTGGTTCCATGAGCGTCGTATGGAGTCAGATAATTTTACTACAACCCTTGTTCCGTCACTAGTAAAAAATATTGCGAAAACTATGGAACTGTCAAATGCACTGTTTGCCTATCCTCTTAATGCTCAAGAGTTTACTGGGCACGGCTATGGTCCGGATGCCAGTTAACCTTGTTACAAAAACTTGCAGCTGTAAAGTGCTTGACATTCACATTTACCTTGTCCTCATGCACTAGCAGCACTGAACCCCCAACGAAGCTGATTTTGGTTCAAGAATTTACATGGAACTTTGCTCCCCTTTCTATATGAGCTCACTACATGCTAGCAATTCAGAAACGATATACCGGTGCCTCCAGAAGAGCAGTGGGTAGTGCCGCCAGAGGTGGCTGCCATTATCCTCCAGCCGCCATTGAAGAAGACACCAAAGGGGAGAAAAAGGGTTAAGCGTATTCCATCAGCCTTTGAGGTTCCCCGAAGATGAATAAGTGCTCATTTGCAAGCAACCTGGTCACAAGAGAAGCAGTTGCCAGAAGTTTAGGGTCGATTCGAAGAAGGATGAAATTATTGATGTTTTAAATTTTATTGTTACCTTTAATAAAATATCCTTTTATTGTGTATTCTTATTACATGGTCTAATATTTGTTGGTGATTTTAGTTTGGAATTAGGCTGTCTAATTGAGGAAAAAGTATGGAATTAATACGTGTTGGTAATTTTAGTTTGTCAAAATTCAGGAGAAAAATGCCCATGTATATATTGCCCACGATCGCTTAAGCGACTAAGTGTATCGCTTAACGACAAAGTGTTTTCGCAGAAGGATCGCTTAAGCGATCGTGCAACTGGACTGATTGATTCTGCCCAGGTGCATGATCGCTTAACGCGATCTACGATCGCTTAATCGCCAGGGGAAAAAGGCAATTTCGCTAAGCGATATCACTGATCGCTTAAGCGATCATGGACCTGGGCAGATTTGCTTCTGCCAATCACATGATCGCTTAAGCGATCCATTGTATCGCTTAACCGATTCTTCTGCAAATGGTTTTAAAATTAACAGATACACCCCCACCTACCCACGGTGACAGATTTTTGCCACCGAGTCGGAATCTGACCGGAAAGGGCATTTCGATGCACAGTGGTCGGATCTGGCCGATAGGGCCTCTATATGGCCTTTTCCGGCCAGATCGACCACGGATGTGGCCGGAAAAGGGCCCACGATCTGCCAGAACTGGCCGTAACGAACGAAAAAATCCAGGGTTGCCGTCTGTGACAGCCAAATATATGCCGTCGTTGTCGGTCAACGATGGCCACCTTGGCCGTCGTTGACCGTCAAAGTCGACATTTCATTGAAGTCCATACGGGAAGATGTGGCCTTTTCCGCCACATCGACGGTGGATATGGCTGGAAAAGGTCACAACTGGCCATTATCGGCCATTTCCGATCGTTCGTTGCTATCGACGGTAGCCAGAATCTGGGAATTTTGGGTGGGTGGGGTGTTTTGTTAATTTTTGAACTTTTTCTGGTATTAATGAAATTATTCACTTAATGGGTCGAAAATTAATTAAAAATATACTGATATTTCCTAATATTAAGCAAACAAATATAAAAATATACTGAACTGACGTGTAAAGGCTATATGTTTGATATAATGTAATAACGAACAGTGCTCTGAACGAATCGTAAACCCTTATAGGTTTCATACTGACGTGTAAAGGAACTATATGTTTGATATAAATGTAATAACGGAACAAGTGCTCTGAACGAATCGTAAACCCTTATGGTTTCATATGACGTGTAAAGGAACATATGTTTGATATAAGTAATACGGACAGTGCTCTGAACGAATCGTAAACCCTTATAGGTTTCATACTGACGTGTAAAGGAACTATATGTTTGATATAAATGTAATAACGGAACAGTGTTTCTGAACGAATCGTAACCCTTATAGGTTTCATACTGACGTGTAAAGGAACTATATGTTTGATATAAATGTAATAACGGAACAAGTGTTCTGACCGATCGTAAACCCTTATAGGTGTCATACTGACGTGTAAAGGAACTATATGTTTGATATAAATGTAATAACGGAACAAGTGTTCTGAACGAATCGTAAACCCTTATAGGTTTCATACTGACGTGTAAGGAACTATATGTTTGATATAAATGTAATAACGGAACATGTTCTGACGAATCGTAAACCCTTATAGGTTTCATACGGACGTGTAAAGGACTATATGTTTGATTAATGTAATAACGGAACAAGTTTTCTGAACGAATCGTAACCCCTTTAGGTTTCATACTGACGTGTAAAGGAACTATATGTTTGATATAAATGTAATAACGGAACAAGTGCTATGAACAATCGTAAACCCTTATAGGTTTCATACTGACGTGTAAAGGAACTATATGTTTGATATAATGTAACGGAACAAGTGCTCTGAACGAATCGTAAACCCTTAAGCGATCTTTTCCGAGGCAGAATGACATCTGCCCAGGCTATGATCGCTTAAGCGACCTCCTGTATCGCTTAGCGATTATTAATAAAAGACCCATGATCGCTTAAGCGATTATGATCGCTTAAGCGATCTTTTCCGAGGCAGAATGACATCTGCCCAGGCTATGATCGCTTAAGCGACCTCCTGTATCGCTTAAGCGATTATAATAAAAAGACCCTGATCGCTTAAGCGATTTGGGATCGCTTAAGCGATCTTTTCCGAGCCAGAATGACATCTGCCCAGACTATGATCGCTTAAGCGACCTTTCGTATCGCTTAAGCGACCTGACATCTGCCCATGGAAGCAGTCGACAGCCCAGCGCTCCCGACATTCTGTCATTGTTTCGTCATTCAAGCTGTCCATCGGCTGTTGGTCATGTCGAACTGAATAAATTCAGGGCATATGCCCCACATTCAGCGCTACAATAGGAAGAAACATTAGCATTATTAAACTTATAGAACAATTGTATTATGTAAGTTAGTTTTAACAAAATTTCCCTTGACTCATTATTGGGCAGTAGAGCGCTGAATTCGCCACTTTCCGGTTAGTACCTGATCACCACACTGCCCAACATCCCGCTGTCACGCAACGCCGCGGGAACAACCTGGACGTGGCTCCAACTTGACCTCCAACTGCTGGTCTCGACAAATGGTCGGGTTGCAGTCAAGGATCTTCAGACACCCCTCCTCTAGATGCGCAGCGACTGCTATCCAGTGCTCTGTTTGACGAGGATGATGCAGTACACTCTTTTAACAAAGGCCCAACCGTGCCATATTTGGGCCGATCCCCCCTTACGTACTGCATAATCCTATCATCAAACCGGAAATCATCAGGGATGCATCCGACTGTGGTGCAGCCAATCGTTTTCTTTCGGTCCTTTTGCTACACCACGCAACGGCATTTTTAATTAAAGACCGATATGCCGAAACAAGCGTTTGCCCAAACCCACATCGGTGATAGCACAGTCAGATACAACAGATCACCTCACTATGCTGTCGTAGCCTCATCAGTGCCAATATCTCATCGATGTGCTACATCAAATAAAACAACACGATAAGTATGGAAAACACGAGAAATAAGGAAGTTAAGTGAACATAACTCACCGAGTCCTCAAGCCACGTCCCCATAGTCAACAACTTCTGAAACCATCCCGGGGATAATCCCCTGTCTTACACTTATATGGCCATCAATTCCCGATCCATTGTAATAGGCATAAGAGAGTTTTTTCCTTTCCTCTATTGGCCTATACAAATCGACATTTGAGTCCAATTTCCCTTCCCCACTTCCTCCCCCTTCCTCCAATTTTACATCCCCGCTTCCTTCGCCTCCCAACTCCCCCTCCTCCATTATCACCGCACCACTTCCACCACCAACCTCCTCAACCTCCTCCCTTTCTGGTTGTTCCTCCATTTGTTTCTTCATTTTCTCTTCTTTACCTGTGTCACTACCATGTAAGCGATTTCACAAACTTGCTCTTTCGGCTCTCTCTTTCAAGCCAGTTTGCACTTCAACCGCCTTTAATTCTCCACCAACTTCCTCCTCCATTGTACCACCTTCGCCCTCCATTCATAGCTACTTTCCCTCCCACCTTATCCACTTTCTTCTCCACCCTTTTCATTGTTCTTCCATCTTCTCAGCTTTGCATAAACGGCTGTTGTAAACTCTCAAACAGGCCGTTGATGAGGTCAACAACCTCATTCTCCCTACGCCGATGTCTCGGCAAAGCGGTACTTTGTTGTACGGTTTGCTGAGGCATACGAACCTCTTCCTCCCTCTTCTCCTCCTCATCCTCGGCCCCCCGAGCTTCATTATCCTCAGCTCAACGACATTGTCAAGCAATGGCCCTGCAACTGCCATCACAGCGTGACCCCTTTTTAGGTCCCGCATCAGGCGGTCTATCTTTTCATCCCTTTCATCCTCCATTGCTTTGAAAGATGTGACATAGTCCCTCTTCCGTTCATCCCTAATAGGGTTCAAAAAGGCAGACGACTCCCTCCATATAGAAAATAAATCAATCAGATTGAACAAAATAAAAAAGCAACTGCATATTCAAAAGCTTAATCCTTCAATCTTACCCCGCTGCTTGAATCTCAATCTCTAATTGGCCATAATCCCAATGGTTACAGCTCTCGACATGCCACCGCAACATCCTAGAAATTGCTGTTGCACATTCACATTGTTCTCCTCCCCCCCGCCTTAGCGAAGACAGGGATGGCCTCGTCCATCCAAGCCTACATTATAAAAAAACAGTCCATGTCATTATTCAAACACACATATTATAAAAAATATAACATAGACCTATTAATATTTACCTGCATTGCCATGGGAGCCACAATTATACGTGCTTGGTTTAGCTTCCCGCCCCATTCGGCATGCTTTAACGCCATGTCTGGTTTTTTCAGGCTCTTGATGGTTCGCTCAAATGATATCCGTCCCACGGATAAGAATTAAAGAACTCCAAGTCGCTTACAAACGCAACCAATCTTTCTCAATAGCTTTTGTTGAGTCACCAGCCAATAGAGAGAATGTAAAAACAATATCAAGCACACTTTTATCTTCTCTGCATCACTAAACCGAACTGTAGATAGCCTCTTCTCTAAACTTTTCCTGTAATAGACTTTGCCCCTTTCAAAACCTTTTTACAAAAGTTTATGGCTCCCGCACCTTCCTTACGGCGTCTGCCTCCGCCTTAGTTGGCACTTTCCCGCACCTAAGCCCGTCGCCAACGTACTCCATCATACCAAACCGTAGTGGCTTTCCCTCCACCACGAACCACATTTCATTTTTTTTTCTGCATTTTACTGAGTGCATCAACATGTAATGCACTCCCTGCCCCAAAATGACTTTTTCCACTTTTTTCCAATTCTTAAAAACTGACCGAAACAAGTGTCACCAAAATCTCTTTCACCTGCCCTCTAGCTAATGGCCCTTATTCTGTCAAAAACCTCCCAGCTCGACCTCACCGTCACCCTTGCAAGGAAGTAGGGTACCTTCTCACTTATAGGCTCCAACTCGTACTCTCTACAGCTTACGTCCGCCCAATCTGCACAATTGAAAAATAAAATGTCATCAACAAAAATAAACCAAAACCACTGTAGTCGCTTAAGCGATCATGGTCCTTAAGAGACTTTACTGTCTCATGCAAGATCGCTTAAGCGACCAAAAGTTAACTAGAATCTCTTAATCTGTGATTCTGCCCAGACCTAAGATCGCTTAAGCCACCAAGAGTAACACTCATGATCTCTGAAGCGATCATTGCTGCGATCACGAGTAAAACGAATAAATCGCTTAAGCGATACAATGATCGCTTAAGCGAAATTACAAGCAACATCCCAAACTACGTACCCTATCTTCGCCGGCCTTCTCCTCATCGCCTGGATCCTCCGGCGACTCCCCTGCCCTGAATTATCGCCGGAATCCACCTCCTAGCCTGCATTCTCTCCGGAATCCTCCTTCTGCCTGAATTCTCGCCTGACTCTTCGTCTTCGACCCTTTTGCTGTTTCTTCCTCTGTTCTTGTGCCGCCGGCGTCTCCTCTACGTGTGGACCACCTTCAATGGTCAGATGTCGACCGGAGCAGCCATTGAACTGCTTGCGCCACCGGAATCTAGGATTCGAAGTGGCGTTGGGTTGTCGTCGTCATTGTGAATGTCAGCCATGGTTTTGGATTGAATTTGGTGTGAAAATTTGTAGTTTGTATTGGAAATATGGCTGTATTGCCGGAAATCGCACGATTCCGTTTATAGTTGAAGAAATCGATCTTAGGGTTCACAAATCGATCGAAAATCGCGACTATATCGCCGAAAATCGCGACTGTATTCGGTTTAGGGTTCAAGAAATTGATTTAGGGTGCAAATCAATTGATGTTGGATCGGAAAAAATCGCGTCTCCCTTTCGTTCAAGAAATCGCGTTTTCAACTGATGATTTCGATTAAGCGACGTGAATAGAGTGTGGGCTTGTTTGCGAAATTTCAAATTTTGAAAACTTTCATTATTTCTGATTCAGCCCACATATGTTTTAATCTTTTCATTTTAACCTATTTTACGTGTTTAATTAATCCTAACTATGCCACGTCATCTTCTCTAAATTTAAAATATTTGATTAACAGTTTCAAGACCATTTTCTTAAATGCATACTTTGGGGGACCGGGCAGCTAATTTTTCTCATGTGAAGCAGAGCACCGAGGTTAATAATAGCTTGAAAGACTCATTTTTAAAGTGTACGGATCTCTTCCCTCGTTACTTCCTTAGATCACAATATACACCGCGCGGTTTCTGGGTTCTTTTCTCTATCTGGGTTAGTCTCTTCTCTCCCAAAATTTTGCCTTTTTCTATTTTTTTTTTTTTTTAATATTTAACTACTCTGAGTGGTTTCCTCGTCTATGCTTTACATTAGCAAGTATCTATGAACTTAGATCTAGAAACTCCATTCAACTGACCTCCGAAAATATCAACTTTATTGCGGAAATGGTTTGGTTTGAAGTGGGGATTTCTGGAATTCTCCTACTGTTAGAGAAAGCAGATATTACTTTTTATGAAGTTCGTACTAAATAATGATAGCTGTGGTGATGGGAAATAAGATATAACGTGAATTTATATTTTCTGTGTTTTGTTAAGGGATCTCGTTTAATAATTGTGTCAAGTCATTGAAACTTTGAGTACTTAATTAAATCTCTAATAATTCATGAGTTTCGGTCTATTAGCAATAGAATTAGTTTAGATTCACATGCTGTTTTTTAAGTCTTTCTGTATACAAGTATTCGTGGTTGATGGTTTGTGTTATGTCATAAAAAGATGATTGCAGATGGATATTGAGTCATCTTTTAGTTTTAGTTTGTTCATATCGGTATTTGTAATTAAAAAAATTGTGTTTGTGATATAAGTTTCATGTTCACTTGGTAAAATTATTGCTTCTTTAATTGGCAGCATCGGTGAAGTACAAGACTGGGCGCACAAGGGGAAATATACTATGCATATTATTCTCTTTTGCCTTTCCTTTTGTCTTGGCAATGGTTTTTGACCTGGCACGTCCTTTGAAAGGTTTTTTAGAAATGAAAACAGGTGTCGGATGGCGCCTTTACCTTTTCTTGCTCCCACTACTCTTCTTCCTTCCTTATCTGTTATCGGGTAATTGTTCTCATCTTCTTCTGATTATGATATTGTGGAATTTTCCAATGTTTCCTTGATTTGGTATGGGTTTTGAGAGAATATGATTGGTTTCTGTTTCCAGTTCTTGAATTGCACAGAAACTCCATTATAGAAGATCTGCCCAAGAAAAATAGAAAGAAGTTTGATCATCTGGTTCTTGGGCCTGCTGCCGGTCAAGGGTTGCCTAACCGTTTGCAATGCCAAGGTTTTTACTTTATCCTTGTTAATGATACACTAACATACTTTGTAGTATCTTTAAGATTTTGGACTTGCAATTTCAATTATTGAATATGGATAAAGCAGATTTCCCTTATTTCATTTTTACTCTGTCTCCTTATCTGCTTAACTTTGAGTTTGGAATGTTTGTTTTGGACACTAATAACTTGTAGTAATTTGGTTTTATTATTTCTTCGTGTTTTCTTCAAATTAAAATTGCCGATGCAGTACTCGAGCTTTTCCTATTTAACATACAACCTAATGCTCAGATTATGAGTTGGATCATGTTGTGTATAAAATTAATATGCTGGCCATGACTCTATGGCTGCTATAACACTGAATATTGTTATAGTTAAATACGCTGTTGAATAGTGTGACATCTCAATGGGGACAGTGACTTTCCTATTATACAATACTTCTCCGTCTATTATAGCTATACTTTATTCTGTATGGACTCATGAGTAATAAGATTTTGTGAGCCGCAGTATGTACCTATGAAATATATATAAATTTCATAACCTGGGTTGTAGTGACACAACTCCTGTAGTAATATGAACATAATCTTTGGAAACAAACTCTTTACTTCTGCATCCAAGTTTCCTCTACTGTTGTCTTGACTTTGATTGTGCATTCCCTGTTTACTGAATTTCTCAGGCATCAAAGCTCTCAACAAGACCCATTTTTCAGCCCCTTCTCATGTCTCCAGTGTTGAAGATAGAATTTCTTTTGTCACTGTTTTCACAATTTATAACACCTCACTTGAAACTAATGTGGATGGTAGAGCATCAAACTTGGTTACCATTGGAAATGCTTCTTATAGTAAGACAGAAAGGTCAATGGCCATATTGGAAGTGTTAATTAACTTCATTCAAGTAAGTATTTGGCAAATCCCTCAAAAACTTGATTTGAGGTTCATAGCTTTCCAATTTTACAAATTGTGGAGTTATTTAAAATTTCAATTGATTACAGGTGACAATGGCCCCAAGTGATGTAATCATTCTAACTGATCCTGCTTCAGATCTCTCAGTGCACAGAAAAGGGATCACCATATATCCAATAGAGGGTGAATATTCTCGAGACAAGTTGATGCTTCAAAGAATCAGGTCTTACACTGTAAGAGCAAATCGCTGATATATAGGTAGAATATTTTTGTTTTTCACTAATAATTTTGAGCATAAGAAATTGCTTCTGAAACTTAACTATATACTTGCACTTTGTCCCTCTCCAGATGTTTGGTTGGAACATATTCTCAAAATGTCATTGTTGTTTGTGATTTTAATTCTTTTTGTTTTCCCTTGCAAATGTTGATGACTTTATTTCAGTTTGTTTTGCACCCACACAGACAAATTGTCAGTGCAGTTACCTTACTTTCTCATTCTTTTTGGAGAACAAGTCCTACCCTCACTGCCTTTGGCACAAGAGATTATTAGTTTGTTATTGATATCTGGACATTAATTGAAGAAATACTTTATTAAAATTCTCAATGCTAACACGAGAAGTCAAGACCTTTATCTTAATTTATTATGCTATGGATGGTCCTGGTTTAATTTTTCTTGTTCAAATGTTATTCTTTTTATGCAGACATTTCTTGAAAGAAAGCTTCAGGAGCATTCTCAGGGGCAGAGGCTTATAAATCATTACATCTTCACTGACTCAGATATAGCTGTGGTTGATGACTTGGGTCATATATTTCAAAACCACCAAAACTTTCATCTGGCACTAACTTTCAGGAATAACAAGGATCAACCTCTGAATTCTGGATTTATAGCTGTCAGAGGCACCCCTGATGGGATTTTTAGGTGCAGAATTTGTTCTTTTATTGCATTTATTTTTCTCTCTGGAAAAATGAGATGATTGAAAGGAAGAGGAGAATGTTTCTGTTTCAGTTGCCAAAGTCAAATTTAAATCTTATACACCTTTTAGGGTAACCAGGTTGTGCTGGTGATTTCAGTACAAATAAGCAATGCTAATATGTATATGGAAATTTATCACAGAAGAAAATGAGAATGTTATTTTGATTGCAGGGCAAAGGTATTTCTTCAGGAAGTATTAAGCATATACAGTTCCAAATACATGAATGCTTCCAGAATGCTTGGTGATCAGTTAGCTCTTGCTTGGGTTGTAAAGTCTCACCCCTCTTTTGATACAAGGAGATTCACCAAAGCACAGGCCTTTGTTGAGGAAATCGGCGGTGCTTCAGTTCTATTTTTACCTTGTGCTACATTCAATTGGACTCCACCTGAGGGTGCCGGCCAATTTCACGGCATGCCCTTGGATGTTAAGGTATGCTTTGATATCTAAATTCAATTTCTCATAATAATCTTGATCAATAACCTCCAAAGGAAAAAGTCTCTGGTTTTGCTCAGAAATATATGAATGCTAATGTTATCTAAAGCATCGATTTATTATCATTCAGGTTGTTCATTTTAAGGGTTCAAGGAAACGCCTAATGCTCGAGTCTTGGAACTTCTTAAGCTCATCTTCTGACATTTCAGATATGTTGTGTCTCATCCTGGCAAGTGGAAGAACAAAATATGACTTTTGAATAGATATCATATGAATTAATGTTACATTACACATTCTCTCGAGGGAAACAGATAATTTCTTTCAACGGAACTGGGTGGGGATTTCTTGTGGCATCATTCAAAATGTATTTCAGTAGCAATTTAGAATAGTTTACCTATTGGGGCTATCTCTTCCTTTTCCCCCTTGACACCATTTCCCACCCCCAACCGCAACATAAATTTGTTAGTACTAGCAACAAATGTAACTGGAAACGCAAATATTGATGTTTTTTTTTCATTCATTTACTCATATTGAAGATTGTTTGAATCATGATTGTTAGTATTCTACGATATCCGATACGTATCATACGATATGATTCGATACAGGTCGCCAACGATACGTATCAGAGAGTATATCTTAAACCATTCAATACGTTGATATGTATCCTATGATACGATACGTATCTATTCTTATCCTTAAAAATATCGATACGATTTTATTAATTTGGGTCAAAAGTTTAAAAAAAAATTCGGGTCAAAATCGGGTCACCTAACTCGATTCACTAAAACCTGTTCAAATTTACGTATTTTATATAGAGAAAGTGAAGAGGAATATGTATTGTTTATTTTATATAATAATAATAATATAAGTGGAGATATAGATATTGACATTGATCTTGGAATTTTGTGATTAATTTTGATTATATAATACCGTAATTTGAAGTCAATAATACCACAAAATTTTTTAATTAATTTTGGAGATTATATTAATTTTTAGAAAATTTTGATTATTTTATTAATTTTTTTTAAAAAAGCATATCTTACAATATAATATAATATGCGATATATGATTCAAAAAATTAAGTTTTTGATACACAATATAATACACGATTTGATAACTATGATTTGAATGTCTTCAACTTTTTGCCTCGTACTAAATTAAATTCACTGAATGCTGTAGCAGGTGACAACTTGATTTCAGCATAACTTCCCTGGCTAAAACTGAATACGTTAGAAATTATAATTGCAGAAACGTACCACCAAAATTTCTCTCTGGTAAAAGATTGGCTACCCAACACCATAGAGTAAAAAGCATTTATGGTAAACATGTTAAACAAGAGAGAGCCACAAAATTTTGTCTTACCTCAACCTTGATCCATAACAGAAACTGAAAAGAGTACTGGTGATTGTATTGTCGATCAGGCATTTACTGCCCAGTAATCAAGTTATGACACATGTATGGCTATGGTCTTTGGAGACTTAATCATTGACTATGAACAATCCAACAAAGGATTTTCGCCAAGTTCCAAGTCCAGATAAGATTTAAGCTTCCGTGGCTGGCTTGCTCTAGGCTGTTGAGTGAAATTTGATCCAAGATTGACTCATTCAAAACCCTTTCTTTTATTAGGAACTAGAACAAATTCATAAAAACCAGAAATGGACATAAGACTAATTACGAGGAGGCAAGAGTTCAGATGATTCAAGTAAATCCAAGAACAAACTGAAATGGGTTGACATGAAAGGGAAATTTCAGTTTTAAAATGTTCCTACTCAATCAATGAGACTATGGAGAAACTTTGAGCATTATCATAATATTTTTCTTTTTTATGATAAATGGAGGTGTTTAGGTCAACTAGTGTACACTTTAATTAATCTTTCGGGATTTCGAAATTATTGACCAAATAAAAACTCTTGTAGTTATTTCTATTAGTGCTTCGAGACTCAAATTTAAAAATTCATGAAACCTCAATTTATTCTTTTATCACCACAAAATTCAAAATAAATACATATTATAGACACAATTAAGATTTTCTTTGTTGATGTTTGATTTTGACACCAACTATTCAGACGTGCAAAGTGCTAAGGAGACTTAGAAATTACACGTGATAAATTAAAGAGGTTTGAATGTGATATTGAAACGTAAATAAAAGATTGGCAAAAGAAGTTTTTGTAATGGTTCGGATACTCAAAAGCGAATCCTACATCTACTATGAGTATATTAATAGGGGGTTACAATTAGGTCGCACTCGGCGAGCTGAGTTACAATAGAGAGAATGAATGGATAGAGGGAGAAAGAGAGAGAGAGAGAGAGAGAGTTTTAGATGGTGAATGAGTCAATCCTATAAAATGGAGGAGAGCCCTCTATTTATAGTGGGAGGATCCAAGATGGCAATCATGATTCTTCGTGCAGGCATTTGTGGTATAATTCCTAACCGACTTCCTATTGGTTGCCTATACGAGAGGTTTTCTTAAATCGCGTACAGCTTCAACAGATGGACAACTTTCAACCACTTATAGGCCTGACGTTTACTTGTCTTACTAACGATGATCTTACCTTTCTAGTCTTTACGAGACGTGACTGCATTCTAACGTCAAAAAACCTTCTTGAATTCTGATTAGTTTTTGCTGATGTATGCTTATGCCAGCCTTGTTCTTCAGCATAACATTCTTCGATGGAATTTTAATTTTCTTTCTCTTAACTGTGTCGGTTAGTTTAAAATGAATTTATTTTCGTGTTTAAATAAACAAAGTTTTAAAAATGTAATTATACTTATGATTTATTGTGCATTTAAAAAATTTGGTTGGTGGCGAACCCAACATCATTTTGTTTGATTTTGGGAAATTAGAAATTAAAAAACAAAAGACAGAACTACTAATAATTTGTTTGAAAATTGTGCAATAATAAATAATCAATCAATCAAATCATCATCTTAGGATTAACATGTGTTTTCCATTGCACACATAATATACATTACAATCATGGATCCATCAAACGCTCCAACCTACCCCACATTTGTCAATGCATTAAATACTTGATCAACGTTCACGTTCTATATTTAGCCACGTGTCTCTATCCATCAATGTATCCACACGTACCAGACCAATTACTTCACACGCTTTACTACTACTGTTACTATATTCATTGCTTCACTATAATTCACTATTCAACGGTAACCTCTAATCTATCTTGATAATTCCACACTTGACCACCTTCAGTTTCCAAATCTCCCTCATTCTTTAACTTCCCTAAAAAGTTTTTTCCCTCTTGGCAGATTTTCTGTGAAGCTTCTGGTTCCAATCGCTTTCAACACTATAAATTCGGAGTCTTTTACCTCATTTTTGTATTGCTCCCTCTCTCTTTATCATCATCAATGGAGTTTCACAGAGCTCTTTCTCTTTTCTTGGTTTTCTTTTCTTGTTTTGTTTATTCATCTCACGCTTTGAAGTTCTACGTTGGTGGAAAAGAAGGTTGGGTTGAATCCCCTCATGAGAGCTACAATCACTGGGCTGAGAGAAACCGGTTCAAAGTCAATGACACGCTCTGTAAGTCTCATTTATTTGTTTGATCATCTTCATTTTTATCAAATTTATCATTTAATTGATTGAATAATTTGGTTTCTTTTTTCTTTAAGATTTTAAATACAAGAAGGGAGAAGACTCGGTGTTGCTGGTGAAGAAAGATGATTACTTTAACTGTAATACGAAACAGCCATTGAAGAAAATGGAGAGTGGTGAATCGGAGTTCATGCTTGATCGTTCAGGGCCCTTCTATTTCATCAGTGGAGTTCCTGACCGTTGTCAAAAGGGACAAAAATTAATTGTGAGTGTTCTGCACCTAAAAACTCCATTAAAACCACCGAAAACACCACCGGTTACCCCGCCTCCCACCCATGCTCCGCCGCAATTGCCACCGTCACCTTCATCACACCCACCTGTTGCACCATCGCACTCACCAAAAGTTTCTCCAGCTCCAGGGTTGTCCCCTAAACCTCACTCTCCAGTTCCCTCCGGGTCCCCTCATGTGTCTCCTTCACAATCACCCGGGGCTTCGTCTCCTAAATCATCATCTCCGGCACCGGCAACGTCACCTGTAGCTACATCTCCGTCACCATATAGTGGTAAGTCACCTGCTGTGACTCCATCACTGTCTCCAAAGGCTGGGGGTCCAGTGCTGGCACCTGGACCGTCCACTTCGACGATATCGCCTTCTGCACCTGGACCGTCCACTTCGACGATATCGCCTTCTGCACCCGGACCATCCACTTCGACAATACCTCCTTCTGCACACGGACCATCCACGTCTACAATACCTCCTTCTGCACCCGGACCATCCACGTCAGGAATCTCTCCTTCGGGTGGGACTTCTCCGCCAGGTAGCTCGGGTTCACCGTCGGGGACGCCGCCCGGGGCGCCGTCACCTTCAGGGACTCCAGCGGATATTACGTCACCACCGACATCGACAAAATCAAAGGCGAATGCAGTTGTTGTAACGCCTTGGAGTTTGATAGTGTCTGTGGGAGTTTCTGTTGTAGTGAGTATTGTCGTTTTGGGTTAGAGATATTTAATTATTTTGTGGGCAGTTGGAATATCTGGGATTTTTAGTAGAGTTAATTGCTTTGTTGATTATTTTGTCTTTATTGTTTGATGTTTGTCATTGGAGAAATTATTTTGATTTTATTTTATTTTTATATATCATTGATAAATTAGTATATGGAAATAACTACATGATTGTTAAATTGACATTATTTTTCTTGATTTTATTTTCTTAATTAGGAAGCTATTAGCTAACATTTGAGAAAGGATTAATTATTACTTGGAGATTTTCATGTAGAAATTATGACAAAATATACTGTAGTGTTTGAGTCTTAAGAGAATATAAACAACTATTGGGTGGTCGGGTGGGGCGATAAGGACTTTGGATGTTCAAGAGGTATTGAGTTTAATTCCTCTTTGGGGATAGCCACTGGAGGGTTTACTTGGTAGTTAATTTCAGGATCTTGGAGAATTAATCAAGATGTAGATAAAGACTCTTTGATGTATTATTCAAGGGGTATTAAGTTTAATTCCCCTCAGGGGTGACCACTGGATAGTTTACTTGGTTGTTAACGTCAGAATCCCCAAAAATTAATCAAGGTATACACAAGCTGTCCCAAATATCTTCGGTCAAAAAAAAAAAAAGGACATCACCGATCACAAAAAAAAAAAAAAAAAAAAGGCACCCGTGCTTAAAAAAAAAAAAAAAAGTGAATACCACAGTATGAATGTTTTCTATTTATTTCGCCACTATAATTGGTGATATTAATTACTTTTCTATTAATGAGTTAAACGCTTGATTATAATACTAAACTTTGCTTTTCCAGCTATTAACCACCTCATGTTTGCCTAATTAAACAAGTGCTTTCTAACTTCTTGTACAATTTTGAGGTCAAAAGTCGTACTCTTGTAGAGTGAATGTTTTTCTTTAGGAAATTATTCATTCCAAAGTTGTACACTTGTAGAGTGAATGAAGCTCAGTCAAGTAGCGGTTTGATTTGGTTTGCTTGTAGGAGTAGGACTGAACAATACAATTTTGGTAAGTTATTAATTGATATATATTACTTATTTTTTTTAATTAAATTTGGGACTGAGAAAATACCATTCATAAACCAATCAAATGGTTCGATAGAGACTTTTAAGTGTATTATTTAAGAGGTCTTGAGTTTGAGTCAATTCTCTGTTGTTAATAGAAGTGACCAGTAGAATTCTTACCTAATTAATAGTTTTGAGGTCTTGAAAGATTGGTCTGAGGTGCGTATAAATTTATTTAGACACGAAAAATATATATATAATTATATATTATGTATGCCAAATCCCTTATTTGATAATGCCAAACACGGTAGAGTTGATTATTGAGGACATTGATTTGACACATTAAACCAGAAAGTTCAACACCATCCTAATCCTCACGGGTGCTTCATTATATAAATTAACACCACAAATGTTGGTGCGTTGGCAAATATAATATGGATGTGGATTTAGACATGCATGTACTTAATAAATAAATAAATTTTAATTTAAATGATAATTTTGAAGGACAAAAGCTTTATCTGGGATTCAAAAAGGCATTAATTATTGTCTACATGGGGTCTCCATTCCATTCCAAGTCCTGCCATGGCTGATCTGATCAAAGCCTAACCTAACCTTCAGCTTATTCATACTTTTGAATTTTAGTTTCGAGTGTGACGAAGAAGAAGCCGCGTACCGATGGACAAGTAGACAAAAGTTAAAAGAAAGTTTGACGTCTTAAATCAAACACCAGTGGTTTTCTCCACGTAATCCCATTAACGTCAACATTCGACAAGACTTTTCAGATCGTTGTAGCTTTCAATTCATTTGAGAGCTTATATTCACACGTAATTACTCCTACAATAACCCCCATATATATATATATATGATATGGTGTCGTTTTGTTTTGATCGTTTTCATGAACAGTGAAAGGATTGGTCCGGTTATGAAATCCAATGTAGTATTTGTCGGCAGGGGGAAGATTGAAAAAGAAGATGAAGAAATGGATTGGGGTTTGATTTTTCATCTTCTTGGTTTCATATGCCAACTGTTCACCTCTCACTTTCACTCAATTATTTTTCCTGGACCGTCCAAAATTTTTTCTTTTCTTATATGTTTTTTTTATGTTATCATAAAGTTTGATTTAAGAATTTGACTTCAATCTTCATCTATTGTTGATCATCATTATCTTAATCTATCTCTTAAGTTACTGAAGTCATTGAGAATATGTTGATTAACAGTCAAAATCCCTTTTTTTTTTTAAATTCTTTAACAATACAAAGTTCAAAATAATTTGATAGCTTATTTATCAGCATTACAATTAACAATTGACGATAATTAATATAAGAAAATTATAAATTATTGACATTTTTAATTCACTATATTATTTATTTTTCACATGGCCGATTATAATTGGTATCAAGTCAGTACTTAAAGATATAAATATTAGAAATAAATGAAAGTGGACATAGCAATTAATTATGTATTTTTGCTTCAAGTCTTGTGTGTGTGAACACAATTGCCATGAGCCGCCCACCTTTAAGAATGCAACTATGCCATTATCAAATAATCAATATAGCCTTTCGACTTTAGGAGGCTCGCCTTTAGAAGGAGGGTAGGATTCACTCAACTTACAAGTCTATATTTTATGTATAATTTATATATCTATATAGTTTCTTTCATTTTTTATTTGTATTAAGCATTTTGATGGAATATATCTATGTGACTTTGTTGATCTACAATATAAATGTGTGTCACGTTTTTCAGGAATAGCTCAGTTTTGGTAATATAAACCAGATGGGGGTTTTCCTTAATGTCTTTGGAGTTGGGAAATTTTAGAAATTTAGATGGTTTATACTGTCAAAAATATATTTTCATTCTTCAATTGTACAAACAATCAATAGTCAAAATTCTCTTTTTCTGAATGCAGAATTCTCTTTGCTTTATGAATTCCAATTCTAAATTTTCTTTCATGAACTTATCTTTTTCTTTTTTGGTAAAACCGGTAATTATAAAAGAACAAAGAATTGCAGAATAAAGA
The DNA here is from genome assembly GCF_008641045.1 of Pistacia vera. Classification (NCBI taxonomy): domain Eukaryota; kingdom Viridiplantae; phylum Streptophyta; class Magnoliopsida; order Sapindales; family Anacardiaceae; genus Pistacia; species Pistacia vera. The sequence continues at coordinate 1,192,093 of NW_022195663.1, forward strand.
GGGCTGGAGCACCCTCAGCAAAACACCCTTTGGACAGACCCAAAGAGGCACAAACACAAAGGAGCCATAAAGAGCTAACAGCCCATGGCGAAAAGACCCAGCAACAACAGCAACAGATCCAAAGGAAACAAAAAACAACAGCAGACCCTATAATAGAACGGGCAGCAAAACTAACAAGCAACAACACAGCCTAGGAGAAGAGAGGGAGAAACAAAAATGCACATCCAGCAGAAACAAAATTAGCACTATACACAAGCTGAGACCATACGAAAAAAACTTCGAGCAGCCTTCCCAAAGAAAAAAACAGCACTTTCCCAACTGTAGCACATCACACCCAGAAGGCCTGCAAACCGAAGAGAAACAAAAAACCTCCTGCAGCAATATCAACAACCCACCACCTGCAAAATCCATAAACTGCAGCATCATCCAACAAAAGCTTCTTCTCCCACAAAAAACATAAAAACAAACCCCAGCAGCTCAAGCAAAGACCTAATCAACATACTTCCGGCACTGTTTCACCAAAACCTCAACCGTCAAACCATCACCAAAAAATCTCCAAAAGAAATCATCACAAGTCTGTTCCCAGCAGAGAGCACATAACAGAAGCTGGGACACCAGAATAAGAATCATGAAAATCCGGCAAATTCGAAAAGTCGCCCTGGACAACGGCCACAACAATAACACTATACATGAACTCATCTTTGTGAAATTCAAGACTCTCTACATCGCTAAACCAATAATGTTAGTTTTAATACGATCTTAAATTTACAAAAATGAGAGTTAAGGTCATTGTTTTACAGTATTTTTGGTCAACAATTAATGGATATATCTTCATTGGTGTAGCAAATAAGTGCACATAACAATTTGCTTTAACCTTGTCAACACGATGATGAACCGAGACTGTGTCTCTATGGTAGAAAAGGTTAATACATGTAGCATAAACCAAGGCAAAGAAACACTACTGGTGCCTGGACAACATATCTTCATTGTCCAGGCATGGTTTATGGAAATGGACAAACTAATACAATTGAGTTACCACTGTCCACACATTAATTATACTACATCCCACATTTATTTGCTATGTTTTACTTATTGATTAACAACATAAATAGATCACTCTGCTTGCAAAATAATAAACGGTCCAGCATGATCATTAAACAAATCTACTAAAACTAAATACAACACCTCATGCGTAAAGACAGCCAATAAAAAAACTTCCAAATAGAGAAAGCAAAGGTCTCCAATGGAAGCCATGCATTCCAAGTAAGCATCCTTAAAAAGAGACAATAAACAAAAAAGAGAACCAAGGACAAGGAAATATACTCATAACAGTTCATTCAAGATATGTCAAAAACGGCTCCGACGATTCTTAAAGTATTCCTGCCAGACAATTTCTCGACCGATCTCTTGTAACAAATCATGCATTACTACCTTATTATTTGTAATAGTTATAAAATGTCTATTCACGAGGGCATTGATTCCCATCTCTGGTGGGAAATTATTCCTGGCCTTCAGAGTTCTTGTTACGAGATCTATGTCTACTCCATTCAATAAGGAAGAAATATCTAAAAATATCTTTTTCGCTTCATCATCTAATCCGTCATAACAGATTTTTAGTACTTTCTGAAAATCTGTACTAGGAGTTCTCTCTAGTATATTCAATGTACTTTCCCAATCTTGTACCCTCTTTCCAGAGAGAAAGGAACCCAAAACTATAAGAACAAATGGAGCACCCTTAGCATATACTATTACATTTTTTGACAACTCCAAGTAACGTTCCCCGGGATTATGATCTCCAAAGGCATACGAATTAAAAAGCATAAGAGCTTCAGCATGCAATAATCCCTCAACCTTGTATGTTTTATCCACTCTGCATTCCTTCAGCACTTGTTCATCTCTTGTTATTATAAGGATTCGACTACCCGGACCAAACCAACCAAGACCTCCGATTAAAAATTCTATCTGTCCACCTTGTGTCACATTATCAATAACCATTAGAACCTTCTTGCTGCCAGACTTTCCCTTCATGGACGGGAGTTCATTAGTCGGAGAGTTTCTGTCTACAAGTGTTATTGCTGACAGAATTTCTTGGCGCAGTGAAATTAATCCATCACTTCTCTCTGCTCGTTCCCCAACATTGTCAATGAAGCAATACCTGTCAAACTGCCCATAGATTCTGTGGTAAATGACAGTAGCAATGGTAGACTTCCCTACACCAGCGATGCCCCAAATTCCCAGCGTGAAAACGTCTTTCGATCCAATGGATAAGAGAGATTCAATGTTTTCTATATGTCTTTTCACACCAACCAGTTCCTTTTCTTTAACAAGGGATAGATAATTGAGTTTTTCATAAATGTCGCTGACAATCTGTTGTAAAAGTACTGATTCAAACCTGTCAAATACCAAGTATAATTAAGATACCCAAGTGAGGCAAGAGAACATAATTCTGATTCTAGCTAACTTATGTTGATGGAGATATTTCATTTTTGATAGTTCAATGACTTCACAGACAATATATATGTCACTCATTTGATCTAAAATACTAAAGTGCGTAATTGTTATCATTTTTCAAAACCTCATGTTTCTCATTATGTTTGGCTAAACCTCAGGGATGAACCCTTGCAAACAATTAGGAAAGACAATTCATAACTAGTGAAAATTTATATTGACCGATTGGAATATCATCCTCAACAACGCACATCCGCGACAATGTTTCTCAGATTAAAATATTTGCGGCTAAATTCTTCTTTTCCAGTTTGATGAGAAGAGAAAAAGATATATATAATCATTCTAAGAGTTCGACCAAGATCCTATGCCATGAATACCTAAATTCTATGAATCGAAAATGAGAAATTATCCTTCCTTTTAAGTGTTGGGCCTGTCCAGGATTTAATGGCAGGGGATTTTTCCCGCTTGATTGTATTCCTTCATTCTTTTTATATATAATTACCCTTTTACCCAAAAAAAAAAAAAAAAAATGAGAAATTATCAGTATAAGAGTACTTTCTCCAATTCAAGATATTGTTTACTTAAAAGAACAGAAACTATGCATCGCAACCTCAAAGCAAGTTACCTAACGAAAGATGAATCCCAGCCAGAGAGGTTGGCTACTTCTGTCAAAGCAGTCCTCCATGTGTCTGACTTTTCCTTAAAACGCCCTTCAAGCATCGCAAATTCGGCACCAAAAGACCCCGATTGCCTCCTTACATCTCTCGGTGCTACATGATAAAACACTGGTAATACAATCTGTCCACGCTCATTCTTGCATCTACGAATTTGTTCAAGTTCTTGAAGGCACCATGCCGAAGAGGCATAGCCTTTTGAAAAAAGGATAACTGCAATCTTTGACCTTTCAATTGCTTTCAAAAGAGAAGGCGTAATTTTATCTCCTCTGATAAGTTGGTCATCAAAAAATGCTCTAATATTTTTCCTGATCAAAGCTGAGTAGAGATGGCTGGTAAAGTTACGGCGGGTATCCTCGCCTCTAAAACTAAGGAAAACATCATACTCCTCTTCTAGAGAAATTCCAGAAGAAGAAGAAGAAGCAGCCATCACACTTTCACTAGAGAATAAGATAGAAGATATGTATGATGCTAAAACTTGAAAATTTTTCTAGCTCTTCTTCGGCTATCTATGTAAAAACCCACATTGTTACCATTTATATCACTTCGTCTTTTATTACTCAAATTTTATTTTAAGGTGGTGTACAACTGGAACTGGGGCCAGATAGCTGTGAACACCTGATAAAGAAAGGGATTTCTAATTTTATATAAATATATAAAAGATTCCACTTACCTAACGATGTTTGAACACTTCAAAGTTGTGATAACAAATCCTTGTTTACAAAAATAAAATGTCAATCCATTGTTGACGAAATTCTCGATCTGAATTAACTTCTCTTTAAATCTACTTAAAAAAGGAACCTGGAATTAAATTACATTATCACTCCCGATGTTGACGGTAATTTGGAAGTAAACTCCACTGGTTTCGAACTAATAATTGCACCTTAGCTGTTTGTCTTTATCAATTGAAATTTCACATTGACTATCTGTCCATAGAAATGTTGATTCAATCAATCTATATATTTATTCCCAGCCAACCAGCGGCCGGGATTGGCTATACTTACGATGGTGACGGTGACAGTGGTTGTGGTAAACTTTTTTTAGGGTTTGAATAGGTCTTGTTTGTTTAATAATATATGTAATATCTAATAAGAAAATCTAAAAACCACCTCATGAGAGATGTTTAATAAAAAATAAGTTCAACCTTCCTCAATTCTCACCATCCATGGCGGCAGTCACACCACAAATGGAAAAAGCAAAGCTTTCGTAACTTCTGGTTATTTGTTAAGCATCATGTCATGTCAACTTCAAGTTTATCGATCGCAGCCTGAGTGGCTTCCGGTAATTGTCACTACGGCGATTCAGTAATTGTTAGGGAGTTGAGTTCAGAACATTTGAAATTGTTATTGTGGTTTCAAGTTGAAAAAAAAATTATTTTATTCTTTATTTAAATTTTATTAACTATAATTTATTGAATATAAATTATACTTTCTCTACGGTGACATTGTTGACAATGGGTTCGGTCAGCACTCAGCACTATGCTTTATTATCTAAAGGTTGTTTTCGATCTGATTAACTCACATATCAATTTGACCTATTCTACTTTCTCTACAGTCACATACTTAAAGGTTTCTTGGAATCAAGCAAGTTCTAGCAGATTATTGGAGCAACCAGAAGGTGAAGTTAAATGTTGTGAAACAGGAAGTGTTTTACATTAATTTGTTTACTTGATTTTAACTCTATAATTGACTTGATTTTAACTCTATAATTGACTTGCTAGTGTTTGCTATGTGGATTTGTTTCGTCTGGACATGTCCTCATGGATGTTGGTTGTTAGCGGAACCATGTAAACTTTGCTTTATGTCCTTGATGATTGGCATTGTGTTGATGATGAATGATCGTACCACCAAGCTCTAATGAACACAATCAATCTATTCCGCAAATGTTTAATGAATTTGGTTCATCATTAAAACATTCATCGCTAAACCAATAGTGTTAGGTTTAATACGATCTCAAATTTACAAAAATGAGAGTTAAGGCCATTGTTTTACTGTATTTTTGGTCAACAATTAATGGATATATCTTCATTGGTGTAGCAAATACCTCCACATAACAATGTGCTTTAACCTTATTGGAGATATTATCAGTTCTAGTTGCTCAACACACTTTAGTCACACTTTAGTTGCACACTTTAGTCAGCTCAATACACTTCAGCAGAGTACTTTTAAGTTGGTTACTGATATAACAGAATTGTAACTATAGTTAGTTAAGTGTTAGTTGAGTGTATTAGAGTTAGAGCTTAAGCTTTTAATATTTAAGCATATTGTATTTTTCCAGAATAGTAGCTTTACCCCAATTAATAAAAGTTCTCATTTTACTCTCTACACAAAATCTAAAATGGTATCAGAGCTTTAGGGTTTTTTATTCTTCAAATCAGTAAGAAGAAGAAAAGCTTAGTCCCTTCAATTCGTTCCTTCATTTGTTTGATTCAACCATCAATTTGTTCAGTTCTATTCAAAAGCTCAATGCAGTTCAACGTCAGTTTTACTTGAAGACTCAAATTTGTTTGACGGCAAATCAATTCAGTCCGATGACGCGAATTTGCTTCTTCTTTATTTTTTTTCTTCAAGCTTAGTTTTGTGAAAAACAGAGCAATTACAGAGAATGGCGAACACAAGTCATGAAACGCAAATGAGTCTTACAGATTCAAACTCACCACTCTATATCCACTCATCATACACACCAGGATCAATACTGGTGATAGAACAACTCACAGGCATAGAAAATTATGGTATTTGGAGTAGAGCTATGACAGTCTCACTTCGAGCGAAGAATAAGTTGGGATTTGTGGATGCTACATTTAAGAAGCCATTTGATTCAACTTTAGGTGCACAATGGGAGAGATGTAATTCACTAGTTTTGGCCTGGATTTTTAACACCGTCTCAAACAAAATCTTTAATGGAATTGTTTACTCCACTAGTGCACATCAAGTATTGCAGGATTTACAGGAGCAATATCATAAGGTGAGTGGAACAAGAATCTATGAAATTCATCAGAAAATTGTGAATCTCACACAAGGTACCATGTCTGTAGCAATTTATTAATTACAACAAGTTGAAAGCATTATGGGATGAGTTGAGCTCCATGATTAGCTTACCACCACCAGATAGTGAGTCAGCTAAAGCATATCTTGCTCACCTAAATCAGCAAAGATTGTTGCAGTTCCTAATGGGCCTTAATGATGCTTATTCCATAGTAGGAAGCCAAATACTCTTGATGTCGCCGCTGCCTTTAGTCAAGCAAGCTTATTCCATTGTTAATCAAGATGAAAGTCAGAGGATTTTGTTAGGAACTAATGCTGGTTCAGATTTCACTACCGCAGTACTATACGTGAAAAATACTTAGAAATGGCAAAATCAAAATACTAAATACAAATGGAAGAAGCCCTACATAGAATGTGATTTCTACCATGTACCAGGCCACAAGAGAGACACTTGTTATAAAATTCAAGGATATCCAGTAGATTATAAAGGAAAGATGACTAGATCCAAGAATAAATCATTAGCAAATCAAGTACAGAGCAATGCTCAAGCACTTTCTACAGCCGACTCTACAAGAGATTCATCAAAAAGTTCACTTGGAACGATTCTCTAAGCTGAATAATACTCACAGCTCCTCCAGTTGCTTGGCAAATAAAATATTTCAGCTTCGGCCAACATGGCAGGTATTGCAACATCACTCTTCTCTTGGTATAATGAAACTGAAAATTGGATTATTAATTCAGGAGCAATAGATCACATGACCAGTAGATTGTCTAGCTTAAATTCTCCTATTGACATGGACTCTAACCTAAACACTTATGTTGGTCTGCCCAATGGTACAAAAACTAGGATTAGACATACTGGTTCCGTTAAACTTGATGAAAATCTTAGTCTTGATCATGTATTACATTTACCAAATTTTAAGTATAATATGTTTTCAGTCTCAAAATTCACTTCATCTAATAATTGTGCCATTACATTTTATCCTGATTTTTGCTTAATCCGGGACCTCTAGAGTGGCAAGTTGAAGGGGATTGGTAGAAACTTCCAACGCTTATACTTCTATGTGCCTATCACACAATCAGCCTCACCCAATCTTGACATTTATACACTAGCTAAAACACTTTCCACCACTGATGTTTGCAATATTGTAGTAAATAAGTCGAGTTTTAACTCCAAGTTTATGTCTTCTACTTCATGTTCTAATTTTCATGTTTGGCATCAAATGTTAGGTCATGTACCAAATTCTGTCTTTAAACAAATGATAAAGACTTTGCCAATTGACAATTTTTCCCATTGTTTCATGTGTCCATTGGCAAAGCAAACTCGAATACCTTTTCCATTAAGTCAATCTAGTACAAGTCATGCTTTTGATATTTTGCATTTGGATGTATGAGGACCTTATAAGGTACCTACTTATGGAAATGCTAGATTCTTTTTAAAAATTGTGGATGATTGTACAAGAGTTACATGGCTGCTTTTGATGCAATTTAAATCTGATGTTTTTCAAATACTAAAGCATTTCTTGACTATGGTAAATAATCAACATTGTGTGACACCTAAATGCATTAGATCAGACAATGGTTTAGAATTTTTCAATAAAAGTTGTCAAGAATTATTCCAAAAGTATGGCATTCAACATCAAAGTTCATGTGCTTACTCTCGACAACAAAATGGTGTTGTGGAAAGGAAGCATAGACATATTTTACAAGTGGCCAGGGCTTTAAGGTTTCAATCAAATTTACCACATTCTCTTTGGGGTCATTGTGTTCATGCAACTGTTTACTTGATCAATAGATGTCCCACACCTGTGTTAAATGGTCCTTCCCTATTTGAGAAGTTTGATGGCAAGCCCCTTTCACTTGCACACTTGAGAGTTATTGGATGTTTAGCCTATTCTACGATTCTTACTCCTACGGATAAATTTTCTCCCTGCTCTACTCCATGTGTGTTTGTAGGCTATTCTTTGGATAAAAAAGGTTACTTATTACATAATTTACAAACTCATACTATCCAAACTACTAGGATGTTGTATTCTATGAGCACGTATTTCCTTTCAAATTGCATACGTCAACTTTGCCTCCTTTTCCATTAGATTCCTTCTTAGACATTGACACATCTGATTTACATACATATTCAAGTCAGTCCCCTCTACCTCATGATCACCTTACTAATTCCACAACAGAACCAGCTATGATCTCTAATTCCTCACCTATATCAAGTCCTACTAGTCCACCAATTGTTCCTAATCTTACTTTTGAACCTGAATCCTTAAGAGATCCTCATCTTGAGCCTTCTAGGAAATCCACAAGAATTACCAAACCCCCCATTTGGACCACAAATTTTCATTGCCTTGCACTCTCTTCTTCGTCACAAACTCTTCTAGTGAAGTATCCAATTTCAGATTGTATTTCTTATACACATATTTCACCCAAATACCAAGTTTGTCTTAGCAAAATTTCTTCCTTAACTGAACCTGTCAATTTCTCCCAAGCTTCCAAAGATCCTAAATGGGTTGAGGCTATATCAAAAGAGATAAAAGCTTTAGAAGATAATCATACCTGGTCATTGGTCCCCTTGCCTCGTGGTAAACATCCAATTGGATGTAAATGGGTGTACAAGCTGAAATTTAATGCCGATGGAACCTTGGAGAGGTATAAGGCTAGGTTAGTGGCAAAGGGTTATGATAAGAGCTTGAAAATACACATTTAGTTAGTGGTTTTTGGGGGATTAATTGTGGGAAATTAGGCTTAATTTGGTAAAGTTGCTTAATATTTTCATAATTGCCTTTTACGGGATCACGGGTGTTTTTGAGTGTTTTTCAGGTCACTAGTGCTTAAATGTTATACTCGATGAAGAATCATGTTTGCAACGGAATGAGTGATGAGTGAAAACAAACGGATCAAGAATCGAAGTTGAATTGAAGAAGTTATGGAAGTTGAAGTAAAGAGAAGATTCTAGATTACGTTCCAGCTTGCGCATACCTTGGTATTTTGACAATATCTTGAGCTTTAGAACTCTGATTAAGACTAGTTTTAAACCGTTAGAAAGATGATTCAAAGGGCTACATTTCATATGTTTACAACTTTTCCAAATTCCATTGTTATTAAGTTTAAAAATCAACATCTTTGAAGAACAGTGGAATGATGCTGGAAAAGGGTAGCAGCTACTGTGCCGCAGCACACTTTTTCCAGTAGCTACTGTGCTGCAGCACAGTGCCATGGCAAAGTCAAATAAGTCACTAGTTTGTTGTCCATTTTTAGCCAGGAGAATAGGGTTAAGGGTTCCAAATCAAATAAAATTAAGGAAAAACAAACCCTAACCCTTGGGGGATATAAATAGAAGTCTTTTAGCATTATTTTGGGGGATTATTTGGTGAGAAGAAAGGGAGGAAAATTTGGAGAGAAGAGAAGTAACAGGAATTCTGGAGCTTTGATTCACAATATAGAGAAGTTTTTCTTATTCTTTTCTTGTAAATTCATGATGAATGTTTTAATAAAGATGATTGTTTCTTTCATGTTTATTATGAACTAATTCTCTTTTCTAAGGCTAAGATGTAGCCCAATTTATGAATATGTATTGACTTAAATTGTTGTTAATTCCTATTGAGCTTTTAATTCTAAGTTTTATTATTGTGCATAATGCTTTCAATATATTCTTAAGGGCTTGAGAGTTGATTGATATCATGGGTTGGGTTGAGATCGAGAGATGAAACCTAATTTGACTAAGGTAATAAAACCATAGATTGAGCGAACTGTAGAGATATGTTACCGCGGTCTGTGAAGTTCTGGTAAATTCCATAGAACTTAATGATCTCTTAGCTTCTAAATCCGACTTAGAGATATCTTGGGTTGTTGCTTAAGGGTTAATTTGCTAATTGTTTGAGAGAAAGTTAGTGGAATTTTAAGGAATTTGGCTTTTAGAATATGCTTAATTAGGTTAGCAATAATTGTCAATGCATAGGATTAAATTGGTGTGAAATCTATGCCCTAGGTTTAGTTATATTGATCTTGACTTCAAAGTGTTTACAAATTCTGCATTTGTTTAGTTTCTAGTTTAATACTTTTTCATTAAAGTCATTCTTAAAATTTTGTTTTATCAAATAGCAATAGAATAGACTAGTTTGGTACTTGGTAGATAGTTCCCTTGGGATTCGACACTCGTTTACTCGAGCTTTATTACTTGCACGATTTCGTACACTTGCGAAAATCAACAAGTTTTTGGCGCTGTTGCCGGGGAACTATTTTTTTACAAATATCAATACGAAATATTTAGTTGCTAGTTTGATTTGTTTTATTATTAATATTTATTTATATTTTGTTTTGTTTGTTTCTTTTAGTTAGATCTTGGAGAGCTTATGTTCAAAAGGTGGTGGTGATCTTAATCCCTTAGACCCTAAAATTGAGGGAACAATCTGACAGCTAAGAAAAGTGATGGTAAGCAACAACTATATGATGCCTTCAGAATGGAATTTTTCAAGGAGAGTAGCAGGAGTTCATGAATTAGATTTAGATAGTTACACTACTTTGGCCGCTCAAGTTTCAACTATTCAACAATAATTGGGTGCTGCACTCAAAGTTAATGCTATCAAGTCTCCTACTTTAGTTTGTGAAATTAAAGATTGCCAAAGAAGAAGTCCATTTGCACAACCTGAACACTTCAATTACGTCAACAACTTCCAAAGAAGGCAAGGGAATCCATATTCCAACAATTATACCCCAGCATGGCAAAATCATCCTGATTTCTCTTGGAGCAACAACAACGATCTTACGCCACATCGTGGTTATCAAGCTCAAGAGAAGAAATCAATTTTGGAAGATGTGCTTACCAAATTCATTGAAGAGACAAGCAAGAGGTTTGAGAAGACTGACATCCTTGTCCAAAATCAATCAGCCTCTATTAGAAACCTTGAGATGTAGAATTGGGCAGATTCATAACATATTAGCGGGAATAGTTCAAGGGGTTTTGTCGAGTGATACAGAGAAAAATCCCAAAGAACAAGTGCATGCAATCACTTTGAGGAGTGGACGAATGTTGGAGAATTCAGAGGGTGAAAAACCGAGGCAAGAATAAGACCTGAAGAATGAGCAGAAAGAAGATCGTCGCAGCGATGAGTATGGTGGCCACGACAAGCGTGATGACACGGAGAATTTTGTCAGAAACAAAGACGATCGTCGCAGCGATGAGGATGGTGGCCTCGGCAAGCGTGATCCTGCTCTGAAAGCGTCAGAAGTTTCGATTAATCACCGCGGTGATGCATCCAATGGTCGCGGCAAGCGTGCACCTGAGCAGAAACCTCTGTCAAGCCAGACAACCCTTCCATACCCACAACGGTTGAAAAATCAGAAGCTCGATAAGCAATTCGGTAAGTTTATTTACATGTTTCGAAGTTTACATATTAATATCCCTTTTGTTGATATGCTAGAACAGATGTCGAAGTATGCGAAGTTTCTGAAGGAGATCCTCATACACAAGAGAAAATTCGAAGAACACGAGAAAGTTATGCTCACAGAGGAATGCAGCGCGCTGATTCAAAAGAAACTACCACCTCAACTACGAGATCCAGGGAGTTTTACTATCCCTTGTATTATTGGTAGTTGTTATTTTAATAAAGTGTTATGTGATTTAGGGGCAAGTATTAACTTAATGTCGTTTTCCATCTATAGGAAGCTTGGATTAGGAGAAGTGAAGCCAACCACTGTGTCTCTCCAATTGGCAGATCGATCAATAACATATCCTAGGGGGGTGGTAAAAGACGTCTTGATTAAGGTAGACAAATTGATTTTCCTAGTAGATTTCATAGTGTTAGACATGGAGGAAGATCGGGAAATACCTTTAATCCTAGGACAACCTTTTCTAGCAACGGGTAGAGCATTGATAGATGTTCATCAAGGGAAACTAATCTTAAGGGTAGAAGATGAGCAAGTAGAGTTTAATGTTTTTGATGCTAAGAAGCATCCATCCGACTTTGACACATGCTTTGAGATTAGTATCCTTGATAACATAGTTGATAAAAATTTAGAAGAAAACTACCCTAATTCACCCCTAGAGAGTTGTTTAGTCAACTCTAGGACTGTGGAGGCTGACTTTGAGATGGAAGATGAACAACGATTAAAGCCCTATGTGAATGGTGAAATTAAGGATACGGGGGCTTGGATTCTCCTAGATGATCCAGATTGAAAAAAATGAAAAGTCAAGCTTACGACTTTAACCAAGCGCTTTTGGGAGGCAACCCAAGCTTTTTATTTTATTTTTTTTCCTTTTATTGATTAGTGTGTTATTTTGCAGGTGTTAATTTTCAAGAATGTTAATTTTTAATTTTTTTATTTTTTTTTTCTGTTTAGTGTAAAGAATTTTGATGTTGTGTTTGTTTCTCTAAATTCATAAATTTAACACGTGATGTGTGTTTCCAATGAGGTGCACCGCAAGCTTCTTTGTTTTGACATAATTAAAAGGCAACAATGGAATGGAATGAGTTGGTAATCGAATTGTCACGTGTATTCGCACTTCACTATTGCAAAAAGGGGTAGCTTTTCTTTTTCTCTTTTTCCTTTTGTTTACATTTGTTCATTGAGGACAATGTTGATTTTAAGGTTTGGGGTAGGAATTCGGACGTTTGTGCAAATTATAGACATATGGATTTAGGGAACAGATTTTGTTTTTCTTTTATAGATTTTTTGTTTTTTTTTCTCTTGGATTAATTTATATGTCTATGATAGGAATATGATTGCAATAACATGTAACAAGTAGAGGACATTAATTTTTGCCTTTAATTATGGATGATTGTGAATATTAATGACATTTAGTTTGAGACCCTAGCGGTTTGTGGATTGAAAGTGATTAAGTTTACTTACTTAGAGACGTTTTATGTGTGAATATTTCATGGACATTTTTATGATCTCAACAAACTCTAGAACTTATTTGACAACCACTCGAGGCGAAATCCTAGAGTTCACATCACTTAGGAAATGATTTAGGCTGTTTTTGGACCGATTGAGCCTTTCAAGCCGACCATTTTTACCATTATCACTAGTTAACCCTTTGAGCCTTTTTAAACACAATTTAGTCTTATTTTCCTTTCTTTGAACTTAATTTTTACCCTACCCTAATTATGAGCCTAAAACACAATCCTACCCATTTTATCTTTAAGAGACTTAATTGTAATTCAAGCTTATTATGAGTGTTGGTGAGGAAGTGTAGTTTTGCCACAACCTAGGTTTATGCGAAGAAATTGGTTAGGGGTTGTGGAGTGCTTGTAAAATCAGTGGGGCTGTGTGTGTATTTTCTACTTTCTTTTGTATAAAAAAAAATTAAAAAAAAAAATTGAAAAAAAATAAAAAGAGAAAGAAAAGAAAAATGGGCATTGAAAAGCATTGTGAAGATTTGAAATTATGCAAATGGGTTTATATTATTGTCGAAAAGAAAGAGCTTTATAAAGGTTGGGAAGTTACTGAGTGAAAAAGGGAAGTGTTTTTGTATGACAATAATAAGAATGAATGAAGATTAAGTCTCTCAATTTGATTTTTGTTGAATTCCCTTTCCGTTCTTTCGTGAACCCATACCCTGGCCTAAAGTTACAACCTTTACAAAGACCTATTGATCCAAGGTAGTGTGAATTTCTACATTAGTGGAGAGTGGTTTGAAAAGTGAGCGTATGGAGTTTGATTCCATGATTCACCTATAAGTCATAACCCGAATACTGAGATCAAAATTTTGTTCATGAATGTTGTGCATAAAACCATCCGGGTTTGTAGACTAATGGTTTGTGGTTGTATGGATGTTCTAGGGTTGATAACGAAAATGGAATTGATGTTTGCATTGTCTGTGAGGTTAGGTGATTTTTAATTATTCTATTTGTTTTATGTGTATGTTATTTTTGAGACACCTTTATGAATTGATCCAAGAATTTTTGTTAGTTTTTGTTCTTATTTATATTTTTGGAGTTTAGGTTAAGTTTAGTATGGATGTTTGTGGGTATCATCGTTGGAAACCCTCACGAGACTACAACTCGTCCAACTAAGGCCGCCTAGGGGTTTAAAGGCTTGTTGCATATACTAAATGCAACCGTGGCAATCTATGGAAATGATTTAGGATAGTTTAGATATAGACTTTATTTTGTTTGTGTTTTCAAGCTAAAGGACTTGTGCTATCGCTTAGCTTGCTAGGGACTAGCAAGAAGCTGGTTAGGGGTTGAGATAAGAGCTTGAAAATACACATTTAGTTAGTGGTTTTTGGGGGATTAATTGTGGGAAATTAGGCTTAATTTGGTAAAGTTACTTAATATTTTCATAATTGCCTTTTAAGAGATCACAGGTGTTTTTGATTGTTTTTCAGGTCACTAGTGCTTAAATGTTATACTCAGATGAAGAATAATGTTTGCAACGGAATGAGTGATGAGTGGAAACAAACGGATCAAGAATCGGAGTTGAAGAAGTTATGGAAGTTGAAGTAAAGAGAAGATTCTAGATTACGTTCTAGCTTGCACATACCTTGGTATTTTGACAATATCTTGAGCTGTAGAACTCTGATTAAGACGAGTTTTAAACCGTTGGAAATCTGATTCAAAGGGCTACATTTCATATGTTTACAACTTTTCCAAATTCCATTGTTATTAAGTTTAAAAATCAACATCTTTGAAGAACAGTGGAATGATGCTGGAAAAGGGCAGCAGCTACTATGCCGCAGCACACTTTTTCCAGTAGCTACTGTGCTGCAGCACAGTGCCGCGGCACAGTCACATAAGTCACTAGTTTGTTGTCTATTTTTAGCTAGGAGAATAGGGTTAAGGGTTCCAAATCAAATAGAATTAAGGAAAAACAAACCCTAACCCTTGGGGGATATAAATAGAAGTCTTTTAGCATTATTTTGGGGGATTCTTTGGTGAGAAGAAAGGGAGGAAAATCTGGAGAGAAGAGAAGTAACAGGAATTCTGGAGCTTTGATTCACAATATAGAGAAGTTTTTCTTATTCTTTTCTTGTAAATTCATGATGAATGTTTTAATAAAGATGATTGTTTCTTTCATGTTTATTATGAACTAATTCTCTTTTCTAGGGCTAAGATGTAGTCCAATTTATGAATATGTATTGACTTAAATTGTTGTTAATTCCTATTGAGCTTTTAATTCTAAGTTTTATTATTGTGCATAATGCTTTCAATTCTTAAGGGCCTGAGAGTTGATTGATATCATGGGTTGGGTTGAGATTGAGAGATGAAACCTAATTTGACTAAGGTAATAAAACCATAGATTGAGCGAACGCTAGAGATAGGTTACCGCGGTTTGTGAAGTTCTGGTAAATTCCATAGAACTTAATGATCTCTTAGCTTCTAAATCTGACTTAGAGATATCTTGGGTTGTTGCTTAAGGGTTAATTTGCTAATTGTTTGAGAGAAAGTTAATGGAATTTTAGGGAATTTGGCTTTTAGAATATGCTTAATTAGGTTAGCAATAATTGTCAATGCATAGGATTAAATTGGTGTGAAATCTGTGCCCTAGGTTTAGTTATATTGATCTTGACTTCAAAGTGTTTACAAATTCTGCATTTGTTTAGTTTCTAGTTTAATACTTTTTCATTAAAGTCATTCTTAAAATTCTGTTTTATCAAATAGCAATAGAATAGACTAGTATGGTACTTGGTAGGTAGTTCCCTTGGGATTCGACACTCGTTTACTCAAGCTTTATTACTAGCACAATTTCGTACACTTGTGAAAATCAACAACAAGTTACACACAACAAGCAGGGATTGACTATGAGGAAACATTTTCCCCTGTTGTTAAAATGGTAACTGTTAGGACTATCTTGTCTTTGGCTTCCATTAACAATTGGCCTTTATATCATCTTGGTGATGTTGATAATGCTTTCTTACAATGAGACTTAATGGAGGAAATTTACATGACCTTACCTCAAGGTTTTCCTAAGCCCTCTGGACAACATATTGTGTGCAAGCTTAACAAGTCTTTATATGGTTTAAAACAAGCCTCTAGGGCCCGGAATTTCAAGCTTACTTCTGCCTTGGTTCAAGGTGGTTTCTCTCAATCCAAATCAGATTATTCATTATTTGTAAAGAAGGATGGTAATCAAAAGGTGGAGTGTCTGAAAGACCCCCATCCTACTCCAAACCATATGTCAACTCTAAGAAAGACAAGGGCAATGATAGAGTGAATGAAGCACCTAAGGAGAAGTCACGGTTTGTGACTCAAGGAGGCACCCGAGGGGATTTGAAGGATAAGAAATGTTTTAAATGTCATGGCTATGGACACTTCCAAGCCAATTGTCCGAACAAGAGAATAATGTCAATCAAAGAGATCCAAGAGATTGAAGAAGCCATCCAAGAAGAAGAGAGTAAGGAGGAAGAATCCGAGAGTGGTAAGGAGATTGTTGCAGAAGTTGATGTTGGTCATGCATTGATTTTGAAGAGGGTTTTGCATGAACAAGTTGACTTTACCAAAGCACAAAGGGGAAACTTGTTCCAAACCCGTTGCTTCATCAAAGGAAAGGTATGTTCGGTTATTGTTGATAGTGGAAGTTGTACTAATGTAGCCTCCACCACCCTTGTTGAGAAATTGAAGCTTCCCATCCAAAACCGTAGCCACCCATACAAATTACAATGGTTGAGCAATGGAAGCACTATTAGTGTTACCATCCAAGTTGTAGTTCCCTTTTCCATAGGGAGGAGATATGTGGATGAAGTGTTTTGTGATGTAATACCAATGAATGCTTTTAATTTGTTGCTAGGGAGGCCTTGGCAATATGATAGGGAAGTTGTCCATGATGGAAGGAAGAACACTTACACCTTTAGGTTCGACAAGAAAACCATCAACTTAAACCCTTTACCACCCCATCAAACACTTCCCACACCTACACCACCCAAAACCGAAACCTCACAAAAGAACCTATTCCTTAATGGTAACCAAATAGAAAAGGCTATCACCAGACACAAACCCATCCTAGCTTTGCTTATTGCCAAGAGAAAAGAAAGTGATGAGAGTGCACCCTATCCCCTAGTCCAACCATTACTCCAAGAGTTTGGGGAATTTTTTCCCAATGAGTTAGCACCCGGGCTGCCACCTTTGAGGGGAATAGAATAGAACATCACATTGATTTGCTACCTGGGGCACCCTTACCAAACAAACTAGCCTATAGTTGCAATCTGGAGGAGTCCAAGGAGTTGCAAAAGCAAGTGGATGAGCTGATTAGTCAAGGGTATGTGAGGGAGAGCATGAGTCCTTGTTCGATTCCAGCCTTATTGGTGCCTAAAAAGGATGGGAGTGTTCAGATGTGTGTGGATAGTAGGGTCATCAACAACATTACAATCAAGTATAGGTACCCCATACCTAGGCTTGATGACATGCTTGATGAATTGCATCTTCTCCAAGATCAATTTGCGGAGCGGGTACCATCAAATTCGAATGAGAGAAGGGGATGAGTGGAAGACAACCTTCAAGACCAAAGAAGGGCTTTTTGAGTGGATAGTTATGCCTTTCGGCCTTTCCAATGCACCAAATACCTTTATGAGATTGATGAATAAGGTACTTAAACTTTTTTTGGGCAGATTTGTTGTTGTTTATTTTGACGATATATTAGTGTATAGCCATAGTAAGGATGAACATAGAAACCATCTTAGGCAAGTGTTTGAAGTGTTGAGAAAACAAAAATTGTATGCTAAGATGGAGAAGTGTGAGTTTTTCATGGAGGGGGTAATCTTCCTAGGCTATGTAGTTTTGGGGAGGGTATCATGGTTGATTAATCAAATGTAGATGCAATTAGGAGTTGGCCCGAACCTAAAACCATTGGTGAAGTAAGGAGTTTTTATGGTTTAGCCTCATTTTATAGGAGATTTGCACCCAACTTTAGTACCCCTATGTCATCCATCACCGAATGTTCAAAGAAGGGGAATTTTGAGTCCAAAAGGGAGGCAAAAGATGTTTTTGAGGTGATTAAAAAGAAGCTTTGTGGAGCACCCTTTCTAGCCTTACCTGATTTTTTTAAGGTGTTTGAAGTGGAGTGTGATGCTAATGGAGTTGGAATTGGGGCAGTCCTTACTCAAAATAAAAAGCCGTTAGCATATTTTAGTGAAAAGCTCAATGATTCTAGAAGGAGATATAATACTTATGATAAGGAGTTCTATGCAATTATTAGTGCCTTAGATCATTAGAGTCATTATTTGAGGCCTAAACAATTTGTGCTATATTCAGATCACCAAGTTCTCAAGTTTATTAATGGGTAGGATAAGTTGAATTCAAGGCATGCCAAATGGGTTGAATTCCTTCAATCCTTTTCATTTGTGTCCAAGTACAAACAAGGGAGCCCTAATGTAGTGGCAGATGTATTGTCAAGAAGGTACTCCATCCTTTCCATTTTGGATGCAAGAATACTTGGGTTTAGAATGATGAAGGAGCATGGGGTGGTTTTGAAGATTATGTGGTTCAAAAGGGATTTTTGTTCAAGGGAACCAGGTTATGTGTGCCTCAAGAAAGTTTTAGAGAATTGCTTGTGAGAGAGGTGCATGAGGAGGGCTTGCAGGTCATTTTGGGGTTACCAAGACCTTGGAGATTTTTAAGGGTCATTTCTTTTGGCCTAAGATGATTGGGGATGTCCAATCCATAGTGGCGAGATGTGGGGTTTGTCATAGAGCTAAAAGTCATTTCAAGCCAAGGATGTACACTCCATTGCCCATTCCTAACCATCCATGGGAAGATTTGAGCATGGACTTCATTGTGGCATTGCCGATAACCCAAATAGGTAAAGATTTCATAGTGGTTATTGTTGATAGATTCTCTAAGATGGTACATTTTATTGCATGTAACAAAAACAATGATGCATCACATGTGGCTGAATTATTCTTCAAATAAATTGTGAGGTTGCATGGTGTGCCAAGGAGTATAGTGTCGATTAGGGATACCAAATTTCTTAGCCAATTTTTGAGATCTTTATGGAGTAGACTGGGTACCAAACTTTTGTTTAGCACTTCCCATCACCCCCAAGCTGATGGTCAAATCGAAGTCACCAATAGAACCCTAGGGACCATCCTTAGGACCTTAATGACTAAGAATTTGAGAGATTGGAGCAACAAATTTGCCCATGCCAAATTTGCCTATAATCGTTCCCCTAATGCTACCACTAACCATTCTCCATTTGAAGTTCTTTATAGCCTTAATCCTATCATTCCCATAGAACTTAGTGCCCTACTGTAACACCCATATCGCGGTAATTAGCTTTACATATTCCCTAATACCCTTAGTTGAATTTTGTTAAAGGTATCTTGAACAAGTGTGAAGAAAATGCCTTAAAATTTCATTAGAGGTAAAATGGTCTTTTTACTCATAATTAGTTGAAAAAGTGGGGAGTGAAAAGAGATAGAATTTCATGGAAAAGTTAATAAAAATGAGGGCATTATTGTAATTGACTAAGGGGCATAGATGGAATTTCAGAGAAAGCGCAAGGGCAAAATGGGAAAGTAGAAGTAATAAATGAGATATTTTGAGTTCATTCTTGAAAACTCTATCATTCTCTACTTCCTCACACGCCACTTTCATCTCCAAATTCTCTCATTTTCTTCATCAAATTTCCAAGGCAATTTAGAGGATTTTTGGTTGGATTTTGGTAGATATTCAATCTTAAGCATCCAAAGATAAGAGTTCTTGCAATATGATGTGAGATTAATTTTTAAAGTGTTGAATTCTTATAGTTATACACTTAGGGTTTAAGAAGAAGAGGAGATCTACCCAAAGAGAGAGTTTTTAGGTAGTGGAACTACCCAAGATCAAGGTAAGTCAATCCAACCCTAAGTTTGATTTGAGTAAGTTTGTAGAGATTTGTACATGTATGTATGTGCTTATGGTTTTGAGAAGTTTTGATGAGATTGATACTTGATGATAATTAAAATTCAGCCATGAAAATGTAGACTTTGCCTATATAATGATTGATGGAAGTTTGGTTGAATTTAGAAAGAGTTTGAATAGACTTAACGGAGTGTAGTTTCCTGGCCAGGTTTAGTGTTGATTTAATGTAGTTTTGCTCCAAATATTGGTGGCTTGAGAAAGAAGTAGAAGTGTAGCCAAATAGAGTTTAAGTATGCACGCAATTTGTTTGATGAAAATCCTAAGAGAAAACATGTTACCATGGTTGTTCTGTCACAGCCGTGACCTTCTGAGTGATTTTAGGCATCTTACTGATTGAATTGTGTTGAGACCTAAACATAAAAGTTGTAGCCCTGTCTCTAAGCTTTAAAACGAGACCAAGATCGTAGCAATCTGATATGTATAACTTGAGATATGCCTTCTTGAATATGACCTGTGCAGAGTGACTACCTCAAAATATTTTTTAGTCAAATAATCTATGATTGATTTCAAGTATGGGAATGTTGTTGGTAGAAAATACTAGTTCTCTAATGATATTTTTATATGCCATAATGCATTCTCACATTTGCATTTAGAAAGAATAGCAAAGAATGAGCATAGTTCCATGCACATACACATGGATGAGAATAGTAAAGAATAAAGAAAAAAAAAAGAAAAGAATTAATTGTAAAAAGATAAGAGAAGAGAAGGTTGTTGCGATGGGGAACTCGTGAGTGACAGAGAAAAATAGTCCCACATACACGCCGCCTTTAGTGAGCTGCTTCAGAATCAGAAAAAAGTAAGTGTACAGTTCGTTAGAAGTGTATGTGGATGAGAACTATACCAACAGAATTTACCTACATGCACGCCGCCTTTAGTGAGCTGCCTCAGAATAAAAAAGAAGAGTTGTACAGTCCGATAGAAGTGCATGTAGATGAGGACTGTACCCACTCACATGGCCAGGGTTCCGAATCCATGCCTCAACCGAGTCCGATCGGCCTAGAAAGAAAGAAAAGAAAGAAAGAACATAACAGAAAGAAAGAAAGAATAGAACACAGAAAGAAAGAATAGAACAGAAAGAAAGAAAGAATAGAACACAGAAAGAAAGAACAGAATAGAAAGAAAGAAGAGAAACATAAAACAGAAAAGAAATTGCATTCTTTATGCATTTATGCACATGCATCATGGCATTCATATTATTCAGAATTAGTTTCTCCAATTGTGCTTACATGTTAGTAAGTGAAAAACAAGAATAGAGAAAGAACACAGAGAGATAGAACAAAAAAAGAATAGAGAAAGAACAGAGAGAACAGAGAAGAAGAGAGAAGTGTGATGTGAGGAAATAATTCAGAATATGAGCAACGGAGATAGAAGGGTAGCATAGCGGGTTTACTTACTGAGCAATTAGTGCTCACCCCGTTGTTTTCAATATTTTTGGAGGTAGTAGATGAGATGCGGTCACTTGGAATGTCAAGATACGGAAGGGTCGGGCAACACTGTCAAGCTTATTGAGAAATTTATTTACACTATGTATAGTTTTGTATATATGAAGAAAAATTGGGCCCATTATTTTATACTCATCTACATGTATATTTTCGTAATATAAATAAAAAATATATATATATATATATATATTTAGTGAGTTTTACTATTTATTTTACAAGTATACTAGCTACAGAGAGAGTCATTACACCTACCCCTTGATATGCAATTGAATCTTGATGATAAGGAGAATATCAAGTCCATGAAAAAGCTACACAAGTCAATTAGGGTCCAAATTATAGTCAAGTCCAATGAGGCCTACAGGAAAAGAGCCAAAAAACATAGAAAACCCACCATTTTCCAACTGGATGACCTTGTATGGGTTCATTTGAGAAAGGAGATGCATGTTATTTAAATTACTAAATTGCCCTCTTTTTAAAGGCCATGGATCTGGCTGTTAACAGCCATATCAGAGCCTCCTAACAACTCTCGACCATTTGTAGCTTCTCTGAAGACTTTCTGGCAGCGGTCGGCTTTGGTTGGCAATGGCTTGGGGTGGTAGGGGTTATTTTATTATAAATTAAAGTTTTATATAAGCGGTGGTGTTTTAGCTAAATCTGAAATGTTGGGGGTTAAAAAGAATTATTCAAAAATTGACAATAAAAATAATATTATATTAAATTAATATTTAAAAAGAGGGCAATTTAGTAATTTAAATAACATACCCACCAATTTATTCCTCCCAACCAAACATATTAATATAACATACCCACCAATTTATTCCAACTAACCAAACACATTTTCTTAAAGATTCCCAGTAATCTTCAAGGTAAGCTAACTTTCTAGTAATCCAACATTCCCTAAACCAACGCACCCTAAAGATTAATGGGGTAATGTTCTATCAATATGTTTGGTTAGATTGGTGAGTATAATTAATATGTTTGATTGAGAGGAATAAAACATTATCAGAGGGTTTTACTGAATTGCCCTTTCTTTTTAATGTTATTTTTATTATTTAGAGCTTTGTTTTTAACTCCATATATTTGAGAATTTAGCTAAAACACCCCAACAACAAAAGTTTAAAACTTAACAAAATATACTCAGTCACCCAAGACTATTACCAACTGCTAGCCACTATCGCCAGCCACCGCTAGCAATCATCAGAATGATGCACGATCGATCGGATTTGACCGTTTTTTGGCTAAATCGAAGGTCGAAATCGACCAAATGGTCGTGGATCTAGCCGTTTGGCCAGATCCATTATGGCCATCAACGACCAAATCTGTGGTCGTTAATGGCCATGGATCCAGTCTATTTTAGTCATTAATGGCAAGATCTGTGGCTATTAATAACCAAATCTATGGCCCTTTTCGGCCAAATACACACCCATCTAGCCATTTCCAACCTTCGATTTGGCCGAAAATGGCCAGATTGATGCATGGTTGACTAGATTCGACTGGCCATGCACCGTTTTGGTGACTGCCAGCAGTGTTGGCTGATGGCCGGTAGGCATCTTGGGTGGATTAGCGTATTTTGGGTATTTTCATGTAAATAGTGAGAGTATTTTTGTCCCAAAAATTAATATATGAGGTTACAAAAGTCATTTCACACATTTGGGCTAATTGTTATTTAGTAGACATAAGAGGTGAGCAAAGTTGGGCCGCCCTCAAGGACCGCTCCCTAATTGGCTGGGACCGGTCTTGGGCCCCGTCACTTTTGTGAGGGCCCAGACCGATTTGAGGCTCGAGCTTGGCTTTTATAGGACAGCTCATATGCAGGCCTGATAAATGTCCATTTAGCCCCTTAACTTTTTAAATATTTTGGGGGTAATAATTAAGTAAAGGGTTTTTTGTAATTTATCAGGGGTGATTTGTAATTTTTTAATTAATTAGTAAGTAAATATAAATGAATATTTATAAATTTATAATGGTTTTGATTTGAAGAGATAATTTAATTTTAGCTTTGTAATGTGAAAATTTAATTTAAAGTTAAACAATTTAATAAATATAAATGGATGGTTATAAATTTTTATGGTTTTAATTAAAAGAGATAATTTAATTTTAGCCTAATGTTCGCAATGTGCAATTTTTTTTGAAAAATTACATTTTAACCCTTAAATTTATTATGTATTTCATATATTATAGGGGGTTTTGGTTATTTGTTAGGGGGTTTTGGTTATTTGGTAAGGGGCATTCTAAAATTAA
Source organism: Pistacia vera (assembly GCF_008641045.1). Lineage (NCBI taxonomy): Eukaryota > Viridiplantae > Streptophyta > Magnoliopsida > Sapindales > Anacardiaceae > Pistacia > Pistacia vera. The sequence goes on from NW_022195663.1 coordinate 1,215,720, forward strand.
GTAGGCCCGGGCCTTGGTCTTGGGCCCAAAGCTTAGTACGCATATGAGGGCATTTGTGTCCAAAATGTTCATTAATTAAAGATAAAATTAGTATGAATAGTGGAAATAAAAAAATAACACCCTTTTAGATGGAAATTGAATTTTACCTATGTATTACCTATAGTAATCACTATTAGTATTGGTCGATTTCCGAAATCTTTCATTACTTGACATCCAAAAGTGGTAATTGTAGGTTAAAAGATAGATTACTGATGTTATCTTTTATGACCCCGAACCAAATGCTCACTAAGTAATTGTTTTACTTATTTTAATAAGAAAAAACAAGTATATTGCAGGCTTTTCATAGAAGATGATGATATTAGTAAACAAACTTAACTGATGGGCTATTAAATCTAGGGTTGCAAAAAAAAAAAAAAAAAAAAAAAACCCCAAAAACCAAAAACCAAACCAAATCCGTTATCCGAAGTAACCGATTCGGTTTCAGTTTGTAAAATTGAATAAATCAAAAAACCGGTTCAGTTAATGGTTTAAAGGTTAATTTAAAACGGTTAGCCAAAACCGGTTTATATATATAAAGTCCAAATCCCTAGACTTAAAAATTTCCCCCTTTTCATTCCGTCTTTCCCCTCTGATTTCTTCCTACTTCCCCAAAATTTTCGCTCTCTCTGATTCCAAACATTTATTTTTACTCAATGTCAAACTGTCGACGCAACAAACTCCACTCCCTCTTCTCCCCAATTTGGCAATTCCCTTCACGTCTCTTTGATTCTCCCTTTACTTCCTTTCAAATTTCTAGGGTTTGTTTTCCTCACTTTTATTTTTTAAATTATTCTCTTAATCAGTTAATTTTCCTTTTGCTTTATTGTGCCTTTACCTTCGCCGACTTACACTTTACGGTGATAACGAACTGGTCGCCATTTTCTATCTTAAATTAGCATGAAACCACGATGGTGCATGATTAGAAATCATAGGCAAAAGCGTCTTCGAGTACACAAATGTGATTTTTTTTAATTTTTGCGTATTTTGTTGGTTTTGAATCTTTTGATTCGTTTTGGTGGTGGGTTTAAACTTTGTTGAAAGTTTTGATTTTGAGGTGTGTGGAGTGCAGAATTTTGAATTTAATACTTTAATGATCAATTTATATTTTTAGTACTTGTTCCTTGAAGAAGTGAATGATTATAATTTGTTTCTTAGCTGTGGTTTTTTTCTCTTGGTGAAACTATTTTCTACTGGTTGGATTTGATTTTTTGGGCAAGTTTGAATAATCGGTTAACCGGTTTTCGAACCGAATTATCAGTTTGGTTAGAAACCTGTTCATGGGGTAATCCGGTCCGGTTTCGGTTTAGCATATTGCTTGAACCGAAAACCAATTCGGTTCAAAAAACACCCCATCTGGTTCGGTTAACCAGATTTCCACACCCCTAATTAAATCTAGGGATGAAAATATCACTTTCAAAAACTATTAAAGAGAGTCACATTTAACATGAAAAATACTCGTAGCGCTATCATTTAACATTTCCGATTGGGAAGGGTAAAATTAGCATTTGACAAGTTTATAATATTTGATAATTTTAAATTATTTATGATTAGAAAATAATTTGATTTTAATTAAAACTATATTTATTTAAATTCTATTTATTACATTATTTATTATTTTAATTTTCATAATTTATTATTTTTAAATATTTTTAGTTTTGACAGTTTAGCTTTTACTTTTTTTTTTTTTTCAGTTTTCATTGTTATTTTTTATTTATTTATTTATTATAGTTATCTTATCTTAAAAAGAATTTTTTTTTTTTATAAAAAAATATTATCAAATTGTCCTCTTATCATTTATTTTAACACTTACAAGTTATAACTCAAGAGTTAAAGGATTTATGTTATTTTTGAAATTTAAAGAGTGTTAATTTCTCATTCCTTAAAAGAATTAATATCATTAACTCTTTTAAGTTATTTTAAAACTTATGTCCTTTATTTTAAGTTTAAAAAAACATTCCAATAATATTTTGTCTATAACTGAGTTATATAAATAAATAAAAAATTATATAAAATTTATGTAAAATGATTATCTAATTATTTATTTTTTATCTCTTATCAAAAAAGAAAATCTCTTTCTTATCAATGTGTCAATCGTTTCCTCTCTCCTCCGAAACTTAGGATGATTTGTCTTTCCCTTGTGTTCACAATTGGCCGCCAATTCAGGTCAAACACCAAGTAAAAATAAGAAAAGACAAGTTTTTTCCTTTTTCCTGGAAACTTAGGATGCTTTTGTCTTTCCCATGCGTTCACAATTGGCGGCCAATTCTAGTCAAACATGTGTGACTAAAAAATCATATTGAACTTGACGAGACTCAATAACAAAATAAACATGTTACGACTCAAGTTACGGCTTAAGGCCTTAACCAAATTCTGATTGAGTCCACGCTTAAACCTACTTTACGAACTGCCCTCTCCACGAGTTGGGCTACCTTACAAATTAAGCTTGACTGGGTTCTAACTTATCAGCCCACAGCAGTTCGATAAATAGAGAATCAGAATCCAATTCTGCATCCTCTTGTGATAAGACCTAGATTCTTGCTGAAATTGGTGAGCCTAATCCGATAAAGGCGAGAAATCATATGTCTTCCTGAAAGAGAACTCCTCCAAAAACAGGACTCAGGATCCTTTTGGGATGGGAACCCTTGAGGTTCACTATATAAACAGAAGCAAACCCTCTCATGGCAGATCTCCCGAAGCCCTAGCATTCTGCTCTAAAACCATAGCACCATTCCGTCCCAAGTCTCCACGACCTTCGCTATTTTCCTCGCAGGCCCATTAGGCTGCCAGTGGCCTACATCACTAGATTCAACCTTGTATTTGTGACCGTAGATTCTACCGTCTATAAAACACCAATGCAAGGATTCACTCACTTAATCTGATTACTTAGAAGTCTATATTTTCCTCGAAACTTCTTAGCTACTTCCTACATCTATAATCTATAATCCTTACTAACTTATACTTTGTCCTTTATATTTGTATCTTTGTTAAGTTTCAGCGATGTGAAGTTTTAATTACTTCTTTTATTTTAAGGTGGTGTACGACTGAAATCGGAGCCAACTAGCTGTGAACACCTGGTAAAAAAAGGGATTTCTAGTTTTATATAAATATATAAAAGATTCCACTCATCTACCATCTACCGATGTTGAATACTTCAAAGTTGTGATAACAAATCCTTGTTTACAAATATAAAATGCCAATCCCATTGTTGTGGAAGTTCTCAATCTGAATTAACTTCTCTTTAAATCTACCTAAGAAAGGAACCTGGGATTAAACTACATTATCACTCCTAATGTTTATGGTAATTTAAAAATTCTAATATTCTTGATCATCACTATATCAAGTTGACAAAATTTTATTTTATTCTTTATTTAAATTTTATTAACTTTAATTTATTAAATATAAAAATAAGATGTCTTTTGTACATTGAATCATTCATTTTAACATTTTAAAAAAAGTACCATTTACCAAGTCACGCATGCATAACAAATTGACTTTTTTCTTTCAATTTTTATTTTTTTATTTTTATGCCATATGATTTTTGTTGATATGTGAATAATGGTTTAGCTCAATTACATGATCAGTTACAAAAGACAAACATCACAATCTTTTCCTTGATTGATGGGATCCTACAATTAATCCTATAATTGTNTTTACGTCATATGATTTTTATATACATATTGATATTTATACATGTTAATGTTATTTTGTAAAAATATTTTATTCAAAGTCAAAATAACCCTAATCTATTAAAATTAAAAGACTTTCGGTGAGCACTATGCTTTATTATCTAAAGGTTGTTTCCGATCTGATTAACTCACATATCAATTTGACCTATTCTACTTTCTCTACGGTGACATTGTTGACAATGGGTTCGTTAACGGAGAAATTGTCATAAATTAACTGAAATTAACCAAACAATAAAAATTGCATCAACAAGTTGACTATACTTAGCGCACTAGAAACACAAGCAATACAGGATCTTATTCGATGTTATCCTTAGCCATTAGTGTGTATTGAAATTCTATTGAAAATCAATGCACATTGAGCTGATTGGGTACTGCATAGGACAATCTGAGTTTTCATTTGTAGTGAATTTTTTTATGCCGAGAAGAGTGATCGAACGACCAAGGAATTCCAAAAGCTCCCGAAAGAAAATGAAAATTTCCAGGTTACAATAAATATCCTGCATATTAATGTATATATAGTAAACCTCTATGACAGCTACGAAGTAAATTCTAATATTCTGGAAAAAGACTTGAGATTTTCTACAGATGCCAACTTGGTGCATCAAAATAAAATTTCCATCCATCTGAAAAAGTTAATAAGAGTGAAAAAGTTGCACGTACACACGTACCAGCTAAATCAAGCTTTGAGTTGCCGATTAACCACAAGGGCTATCTAAAGAGAAATAGAGGATCCTTCTGGCAGAGCAACTACGGTACATTAGACATTTACTAGTATATTTTGTTCTAAGTACCAACAAAAGCCTTTCATCAGATCATGGGAAACTCCGGAGCAAAGGAAGAACCAAAAACCTTCTGATTCTATATATTCTGCGGTTTCATTAGAATAGGCTGAGAAAGAGATCAGTGTTGTCAATGTTCAGAATGTATGGCCGCCCCTTCTCCTCCAACATCTCGTTCAACTGATTATCAAAACAGATCATGATAAGCTCATTGGACCAAAAATTTGAATCTTAACAATGTTGAGCTGCCGGTTTCTGATATGAGTGTTTTAAAAAAATTGGCTTACAAGAGAGTCCGGTGTCCAGCAGCATTTAGAAATTCCTAGAGCTCCAAAAGAACTAATTGAACTCAGAAGAGTCACGACTCACGAGATGTAACAGTTGAGAACCATTGCTCATTTTCTACGTGTAAATCAAATTAGCTAAACTTGTAACTGAAATCTCTGTTGTCTCAATGAGATTTCCTACCTCAAGTTGCTTGAGCCCTTCTGATTCTCATTTACTAGAACTCTATTTGGGTTAGCCTTCTTAACATAGCCCAATCAATCACATCGACTCAGTTTATACAATCTGGCCTAATGGCATTCCCCTGCATCAACTCAGTTTAAACATTATTGGTTTGGAGATAGAGAGAGCCTTTGAACTTTTATTTTAACCTCTCAACTCTCAAGTCTCATGTAAAATTTTAAAGTACTATCTATGATGGCTCACCCCAATCGTAACCCAATAATATAAAACAACATTCAGCTCCAATCTTATATGACTTTGATCTTTAATTTATAATCCATACAAAGTCATTAGTCACAGTTTTCTTTTAACTCATTAAATAAAAATATATGAATTTAAGTTCCAAATTTAACTTTTATCTCGTCCCATTCTTTGTTAACTTTTGTCAAATTCAAGATTGCCACTGCATATTGATCATAGAAGAATGGCGCCGCCTTAGTACACAAAAATGAGGAGACCTAACACTAAATAAGCCTAAATAAGCCCACAAACTCTAACAGAAATGGAGAGAGAAAAGCTTTATTGTATTGTTCTAACTTGAAAGCAACACTTGGAATGAATTACAAGTAGATCTGACGGCCTAGACCTATACATATCCATTAAGATGAATGGTTATGATTAAGTGTACAAGCAATAGAATCTTAGTCCTATTATGTTGCTTTTTTGTGAATGAATATTTTGGAAGCTTCTAAAAATATTTTTCGGTATATTCTTTAATGATTCTGAATAGGTCTTAGTCAAGCCCCTTGAATTGGATATTGGGTCTCATATGAACATGGGCTTAGACCAGACGCAACAATACAAAAGGTAGAATTTTGTAGTTGCTAAGATAAGCATGTCCTTGGGAAGTATAATTTCAAAAACTGTGACCCTGTTGAGATCCCACTCACCCATTTTAGGTTCCTGGCTACAAATGATTACATGAATGTCAAAAAACAATTTGTTTCTACCAAGATTGAATTAGGCCATAACAATTTGCTTTAACCTTTATATACTTCGTAAATGTTGCGAACAAAAACACCTCTCTTTTTGCGGTCGAATGGCAAACCCTTTAGTCATTGAGGTTAGTTATACCCAGAGGTCCTATGTTTGAGTCACGAAAGAGGTAATTATTGGGTTTCCCAAAAAAATGTTGTGAACAAAAACGACATGTATATTTTGATGAATGTTAGTTGATCCCCCAATATCTCTCTCTAAATCATAAAAAACCCAATTTTTATGGTTCTTGTTAGGGGTGTTCGGTTTCGGGTACCCTGCTTTTTTTTAAGGAACCAAAACCGAAACCGATAGTTCCTTGAAATTTGGAATCGGAACCGAAACTTGTAACAATGGTTCCGATTTCGGTTTTGGTTTCGGGTACGCTGTAAAATTACATTACCCCCAAAATCTTTTCAAAATAGAAAAAAACCCTTAAAAACTTACAAATACACCCCCCTCCCCCCACCCACCTGGCACTTGTTAACAAAAATAAAATTACAAATTATAAACTCCATTACTTTATAAAGGTAAATTCTTAAAAGTCAAACCAACTTACTTTAAATATTATTAAATATAAATGTATTTACAATACTTTTTCTACAAAAGTTTTTATTAACCCCCTACTCCTTAATTTTATTTTATATTAGTCTCGGTTACCGATTCTAGTTCCTAACTATAGAAACCAGAACCGCACAGTGACAGTTCCAAAAATTTGGAACCGAAACCTACCCGTTGACGGTTAGTTCCGGGTAGGAATGGAAACCAAACCCCGAGTACCCACCGGTTCTGGTTCCAATCGGTTCTTTTGAACACCTCTAATTCTTGTGGACCTAAGTGATATTTATCATCTAGTCAAATCTAAATTAAGAAGGAAAAAAAAAAAAAAAAATACTTACTCCTATTAGGGTTGAATCTAAGATGTCGGCCAGCCTGCCACCACGATTTACCATGTTAGATATCTATAGGAAATTTTTGGAATTTCAGGTTGTATGAAATTTACCTTAAATATTGAGGAAAAATGTAAAGTTTAGTTTTAGAATATGGGTGGATACATAATTTTGTTTAATAAAATTTTATTCACAACGGATTCAGAATAATTTTAATAAACTTAAATAACAACACTCATAGTCATGAAATATAGGATGAACTAATTAAACTCATATCTGTATACAATTGAGCAAACAGTACTCTAGCATCATCATTAAACAAATATACTAAAACAAAATACAACCTCAAATCAGAGACAACCATTTATTAAAAAACTTCCAAACGGAGGGAGCAAAGGTCTCCAATGGTGGCCATGCAACATCAATCCATAAAAGAGACGATAAACCAAGAAGAGGAGAACAAGAGCCAACTCCTAAACAATAAATAAACACACAACAACTCACGATGCCACAAAAGGCTGCATCGACAAAAGGCTGCATTGACATGATTCGCTCCAAACAATTTCTCGACCCATTTTTTGTAATAAGTCATGCATTTTAACTTTGTTGTTTGCTACAAATATAAAATGTTTAGTAAGGAGAATATTGAGCCCCATCTTCGTAGAGAAGTTATTCTTGACCTCCAGAGTACTTTTTATGTGATCTATGTCCATTCCATTAAAAAACGATGCAATATCTTCAAATATTTCTTTGCTTCATCACTTAATCCATTATAACAGATTTTTAGCACTTCCTATAGGAAATTCACACCACCATTTCTCTCCAGCATATTCAGTGTTCTTTCCCATTCTTGAGGTCTCTTGCCATATAGAAAGGACCCCAAAATTTTGAGAAGAAATGGAACGCCTCTAGCATGTATTATTACCTTGTTTGACAACTCCAAATAACGTTCCCCTAGATCATGATCTTCAAAGGCATACGAATTAAAAAGTATAAGAGTTTCAGCATGCAATAGTCCCTCAACCTTGCGCGTTTTATCCGCTCCACATTTTTTCAAGACTTGATCATCTCTTGATATTATAATGATCCGACTCCAAACCAACCAAGACCTCCGATTAAAAATTCTATCTGTCCACCTTGTGTCACATTATCAAAAACCATGAGAACCATTCTGCTGTCTGCAGCTTTTTATTTTGCAGCAGAGAGGTAATCGTTTTTATCTTCAAGTGTTATTGCTGAAAGAATTTCTTGCCTTAGGGTACTTAGTCCATCACTTCTCTCAACTTCTTCCTTAACATTATCGATAAAGCAATACCTGTCAGAATGTTGATAGTAGGGTTTTCAGTGAAAATTATTGCATCGAGAAGGAGTTTATTTTAGAGTATTAAATCTTATTAATCTTGAGAAATAAATAAATATTTATTTATAGTGATTAAAATATTCTTCATCACCTTCATACTATATATATATATATATATATATATATATACAACCAGATAGGTTGGTTACTTATCAAAGTAGTCCTCCATATGTCTGACTTCTTCTTATAACGTTCTTCAAGAAGCAGCAGCCATAGCCATCACACATTCACTCATACAAATACAAGATATAATGATAAAACTTAATTACAAAACACCATTGCGCGCCTTTAATAGACAACGTATCAGGAACCCCACCATGAAATTTCTAAATCGACTTGTCTTCACCTTGTGTTTCCGTTTCTGTTTCTTAAACCTAACCCGGATTAGTGTCTAAAGGGGGCTCACTATGAAATTTCAATATCGACTGGGCTGGAATTAATCTATAACTGGTAATTGCTTTGTTTTTTATTACTTTTACTTCAACAACCACATGGAAGATGTTTAATATATGTATATTTAATTAATTAAATGAAAATTCTATCATACTTCCTATCAAGGATGACAACTTCGCTTTGCCCACCATTCACGGCAGATACTTATCATATGGCGGCTCAGTACAGTACAGTAGGTGATTGCGTTTCAAGTTGGAAAAACCATTATTTTCTTTAATAAAAAACAAAGAATATGATAACTTGTACCATTATTCTTTTTAATCCAATCAGTATTTCTGCTTCTTTTACGCTGTTGACAATCTGTTCATTTAGCACATTGTTTTAAGAACCAACCCGACGTTGATGACAATATGTTCATTTAGCACAATGTTTTAAGAACCAACCCAACACATGATTCAGTCTGGTGATTGGATGTCAGGTTGACCTGTTCAAACGGCCTAATCGACGGGTTGAACCGGTGACATTATTATGCTAACGTCAGCATGATGACATCGGTGTTAGAAAAAAACTCTTATTTTGTTCAAAACTTAAATATTCAAATATCAATGGTATAAAACTATTTGTTGTATAACAGTTGTACAATTGTTAATTTTTTTATCTTTATGAATCAAATATTACTCACTACCGGTGTTTTAAAACCCGACCCAGCCGATTGAATCGGTTAAATCGGGACCTGGGGCCTTCACCGGGTCAGGTTTCAAATTTTTCTATTCATTAAAAACCCTAGAAATTAGGATGTCAATCCGTGAACAATTGAAGGCTGGAATGTTAGGGCTTTTGAAAAGGAATGGTCGGTGAGTGCAATAATGGCGACAGTGGTGATTTCGGTGAGTGAATCAACTAGAAATCGTAAAACTATGTCGCCAGAAAAAGCCAATTGTTGTCAGTGATTGGGGAGGTGAACGGGTGAGGGGTGACATGAGTTTTGGTCAGGAGAATGAGGGGAGTATTTTCGTAATGATGGAGAGTGTTGTCGTTGCTAGAAACAGACTTTATTTGTCGACGCCGATGTTGGTGTTTGGGGTGTTTTGTAAGATTTCAAATCTATAGGGACTTACAATAATTTTTAGGGGTATTTTTTGTTAGATTTTAAACCTTTGGACACCAGTTTGACCTACCGGTTAAACCGGTCAACCTGGGACCCAACCACTTTGTCAGGTTTCACCCCGAGTTGGGGTTTAAAGCACTACTCACTACTCAGTAAATATTGTAAGATTTTGAACAGGAGATGGCAAAAGAGACAATTGTATTGTTGAAGAATGCCAAGAAGAATAAAAGGTCGGCAATAGAAGCAACTATGTTACTGAAGAATGCCAAGAAGAAGAAGAAAGAAATATAGATGAATGTGTGTATTTCGTATATATTGTAATGTGTGCAAATGTCTATTTATATAGAGGCTATGTAAATAATAAAGGAAATACAATCAATCTAAATAATTACACAATATTACAGCAAATAAATCAGTAGTATAAAATCTGCAGTAATTTTGTCAATGCCTGATTCTAGCAGCATAATCTGGTTGCATTCCATATTGCATCACTCACCTTCAAGCGGATGGTTTGTAGATGTGGAAAACTCCCAACTTGTGTAGTAAATATGAATGATGACAACTGCATGGAGGCTTCGTGAAAATGTCCACTGGTTGTTCTACAATTCTGATGTGCATGGTCTTGATAATCCTTTCTTGAATCTTTTCTCTAACAAAATGAAGTCAATCTCTATATGTTTATTCCTTTCATGGAATACTAGATTTGTTGCGATGTCAATAGCAGCTTTATTTTCACAGTACAAAGTGATAGGTTTTCCTGTTTGCGCCTCTAAATCTCTCAATAATCCAAGGATCCAAACAATCTCATTAGTTGTCTTTGCCATGGCTCTGTATTCTACTTATGCTAAAGAAAGTGATATTGTTGATTGCTTCTTTGTTTTCCACGAGATAAGTGATCCTCCAATTTTAATATAGAACCCAGTGAGTGACTTTCTCGTCATAGGACATGTACCCTAATCTGAATCGCAATATGCTGTGACATCTAGATTTTCATCTCTTGGTAAAAGAAGTCCTAGGCCAGAGCATCCTTTCAAGTATTTTAGCACTTTAATTGCTACATCCATATGAGACTGTTTTGGGCTATGGATAAACCGACTCAAAATGTGAACAGCATAGCTTATATCAGGACGTGTCATGGTGAGATAAATTAGTCTTCCCACAAGCCTCTGATAGTGAGATGGATCTTCCAATGGAGGATCATCTTCTGAAGATGATGTTGCATGATCATATTGCCAGGTTGTAAGCTCAGTGTTTTGTTCAACAAGAATGGCACTCGGTTTGCATGCAAATAAACCAGAGTCTGACATAGGCTCAAGGACATTCGTTGACTAAGAGATATCCCAGATGAAGATCGTGCGATCTCTATCCCCATGAAATATTTAAGCTCCCTCAGATCTTTTATACGAAAGTGTCTATTGAGATGCTCTTTTAGGGTACGGATGTTGTCCTCATTATTTCCTATGATTAGAATGTCATCCATGTAAATAATGAGAGCAATGAAAGGCGTACCTTTGCACCATGAAAAAGAGAATAGTCGTGCTTGGATTAAACAAATCCTATGCTTGTAAAGGCCTGAGAACTTTGCATTCCACTGGTGTGATGCTTGCTTTGAACCATATAAGGACTTTTGTAGATGACTACTAGATTCTCCCCCTGTTTGCGAAGTCCTAGTGAGAGATCCTTGTAAATCTCCTCATGAAGATCCCCATGGAGAAAGACATTATGAACATCTATTTGTTGAAAGGACCAATTGCGGATAACAGCTATGGACAAGATAGCTCGAACGGTAACATGTTTGACCACCGAGGAAAATGTTTCTTGGTTGTCAAAGCCTTCTCGCTGTGTGAAGCCTTTTGCCACGAGACGGGCTTTGTACCATTCAATCGAGCCATTAGCACAATGTTTGATCTTGTAGACCCATTTGCAACCTATAGGTTTCCTGTGAGGAGGTTAAGGAACAAGATCCGCAGTGTGATTTTGAAAGAGAGCATCTGGTTCATCAGCCATGGCCTGATGCTAGTGGTTATGGGAAACAACATCAAAATAGTAGGAAGGTTTTTGGACACATACCCTTGTGCAGGAGAAAACCGGTCATAACTGACATAATTAGAAGTGGGATAAAGGGTACCTATGTTAGTCTGAATAGTGGGTAAGACATAGTCTGCTGTCCAAATAGGAGGTCAAGTGAACCTTGTAAATCGTCATGGAGTCGGTTCAGGAACCATAGGAGGATTGTCCAAAGGAAGGGGGGACTATATAGTTGAGTCTCTATAGGATGATGAACAGAAGGAGCAGATTCTGAAGCTGATCTGGTGGGTCCCACTTTAGTAATGGGATGCATGGTAAAGTAAGGACCAAAGAGATCTGAGGGATTTTCCAAAAAAGGAGACAACTGTTGAGGTTCTTGGTGAGATGTGGGATTTTCCAAAAAAGGAAAACTATCTTCGTGAAAAATCACATGTCTAGAGACCAAGAATCTGGCAATAGCTAGATCATATAGTCGATATCCTTTCTGATGTATTGGATATCCCATAAATACACACCGTGTGGCCTGGGGATCAAATTTTTCATGGTCCCAAGATTAGTAAAATAACATAAACAGTCGAAGACCTGAAGATGATCAATTGTCGGTGGTTTGCCAAAGAGAAGCTCATAGGGGGTCTTACCATGAAAAACCCAACTTGGCATATGATTGATTAGATAGGCAACTGTGACTACACATTCGCCCTAATCGGTACGTTGGCTTGGTGTTCTAGGGCACGGGCTACTTCTAACATATGTCTATGTTTGCACTCAATTATATCATTTTGCTAGGGGGGGTATAGACAAAAGAGCTCTCATGGATAATAACAAGAGAAGGAAATAATTCAGAACAATGAGAGTTAAAAAAATCATGGGCATTATCCGTTCGAATACGTTGACACTACAACATTATGCATTTCTAGCCATGACGTTTATTACATCTAAAAATATGAATTTGCATAGCTAAATGGTCTAACTACAAATGCAATTTTTTGTAACTTATCGTAGCTAGAAGTGGCGTAGCTACAAGTTAGCCATGTAACTTGTTGCAACAGTTTATATTTTTTCCTATGAATGGGATTAATATGTAACTAAAAACTTAAATATTTTTGCCATAACAATAATAAGCTTGTAGCAAAAGCTTTGCCTTTATAGCCATGGAGAATAGTTTGTATGAATATGTTTGAATTTTAGCTACACAAATATAAATTTATAACTAAAATTTGAAAATCCCTGCTACAAAAAAAGTATCCATATTAACATTTTAGCTATGTGACCACTAAATTCGTAACTAAATAAAAAGATTATTTGTCACATATATAGTGAATTCGTAGCTAAATATTAAATTATTTTCAACCTTTCGTCTAAATTATTTGTTGAAGATTGTTGACCTTGAGTTGTAAGCATCATCATGAACTTCTCTTCCCATCGTCTATTCATCTCCTCCATTTGCCTTTCTCCTAATTTCTCATTTGCTTCCCTCTAAAGCATATCTAGTAGGAAAAACATTGTTATTAAACAATGTGAATACTTTAAATGGAACACAAAAAACTTGTACTGACTTGTGATCTAGAATTGGGTCAGCTAGCAAGACTATGTAACCAAAATTAGATGGTAGACGGACACTCAACAAGTTATTCCCCTCCCAAGCAAACACAAACATTTGATTCGCAAAACTTGAGAACCAATCTACAATTAAGCATCGGTTTGAGAGCATGCATTGTCACAGCTTTAACAAGCGAATGAGTTGGTCTTTCACCGTAAACCAATAAAGAATGTTCATACCTCCAATGCAATTGAAAAGAAAGCATCCTTAAACCTAACCATCCACGTCCAAAGTTCTTCTAGCCATCGCTCTACTTTACGATTCCAATGCAACTATATTTCCAAAATAAGCATTAAAATTATACATTTTCTATGAGTAAATTATTCACATCTAAAAGATAAATTACATAAATTGTGAGTAAGAGAGGGATAGATGGCATCCTGTCCTGTGTAAGTGATAAAGCAGTTGATTGCATAATGCAATTGCTTAAAAAGGAACTTGCTTGAATAAGAAAGCAAAGTTCAAGCAATTAAATGTAAGTTTTGCACTCACAGTCATAAAATCAAACAAGTGGTGGGCACATTTCATAAGTCCATACCTTATAAGACTATAATGATCCCGCGCAAAATTAAGGCATGCAGTACGAATACAGTTTCTAGCTCATCACTTTTACTGTTAAAAGGGTTTCCATCTCGATCAAAGTACCCTTTTTTCAACAAACATTCCATCAAGTCCACCCACTCTGGCCACGGATGTGAAATTTAAACCGTTGATTCCAATTCTTCATTTATTTCACTAAAACTATACAACTATTGGCTCTGTGATGATGATTTGGCATTTGGGTTTGAGGATTGTAGCTCTTCAAGTTCATCGAAAATAAAGCCTACCCTTGAATCTAATTCATAAAAGACTTGTCAGATATTTTGAAAATTAATTCAAAAAATCAACCAAAATGAAAAAGATGAAATTGCACGGACCTGGTGGTACAGGGGGAGCGAGTAAACGAAGGCGGAGTAGACAGAGGGGACGACAAGACCGGGTGGAGGAGCGACGTGGGGTTGAAGATACCACGTCGGATCGGGTTGTTGGAGGTGGAAAGGTAAGGGAAAGTAAGAGCTAGAAGTTGTCGTTGATGATGATGGTGTTGCATTGTATGTGAATTGTGCAGAGGAAGAAGCCGATGGAACGGAAGAAGAAGGTGGAATCGACATTTGGGTGAAACGTCTTCGGATTCAAAAGAATGATTTGTTAATTAGGGTTTGGGAATCAGAAAGATCAAGAAGGCTCTAGCGCTTTGTTTTGGCTAACGGATAACAGCCTTTGAGGGTGGACGGACATATCGCTAGTGTAAAATTACTATGAACTCCCTTCCATTATGTACGTAAAATTTTAGAGAAAATTAATATTGTATTATTACTATTTGTTAAATAATGTAATAAGTACGTTTTCTTATGACTAATGTTTTTCAAATAATTTTCTTATATATCATCAAATTAGTAATACAAATATTTAGGGTGTGTTTAGTTAGGGCTTTGGAAAGATAACTCTAGTAATCTATCTTTAATTACGGACATTCCCTTATTTGGTTGTCAAGTAATAAAAGATTTCGGTAATCTTTCAATACTAATAGTGATTACTATGGGTTAAATAGGGGATAATCAGATTACCTCCTCAGGGGGTGGTATTTAAAGATTACCGGTGTAATCTTAATTTTATACCCATTTTACCCTTAATTAAATACCATTATGGACAAAATTGTCCTCAAATATCTATCAAATAACAATAACCCATACCCCCGACAATTTAGAATTTAGCAAAAACACCTCAGCCACAAAAAGTTTAAAAGTTAACAAAATACTCCCAGCCACAAAAGACCTATGCCGGCCACTAGCCACCACCGTCAGCCCAGCAATAATTGCCAGATTGATGCAAGACTAGCGAGATCTAGCCAGCCATGCACCGATCTGGCAGTTTCTGGCCAGATCGAAGGTCGAAAACAGCCAGATCGTCGTGGATCTAGCTGGAAACGGTCAGAATAGATCGACCATTTGTAACCGTTTTCAACCAAATTTACATGGATCTAGTTGGAAACAACTAGATTGCTGTGGATCTGGCTGAAAACAGTCAAATATCCATGGATCTGTCGGACAGATTCATAGTGATCTAGTTGTTTTGAACCTTCAATCTGGCCGAAAATAGCCAAAACGGTGCACGGCTAGCCTGATCTCGCTGGTCGTGCACCATTTTGATGACTGAAGCCAATGGCCGATGGTCGGTGGTGGTCTTGGATGGTTGGAGGTATTTTATTAAAATTTAAACTTTGTTTTTGGGGGTGTTTTAGCTAAATTCTCAAATATAGGGGATTAAAGGAATTTATTTAAAAATAATAATAATAATAATTATTATTATTATTATTATTATTATTATTATTATTATTATTATTATTATTAAAAAGGAAGGGAATTTGGTAAAAGGCTCTGTCAATAATATTTTATTCTTCCTAACCAAACATCTTAATTATTTATACTCACTAATCTAACCAAACATATTGGTATAACATTCTTTTGTAATCGTCAAGGTAATCTATCTCAAAGGTAATCCTACCTTTTCAGCAATAAAACATTTCCTGGACCAAACACACCCTTATAGTATTTAAATATTTAGAATGATTTTATGATTATTTAAAAAAAAAAAAAATCTTGATATTTTGATTTCAAAATATTGAAATTGGGCACGCAAGCGCTCTGTAACGATAACTTTCATACATTCTATAGTTGTAAGGAATAAAGCATGTTTTGGAGAAATTAAAACTACAAATAAATAACATAGATAATAATAAGATATAACAATTTTTTTTTTTTTTTTGGTGACTGGCGGTATCCGAGCCAGCTTGTATGCACCTCGACTAATCCCTCACGGCCTTGAAGTTAACGACCGAATAAACCTTCTAATGGCCACCCCCATTAGCAACCGAGGGAAATCGAACTCAAAACATAACACTATGTTTGATGGTTTTAATAGAAATAATTAACAATAAACAAAGGTTGTCATTCTCAAATATTAATAGTATTATTAACGCTATCATCATCATCATCTAAAACATACACAATTCCATATATACAAATATGTAACATTACCAATTTTTATAATATCTCATATCTCATACCTAAAATCATATATATTTCATAAAGTGTTAGTTTTAAATCATCATAGAAAAGACAAAAACCTTACAGATCCTTTAAAATAAAATTTTATATTACAAAAGCCCACGCTCTTAGCTCGTTGAAGAGTTCTTTTAAGTTAGTTGTTGGTTGAAGATTCGATTTACTATTGACCTTAGTGGTAGGGATGTTCAAAAGAACCGGTTGGAACCGAAACTGGCGGGTATGCTGGGTTTGGTTCTGGTTCCTACCCAGAACCAGTCATCAATGGGTAGGTTTCGATTCCAAATTTTTTGAACTGTTACTGTGCGGTTCCAGTTCCTAAAGTTAGGAACTGAAACCAAGAACCAGGAACCAAGAATAATATAAAATAAAATTAAAGATTAGGGGGGTTAATAAAAACTTTTGTAGAAAAAGTAATGTGAATACATTTATATTTATATTTCATAACATTTAAAGTATGTTGGTTTGACTTTTGAGAATCTACCTTTACAAAGTAATGGAGTTTGTAATTTTGAATTTATAATTTTATTTTTGTTAACAAGTGCCAGGTTGGGGGGGGGTGTATTTGTAAGTTTTTAAGGGTTTTTTTAATCATTTTAAAAACTTTTAGGGGGTCATGTAATTTTACAGGGTACCCAGAATCAGAACCAGAATCGTTGTTACAGGTTATGGTTCTAGGTACCTAGGAACCAGAACCGTTGGTTTCGGTTCTAGTTCCAAATTTCAAGGACCCATCGGTTCCGGTTCCGGTTCCTTCAAAAAGTGCAGACCCGGAACCGAACACCCTTACTTAGCGGTGTGATTAACACTATGTTCATGAACTGAAATGTCGAATTGAGTTTTAACCATGGACAAAAAGTTTCCTACTATTTGTAAGGGTTTGGGTTTTAGAATTCATAAGGAAGACCCATGTTCTCTGAGAGAAATCATCAACAATAGTTAGGAAAAATCGAGATCCATCGTGGTTTGGTGTGTGATAGGGTCCCCAGATGTCCATATGAACTAAAGAAAAAAGTCGTGTGGTAGAGGGTGTGTGGGTTAGAAATGTAGTCTAGGATTGTTTTGCAATTAGACAAATAGGACAATTAGGTTGAGGTACAGATGCACTATGATCCAATCGTTGATGCAAAATAAGAGAATTTTTATTAAGGTTTGTATTACAATGAGAAAGTTTATTTTATATAATACAAGACATAGAATTTTGTAAATTTGCATCAGAATCACCTATCCAATAATAGTGACCATTATGAACTTGACCCGAGCCCATCAGTTTCCCAATCAAACAGTCCTGAAACTCACATTTGTTAGGAAAGAATTTTAAAACTCAACTATTATCTTGGCAAAGCTTGGAAACGGATATAAGATTAAACCGAAAAATCGGAACAAACAAGACATTGTAAAGGACTAAGTGTTTGGTAATGTTAACCGTTCCTATTTGTGTGGCTGGGGCAATTGTACCATTGGGCATACGAACAAATGTGGATGATTGTGTGAATGTGTGGGAGAAATGTTTGGGATTACAAACAATGTGGTCACTGGCCCCTAAATCAATTACCCATATATCATCTTTAATAAAATGAAAACAAAAAGATGTACCTGCATAGGATGTTGTGTTGGCCTGGGGAATTTAACTGAGCATTTGAAGCAAATGTTGGTATTGGTCTTGACTGATCACAGGAGCTGTAATCCCATTTTCGAAAGTGGCATTCGGATCAATTTGTTTTGCTGTAGCGAGCCCAGATCTCTTATTAAGGGGGCATCCATGTAACTTCCAACAGGTTTCATGATTGTGGTTTTTCCACTTACAGTAATCATAGTATCTCCCTTTATTGGATTTAGAGGATCGAACATCATTGGGCCCATTTTCAGAATTTGGGCCGTGTGATGTATTTGAGCTATTGGAAGTGTTTGGGTCGTGAGAAGCATTTGGGCCATTAGTGCAATTAAACAAGGAAATTTTTCTTTGGCTGTTGGATTTGGGGAATCAATCTAGGCCATTGATAGCCCTATATAAAACTAACTTTTCTCCTGCATTTAACCCTAGCCACTCAAAGACTTGCTCTTTATCATTTCCCTTTGTGCCTAATAGATCAAAAACACCATTTTGTGGCTGTCGTTGCTGAGATACATTTAAGGTGGTGGATCTAGGATGGTGAGTGTCTTGTGAGTTCAATCGTTGGCTTTCCTCTTAGACAATTGGTAAGTGCGTCAAAGTGATGGCGCCAGTGAAGTGGCCAACATTTGGGTGCGAAAGGGAAGAAAGATGTCATTCAAACCCATGAGGAAATGGATCAACTGGTCTTGGTCCTTGATACGCTTAATCTATTGAAGAATCGTTGATGGCCCTTTAAATGGTTCTTCAACTGCATCAAATTCATTCCAACTTGCCGAAAGGCGATTAAAATAAGAGGTTACAGAGAGTTTTTGCTATTTAATCTTAGCAAGAGTCTGGTGTAAACTAAACCGTTTTGCGAGGTCTAATTGGCCATGCTATTTATGTTTGAGGGAGTCCGACAGCAATCTCTTGGGTCAAGGAGTTGCTAATCCATGCTTGAACAAGGGTATTGCACTTGTTCCAATGCTTGATGAGGTGTGGTTCAATTGGCTTTGGAAGAGTTCTATCGATGAACCCTTCCTTGTCTTTGGTAATCAAGGCTTGCCAGAAATCTTTGGCCCAAGTTGCGTAATTGGTTAATCCAACCAGGGGTTGTTTAACGAGCACGAGCTCGAAGCCACTAGAAACCAATGAGTAAAAAGGATCCTCAGGTTCTGGCTAATTGTTAGTGGTTGGAATGATCTAAAACATCGGGTAAGGATTATGACCTGTCAGGTTGGGATTCTAACCCATGAACCCGAATGTTATTGGGCTAGTTTGGTAAGTTGGGTCAGTTTGGTGATGTGGGCCGATGTTTGTGGTTGATCTAAAATTTGGATTGGAATGGGCTTGATGTACTGGTTCAGTTGTGGCTGTGGATTTTGTTTGTTCTAGTGCTGGTACTAGTGGAGTTTTCATTGGATCCATGATGGATTTGTTGGTTGTATCTTGTGTTTGTTTGTTTAATTTGTGGTTTGGAAAATAGAAGATAGACTAATCCAAGTGCCTTGGTTTTACAGGTTGTTGGAAAACTGGCTAAAGAGGATTGTGTTGGCGGAAGCGAGAAATAGTGGATTGCTCTGATACAATGTAAGATTCTAAGCAAGAGATGGCAAAAGAGGCAATTGTAATGCTAAAGAATGCCAAGAAGAATAAAAAATCGGCAGTAGAAGCAACTGTGTTGCTGAAGAATGCCAAGAAGAAGAAGAAAGAAATATAGATAAATGTGTGTATTTCGTATATATTGTAATGTGTACAGATGCCTATTTATATAAATGCTATGTAAATAATAAAGGAAATACAATAAATCTAAATAATTAAACAATATTACAGCAAATAAATCAATAGCATAAAATCTACAGTAATTCTGTCAATGCTTGATTCCAGCAACATAATCTGGTTGCATTCCATATTAAATCAAATATATACTTCAAAACATAATAAGATCTATTGGCATATAATTCTTAGAGTGTGTTCCAAGTTCCAACTTCAAACATGCAATTGTTTGATAAGAATACAGAATGAGCAACAAAAACATTTATCAAATGAGTAAAGCAATAGATGTCGAACAGTGCAAGTTGCGACAGTTATTGGATCCCACCAAGAGTAATTGATAAGTGTTCAATAATTGCCATTTTCAATTCCTTTATATCAATCTTTGTAATATATTTTGTGATTAATTAAGCTAATTAATATATTTTCTAAATTAAGAAAGGAATGGAGGCATGCGAATGAAAGTGGAGCAAAATGTGAAGGTTTCATACATTGAAAATTCGACCTCTAAAGGTTCAGTGGAGACTTTGAAAATCTTAGAATTCCAAAATGAGAAAGAGATCTTCTTGATGTTTGAATTAGACGTCCTGAGCTTTTTAAATTAGGCTTACGCATTTTAATCCTAGTAGATTTGGGTTTCAAAGTTTACATCAAAGTCAGAAGATCCATTCCCGTCATAGCTTGGGCACCGGTCAATAATTGGGCTACAACATGAGTTCTAGAAGTCCAATTGAGGTGGTTGAAGATGCGTTGGAAAGCTTATAACCAGGGCTACAACTTTCATGAAGAGACATTCCTGAATTCAGTTGTTTTCTAACTCAAAATCAGCTCACAATTTCCAGCAGAAAATTAGTCAGCCTGTTTTGGAAAGAGTAGGTTTCAATTCCTACAATTTAGGAATTTCAACTGTAAACCGCTTGGGAGGCTGTACACACGTTTTTTAGGGTTATTTGAAAGGGCTATAAATAGAACATTAGGTTTTTAAGGAAAAGAAACACACACACAAGAGGATTTATTCAAAAACACTTGTTATTTTGAATTTACGATGCTTGGCTAAACTCTTTCAATTCAGTTTGAGAGGATTTCAATTCCTATCACTTATCGATGGTATAATTGATAAAGTAATGTAATTTCTTAACTTTCTATGGATTTGATTTATGTTATTCTGCTTTAATAGAATATGATATTTGTTCGGTTAATTTACTTCAGGCCTGGTAGATTGATTGAATTGATATCGATTGCTAGAACTAGGGATTGTATTACATGATCAATCTTTTCCTAATCATGCAGTAGCAATTAGTAATAAAAGATTGTGGATAAACTTTCTATTTTATTACTTGAAAAACAAAACCTAAGTTTAATAATCCGAGCTTTAACCTATTTCATTGGAACTTAAAGCAACCATTACATTAAATCTAGAGAGCTTGCTCTAGGTTGTTTAATGGTTAGAGACTGTTGAAGAACATGTTTCATTAGTCAGAATTAAAGGGAATTTTGGGTAGTAGAGCTTGTTACTTCCTAGGGTTGATACTTTCAATAGACATTGATTGTGTGAGGATGAGATTGAACCAAGAACTGAAGTTGTTTTTACATTGATTTTCATTCATAATTTTGTTTTTGTAATTAATTAGTTTCCTTGATTTTACAAACCCCCAAGTTTATATTTTGGTTATTTAGGTCAATTTGGTTACTCATGCTATCTACTGGTTAATAATTAGGAGTAAGGTTTATTAATTTTGTATGTTGATGACATGCTGTCAAAATTTTGGTGACATTGCTGAGGAAGTGGTTTTGTGTGAATTTTTATTCTAGTTGTCTTCATAGTTATAGTCAATTAATAGTAGTGTTGGTCTATTTGTTTTTAACTTTGTTTGTGGAGAATTGTGATTTTCAGGATTTCGGAAAATTTCGATAGTACTATTCACTGTAGAATTTTTGGTGGAATTAGGAATGCTGCGAGTACTTGTTTCAAAGAAAACGAGCTTTTGAACATGAAAGATTCACTAGCCCCACCCTTTTGAGGACAAAAGACAACGTTTGATAGGGTTTTCTCCCATTTTTGTGTTTCTGGCCTTTTTTTTTTTTTTTTTTTTTTTTTTTTTTTTTTTTTTTTTTTTTTTTTTTTTTTTTTTTTTTTTTTTTTATGTGAGTTTTTAGTTTATGACCAGGTCCTCTCATTTTGGTGACTTAACATTCAATCCTAAGATTGAATGAACTACATGTAGGTTCAGGAAAGAGGCTCAACAGAATCGAGAGCAAACTATTGTTTCATCACCTGGTATCAACATAGCCCTTGATTTAGCATCCAGTAGTTCCTTTAGCAATTTAGAAGAAGAGGAAATCATGGCTACAAATAACAGAACCTTAAACGAGCTTGCTACTCTTGCTTTTAATTTACAGTCGTATACATAGAATATCTTGCTTTAGATGTAGCTTTTGAACTTAAATCTTGACTGATTCACTTACTGTCTAAATTTAGAGGTCTTGCAGGTGAGGATCCGAACAAGAACTTGAAGGAATTTCATGTTGTATGCTCGAGTATGAGACCGACTGGAGTACCGAAAGAGCAGATTAAGTTGAGAGCTTTTCCAATTTCTTTGGTGGATGATGCAAAGGATTAGCTCTATTATTTACCATCAGGGTCAATCAGAACATGGAATAAGATGAAAAGGATGTTCTTAGAGAGGTACTTCCCAGCTTCTAGGGCCGCGAATATAAGGAAGGAGATCTATGGCATTCGTCAATATACTGGAAATACCCTGTACGAATTTTGGAAAAGATTCAAGAAGCTGTGTGCAAGTTGTCCTCATCATCAGATAAGTGAACAACTACTGAATCAGAACTTTTATGAAGGTCTACTTCCCATAGACAGAAGCATGATAGACGCTGCCAGTGGAGGAGCATTGGTTGATAAGACACTGGAAGTTGCCAAAAATTTAATTTCCAATATGGCAGCAAACACTCAGCAATTTGGAAATAGACAAGATGCTCCCACAAGAAAAGTAAACGAGGTAAGTACCTCTTCTCTTGAACAACATATATCTGACCTTAATTCTTTGGTTTGACAGACGGTTGTGGGAAATGTGCAACAAGCTAAGGCATGCGGTATATGTGCAACATTGGGGCATCCAACCGACATGTATCCTGTTTTTACAACAAGAGTAAGTAAATTCTATAAAGGCATTTCCTGGGCAACCAAGGAAATATGATCCCTACTCTACCGCTTACAATTCAGGGTGAAGAGATCACCCCAATCTGAGTTATAGGGGAAATAGGCAACATGCACTAAATGCATATTAGAATAAGCTGCCTAGATTTCAACATCCTCAACAGCCTATTAGTATACACAAGCAGCACCACAGAGTTCAAATTCAGGTACATCCCTTAAAGATATGTTTAAAACTTTTTTGACTCACACTCAACAATTTCAACAAGAGACAAGGGCGAGCATACAAAATTTGGAGAACCAAGTGAGTCAATTGGCTATTACAGTAAACAAATTAGAGGCTCAAGGCTCAGGTAAACTACTTTCTCAAACAATAGTAAATCTGAGGGAGCATGCAAATGCCATATCTTTGAGAAGTGGAAAACAGTTAGAGGCACCATCTAGGAAAAAAGCGTTTGATGCAGTCATTAAGGAGGAAATAAAGAAGGAGGCAGAAATTTCTTCATCTAAGGTAACTTTTGATCCTTCTATTGTAATTAAAGCGAACCCCCTTCCTTTTTCGTCTAAGTGTGCACAGTCCAAGAAGGAGGAGCAAGAGAAGGAAATTCTAGAGACGTTCTGCAAGGTAGAGGTAAGTATACCTTTACTAGATGCAACCAAGCAAGTGTCAAGGTATGCGAAGATTCTTAAAGAATTGTGCACAAATAAGCAGAAGTTGAGGGATGATGAGAAGGTAAGTGTGCGGGAGAATGTGTCAGCAGTTCTTCAAAGGAAGTTGCCCTTTAAGTGCAAAGATCCAGGTATGTTCACCATTCCATGTAGAATAGGTAATACCACATTTGAAAGGGTCATGATAGATTTAGGAGAATCTATTAATGTCATGCCAAAATCTATATATGTTTCCTTAAATTTAGGACCATTGAAAAATACTAGTGTTATTATACAATTGGTTGATCCTACTAATGTTTACCCTAAATGGGTGATTGAGGATGTGTTAGTGTAGGTAAATGAGTTAGGATTTCGTACAGATTTTTATATTGTAGATATGGATGATGATAATTCCCCTAACCCTTCACCTATATTATTGGGGAGACCATTTTTTAAAACAACAAGAACTATGATTAATGTGCACAAAGGTACCTTAACAATAGAGTTCGATGGTGAAAAGATCCAATTCAATATTTATGAGGCTATGAGGTACCCTAGTAATTTACATTCTGTTTATGCGATTGATGTTATTGATTCTTTGGCACAGAAAGCTTTTGAGTTGACAAGCAGGGAGAATTTGGAGGACATAGTCTACTCAGATTGAGAGGCATGTCATCAGGCTAATGATGTTAAACAAAGGCGTTGCTTGGGAGGCAACCCAAAGGGAGTATTTATTTGCTTTCTCTCTTTTATGCATTTGAATAATATCTCTTCTTTGCAATTGGGAATTACATTGGGTGCAATGTAAGTTTTAAGTGTAGGGGAGAGGCTTAGGTAGGATTTGATTCGTTTAAAAAAAAAAAAAAAAAAAATCTTTTTGCGTTCAATAAAGAGTGCATTCTAAGTGTGCTTTAAATAACTGAGTTTCTTTTTATGCTCTGAGTCATGTCCTTGAATACCCGATGATGCATGAGATCTTTACTAGAATTGTAAATGAGTATACTCCTTATCTTAGGATGTTAGCAATATTCTATAAACTGGAGTCAAGCACATTTGAGTCTTGAGGGTCGATTGAAATGATATGTCTTGAAAAGTTATGTGGACCTAGTGATGAGGCATGATTGAGGAGTGTATAGCGAGTCTTGAAACCGTTTTTCTTAAGCTAGTCTTAAACTCAGGTTTAAGTAAATAGGGTAAAACAAAACAAACAAAAAAAAAATGAATATATATATATAGGCTGCATTTTAGTTCTACTTCAATGTTCTGGTTACTGAGTAACTAGGGGTAGGCATGCCCACCGTGTTTACTTTTATGCGAAAAAATGACCTAGGATAAGAGCATGGAAAACACCTTTTGTTTGTTCCCTATTGATTAAGTTCCAGGCTACGACCGAAAGAATAATTATTTGTATAAATAAATAAAACCCTAGTTTGCTATCCAGTTTGTAGTAGTAAAGAGAAATGGTTGAGGGATGAGTTGTGCATGAGTCAGTTGTGTTAAGTTGCCTAGTTTGCATTGACTGAAAGAGAGTAATCATATATAAAGATGAAGAGAGAAATGAATGTATTTGATTCTAGTTTATTCTACTACTGCTACAATTCTAAGTTAGGTATGAGTATAATTAAGGATTAAACATAATTACTTGTGCATCATGATGAGGTACTTAGTGTGGCTTGAGTATAATGTGTACTTAGTATGAGTTGTTTTGCCCGAGGACGTGCAAAAACTAAGTGTGGGGGAATTTGATAAGTGTTTAATAATTGCTATTTTCAATTCCTTTATATCAATCTTTGCAATATATTTTGTGATTAATTAAGCTGAATATTATATTTTCTAAATTAGGAAAGGAATGGGAGCATGCGAATGAAAGTGGAGCATAACGTGCAGTTTTTAGACATTGACAAATTCAACCTCTGAAGGTTCAGTGGAGACTTTGACAATCTTAGAGTTCCAGAATGAGAAAGAGATCTTCTTGAGGTTTGAATTAGACGTCCTGAGCTTGTTAAATTGGGCTAACGCATTTTAATCCTAGTAGATTTGGGTTTCAAAGTTTACATCGAAGTCAGAAGATCCAATCCCATCATAGCTTGGGCACGGGTCAGTAATAAGGCTATAACTTGAGTTCCAGAAGTCCAATTGAGATTATTAGAGATGTGTTAGAAAGCTTATACCCAGGGCTACAACTTTTATGAGGAGTTCATTCCCGAATTCAGTTGTTGTTTGACCCAAAATCAGCTAACAATTTCCAGTAGAAAATTAGTCAGCCTGTTTTGGAAAGAGTAGGACTCAATCCCTACAATTTAGGAATTTGAGTTGTAAACCACTTGAGAGGCTGTACACGCGTTTTTTAGGGTTAT
Organism: Pistacia vera; assembly: GCF_008641045.1. Classification (NCBI taxonomy): domain Eukaryota; kingdom Viridiplantae; phylum Streptophyta; class Magnoliopsida; order Sapindales; family Anacardiaceae; genus Pistacia; species Pistacia vera. Next base: position 1,241,727 of record NW_022195663.1, read on the forward strand.
TTGAAGGGGCTATAAATAGAACATTAGGGTTTTAAGGAAAAGAAACACGCACACAAGGGAATTTATTCAAAAACACTTGTTATTCTGAATTTACGATGTTTGGCTAAACTCTTTCTATTCAGTTCGAGGGGATTTCAATTCCTAACACATATCGATGGTATAATTGATAAAGTAAGGGAATTTCTTACCTTTCCATGGATTTGATTTATGTTATTCTGCTTTAATGGAATATGATATTTGATTCGTTTAATTTACTTCAGGCCTGGTAGATTGATTGAATTGATATCGATTGCTAGAATTAGGGATTGTATTACGTAATCGATCTTTTCCTAATCACGCATAGCAATCAGTAAAAGAAGATTGTGGATAAACTTTCTATTTTATTACTTGAATAATAAAACCTAAGTTTAATAATCCGAGCTTTAACCTATTTCATTAGAACTTAAAGCAACCATTACATTAAATCTAGAGAGCTTGTTTTAGGTTGTCTAATGGTTAGAGACTCTTGAAGAGCATGTTTCATTAGTCAGAATTAAGGGGAATTTCAAGTAGTAGAGCTTGTTACTGCCTAAGGTTGATACTTCCATCAAAGGGTAGAATTGCATTGCAATTAAGAATATACATTGATTGTGTGAGGATGAGATTGAACCGAGATTGAAGTTGTTTTTATATTGATTTTCATTCATAATTGTTGACACGACCCTTCCCGAATTTCCTCATCCCGTAGGATCCGGGCGCTCCCACAAGACTCGGATACCCGAGACGTGTCATGTAGAAAAACTGAGAAACCTGTTAAAAGACCTACTTTTCCTGAATAGCATCATAGTATTTCCATTTCCAACATCTAAAAAAAAAAAGGACATGCATCATCCTTCGTTTTACAAAAGAAAAGAGTTAGGGAAAATTGTGGTATCAGGTTTTCCACTTATACTACACATTCCAAAACATGAAACAAAAGGAAATACATGATGGGAAACATAAGTTCTTGAAACGAAAGTCCAAAATACAATGCGACATAAATATAAAACCCACATAAAAAGATGTCAACGCGTGGCACAGCCCTGAGCGGAGGCTCACTACTCGGCACGATCTCCAGAAGGTCTTGGTGAAGGGGGGGGGGGGGGGGGGGGGGGGGGGGGGGGGGGGGGGGGGGGGGGGGGGGGGGGGGGCATTTAGAAAGGGGTGAGCTAAAAATACTCAGTGAGTGGGGGAAAAGGGAGGTTTATAAAAGTTCTTAAAACAAATAAATAATAATAACATACAACAATTTTTAAGCAAATCCTGACGACGATATAATTCTATGGATATGCAATGGAAAGAACCATCCCATTCATGTATGCAATATGTGATTTATTTCTAACCATTATGCACTCAGTAAACTATACTCTGACTTACTTCCTTTAACTGTATCGAATTTTGTATAAAAACCTCAACATTTGGTATTAAAAACTCTCACCACAACTAGTACCCTGGGGAAAATCTGTCATACCTGGTGGGCATCCCACACGCAGGCAGAGCGAGAGACGTACCTGTCATACCCGACAAGGTCTATCATCGCGCGGGCAGAGCCTCAAAACTGTCATACCTGGCAGACCACTCAATGCCTAGGCAGAGCACTGATAACTGTCATACGCATGCGCAGAGCCAAAATCCGAAACTGTCATACCCGACGGAATCCTGCATCGCTCGGGCAGAGCCAAAAATCTGTATCTCTAGGGGATGGGTGCTTCGTAGGGTGGTTTTACACCACAACATACTCATGCATAATCTCAAGTAACATGTAAGTCAAGAGTATATTACGTATGTGCTTATAATTTATACATATATGACATGATATTCAAAAATCACATATAGGGGTGAAACTGCAATTTTCTAAACATGTTTCAGAGACTGACGGTTTAACCCAGATTGAAAATTATTTTTACATCACATGATCTTAGTATATAAGTATAACCAATACAAATAATAAGTAAATATCACTTTTAAAAGTCAAAACTCATATAACACATTATAATGATAATTAAACCCAAGAGCAAAAACAACAACAACAACAACAACAACAACAATAATAATAATAATGATAATAGTAATAATATAAGAATATTTCATATAAGGATAAATCATGCCAACATACGAAATTTCATGGAAAATAAGGGGGTAAAATGCAAGTTTTTAAAACATACTTTCAAAACTAACGAAAAGCACCCCATTTGCACTTTTTACCGAGAAGATTATATATAACCTCACATGCATAACTCAACACACCATGGAAATCAATTTTCTCAAAGACAGTCCAACTAGCAGCATGCAAGTGTATTCAACCAACCAACTTTTAGTCCAAATACATAACTCAAGCACCTCTCAAAATGCAATCCAGCCGAGTGCATGCAACCAAAATATGCAGCCACCATCACAGTTTATTGAAACAACCAAATGCATGCAAGTTCAATTAGCAAGCAAAGTTCGTTTCATTTTAAAAACTCAAAACAACCACTTTAGAATATGTTCGAAAACATGCAAAGAAAACTAAATCAAGCAAGCTTCACATTTAGTTCAAACCTCATCAAAATACAAAAATGGCATACTAGAAATTAACATGCAAGCATAGATCTGAAATTTTTTGAGGAAAGTTTTCATTAAAACCACTCACCCTTCTAATCCTATAATTGATTGCCTATTACAGTGCTTGGATTTTGATCTCCGCCGTTCAGAATGTAGAGTTGTGTTTCATGAACAATATATCCAAAAATCAGAACAACCGGCCGGCAAACGAGCTCCAGATCATGATTTGATGATACACTGTTCATAGACTCAAAAACTAATATATCCTCTCCCTTTCTCTTTGTTCTTCCTTTTTCTTCTCTTCCTCACTCACTCTAACTCTCGGCCGAACCCACTCTTTCTTCTCTTCTTCTTTTTTTTTTTTTTCCTCTTCTCTCTCTCCTCTCTTCTTTCTTTCTTTTGCTTTCGTTTTCTTCTTCTTCATTTGGGCGAACTGCCCAGTTTTCTTCTTCTTTTAAACAAAACATTTTTTTGAAATTTATATGCCCCCCAAAATTCCCTAAATTTCAATCTAACCCCGCCACCTAACCTTTTCCTAGCAAAAATGTCCAAATTTTTCCCTCTTGATACATGCAAACCCATCAGGATTTATTTCTTCGTTTTTACCCCTTAACACAACTTTAAAAACTAACAGAAATACCCCTATCTTACCACAATACCAAAAATCAAATAAATAAATAAAAGAATTAATTAACCAAATTTAATTCATGATCTAACTAAATCAGGAATGGGGTTTTACAATTGCGTTTTGGTAATTAATTAGTTTCTTTGATTTTACAAACCCCCCAATTTATATTTTGGTTATTTAGGTCAATTTGGTTATTTAGGATTTAATTTTATACTATTGGAATTTAGATGCAACTATTTCCCTGTGAAATGGACCCTTACTCACGCTATCTACTAGTTAATAATTAGGAGTAAGGTTTATTAATTTTGTACTATTGACGACATGCTATCAGTAATCTATCAGTTTAACAATTTCAATGATAATGTAGGTACTTCATTCCAATTCCATGCACCAAATGACTTTCTTTTGGTAACTTATTTCCCATCCACGACAATTACCCTTTAAATTTCTCAATCTCTATGTTGTGTCTAATTCCTTGGCGGTCAGATTTGTGCCACGTGTCCCCTAGATGTGTCAAAGGCTGATGGCCTAGATCCTCCCACATGTCGTCTCATCGGTGCTTATCTTCTCTCAAGAAAATTATTGCCATAAGCATGGGTTAAGCTGCCATTAGCATGGCCTAGCCTATCACAAGCATGGGGATTACTGACTTAGATCCTAATTAAAGGGGTTATGCATGCAAGCAACTTCGTAACATCCACTCTCAACCACTATCAAACGAGCCAAGTATAAAAGGAGCTCACGACCTCAGTTCTAAGGGAATATTCTAGTATTAGTAAAGTTCAAGAGAAAAATACATTGATCTTTTTAGAGAGAGCTTAGAGAGAATAGGTAGCGAGAGCCAAATGCCTTCCCTTTGTAACCTCATTTAACCTTGTAACACCCCGCAATAATAACATGACAGTAGATGTAGGTTTAGTTTCTATACCGCCGAACGACTATGAAATCTCTCTTGCTCAGTCCCTTCTGAGGTCGACTGGGTATCTCTAGTTTGTATGAATTATCGCATCAACACTCTGTTTGTATCAATTACCATAAAATAAACACACCCAACAATTTCAATTACCGCAAAATAAACACATTAACAACAAGAAAATGCATAATACAAAACAACATTCAGCCCAATCTAATATTAGTTGATCTTTAATTTATGAATTCTCTTATTCTTAGTGGAGAATTCTCTTAATTTATGAATTTCAATTCAAATTGTCTTTCATGAACTCATCTTTGTGAATTCAGGATTCTTGATATCTCCAAACCAATAATGTCTTAATAGAATATCAAATATACAAATACAAAAGTTAAGGATCTCAAATAAACAAAGAAAGAGAGAACAGAAAGGAAATCTCAAAACAGAAAGTATACCAACTACAATGAATTGCATCGATTTTAAATTGATTCCTGCCAAACAATTTCTCAACCCATTCCTAGTAATAAACCATACATTTTTACTTAATTTGTTGTTTAATTAAATGTTCACTGAGAAGAGTATTGATCCCCCATCTCTGCGGAGAAGTTGTTGATGCTTGATTTTGACACCAACGACTCACACGTACAAAGTATTAAGCGGACTTAGAAATTACACGTGATATGAAAACATGAAATGAGATAATGAGTGGGAAGCAATTTTTAAAGTGGTTCAGATGCTCAAAAGTGAATCCTACGTCCACTGCGATTGTATTAATAGATGGGTATAATCAGGTCGCGAGTGGCGAGCTGAGTTACAATCTAGAAGGAATATATATATAGAGAGAGAGAGAGAGAGAGAGAGAGAGAGAATGTGTGTGTGTGTGTTGTTTTAGACTAAGATAAGTCAATCCCGTAAATGAGAGAGATGTCCTCTATTTATAGTGGGAGAATTCAAGGTAATGATTTCGAGTCTGCAAGTGAGTAGGTGTCGTGCAAGTCCTTCCTTGCATCCCATTGGTTATCTGCATGAGAAATATCCTCAAATTGCGTAGGGCTTGAGTAGGTGGATGATCCCTGGCCACTTGCAAGCTTGGCGTTCAACTGCTGCACTGACAAGAACCATACCTCTTCCGTCACTGCGCGACATGGCAACGTCTAGATGGCACAAAACCTTCCTGAATCCTTATTAGCTCTTGTTGACGAGAGTCCACGTCAGCCTTAACTTTGTAGGCATAATAGAAGCTATTCCTTGATTTTAGAGTTCTTTCAACAACATATCCGTCTACTCCATCCAATAAGGATGCGATCGATATCTAAAAATATTTCATTGGCTTCATCATCCAATCCATCTTAATAGATTTTTAGCACATATTCGATGTACATTCTAATCTCTTGGTCTCTTTCCAAATAGAAAATAGAAAAGAACCCAAAATTTTAAAAACGACGGAGAACTTTTAGGATCAATTATTACCTCTTTTGAGAGTTCCAGATAACTTTCCCCAGGATTGTGATCTTCAAACGCATACGAATTAAAAAGCATAAGATCTTCAACAGGCAATACTCCCTCAACATTGCATCCACTCCACATTCCTTCAACACTTGTTCATCTCCCGAGAAGAACCTATTGCAGCAGGTCTTCAAGAATTATCGTTCGTAAAATCAAATTTAGAAATTCTTTATGGTAAATATCACTTAAATGATATTTAGAAACATAATGGAATCTAAATGATATTAACGACATGTCGTTTATTACATCGTAAACCGACGTCATTTAGTAGTTAGAAAGACACCGCTTGGCAAAGAGAACATGTGTTTTTCTTGTAAAACGACATTTGGTTACAACAAACAGAACGCCGTTGTTCAATAGAAAATATAACCACAACAATTCATGATCATAAACCGCTGCGTAGTCTATTTTCATTGATTCTACCAAACAATTTCTCAACCCATTTCCAATATTATCACTTTTGGTCTTGAAGAATTGTTGTTCATTACTTAAATTTAAATTTTTTTTTTTTTTATACATTAGAATCTCTCTGTAGTAATACTCTCTATAAGAATAACCTTCATGCAGTCATAAAAAATTATGGTCCTAACTTGTGCCAGTTATAAATAAGAATAAATTTCACATTATAATAAGTTATAATTTTTCTAAGTTTCGTCTTAAGGAACTTGCATCTACATAGTAGCAATTATATGTATATTGCAAAAAAAAAAAAAAAATTATCTTGCATTAAAGTTTAAGATGAAATAAAATATTTATCTAAAGTTGTTTGAGACAATGATTTATGCTTTAGAGTTGTTACCATATCATTTATCTTGCAAATATGTAATAAGTCGCCGGCATGGACACTTTCTTATTAAAGCCAAAATATTTCTAGCTTTTCAAGTATGTTTATAGTTTCTTGACATGAAACTTGTGGTATTTTCGTACTATAATCCTCAAGAGTATCTCTTTCCTCTTCTTGTCTAATTTCAATAATGATTTATTCTTCAATTAAAATATACACGGCTTGTTGCTCATTTGGATGATTAAAGAAAAAATTAATATCCATTTCATTAGTGTAGTGAAGTTGTCGAATATGTTCACTCAATTTATTTGTACTACTGAAACATGAATTATAAAATCAAAAATCAAAACAATAATTCTTGTAACTACACCTCTATTTGGGGGGGGGTGGGGGTGGTGCTTTGATCATTTATAGAAATAACAAATGGTATGACACATCATTTCACTTGTCAAGGACATGTTGTTTCTTGCATTCTCAAGATACACGACATGAAGTTTACCGTAAAACACCTCGTTTTAATCATATAAACATGTCATGTGAAACCAAAGCATCGCTGTTTATTTAACGACATGTCTTACTTATTAACTACTAGCAGATAACCTCATTATGTTAATCTTAATATTATAAAGCCTTTGTTTTATGATTCTTGGTGGATTTAAGTGATATTTACCATCAAGAACTTCTAAAATTAAAAATCATGCATGTACCACATAAGTTTGTTCTAAGAAAAATGCTAGAGGTATAAACGCTCTTACAAAGAGTCTTTGTACAACTGCCACATCACTTGCCCTCTCTCTTGTCTCTTTCTTTTAATTCTCTTCTTCCTCTCCCTCAATCTTCTCTCCGTTTTGCAGATCTAGGAAAAAAAACCTAATTGTTTTTCTTTTTCCTTTATCATTGATTTTCTAAATTTTTTTCTCGCCACTCTTATCTCCTGTATCTTCTTTCTCTCCCGTCTTTTCTTCCTCTTCTTCTATTTCTTTTTCCTTTTTTTATTTCCCTTATATTTTCTCATGGAAAATTCCCTCACTAATTTTTTCTACATTCTACTTCACATTTTCTTGGGAAATTACATCTCTAAACAAACATTATAATACTAGTAAGCAAGTTTGTTCATAACCAAATTCAAACTCTTTAATCTTGGAAATATGTTTGCCCCTCCTCCCCCCAAAGAAACCTAGGAGTAGTCCCTGAAACATTAGCAAAGTTTGTTGAAAACTTCTGCAAAGTCATTGCATTTGTTAAACTCATAGGAATCTTCCAAGACTCAAAGGAATTATAATCAAGGCTTATATTTTGCAAAGAAGTTAACCCACAAAAGAAATCCGGGGAAAATATGAAAAATTTTTGTTATTAAAAAGCACTTCTTGAAGAGAAATCAACCCAACAAGAGTTGGGATAGGCCCACTCAATTTGTTCTTCATCACCTCAAGTATAGTCACTGAAGTTAAGTTCCTGAGGTTCAATGGGAGAGTTCCTTTCAAGCCTAGTGAACCAATTTGGATCTTGGTAATCCGATTCTCTCTTCCATCTCTACATTGTTTGTTTAGAGATGGAATTTTCTGAGAACATGTGAACCAGAATGTAGAAAAAAATTTAGAGAGGAAATTTTCCTTTGTTTAGGGATGGAATTTTCTGAGAACATGTTAACCAAAATGTAGAAAAAATTTAGAGAGGGAATTTTCCATGAGAAAATATAAGGGAAAATAAAAAAAAGGAAAACAGGAAGAAAGAAATAGAAGAAGAGGAAGAAGAGACAAGAGAGAAAGACGATAAAGGATAAAAAAGAGTGGAGAGAAAAAGATTTAGAAAATCAATGATAAAGGAAAAAGAAAAACAATAGGTTTTTATTTTCTTATATCTGCAAAAAGGAGAGAAGATTGACCAAAGAGGAAGAAGAAAAGGAAAAGAAAGAGAAAAGAGAGAGGACAGGTGATGTGGAAAGTGATGACGTGATAACTGATGCGGCATATGCACGTCACTTTGTATAAGAGTCTTTGTACCTCTAACATTTCTCTTGTTCTAATTCTATACAAAAACGATATGTTGTATATTTTGATGAATATCAGTTGATCCCCTAATCTCTCTCTATTTATCATAAAAAGCCAAAAAAAAATTATTCTTGTGGATCTAACTCCTAAGTGATATTTTTGGAATTTCAGGTTGTATAAAATTTACCTTAATTATTGTGGAAAAATGTAAAGTTAGTTTTAGAATATGAGTGGATACATAATTTTGTTCAATAAAATTTTATTCACAAAGGATCCAGAATAATTTTAATAAGCTTAAATAACAACATTGACGCTAGGACGTCGCAAGAAACCTCAATCTTGACGAGGTTAAAAACCCTACTATAGATGCCAATCGTAGTGAGGTTAGAATAACCCCACTATGGCAAGAATAGTCAAAAAAGATACCTTAGTTGGCTAAGCCAAAGATAATTATAACTTCAAAGAGGAAGAGAAAACAAATGTTTTAACTCTAAATATATTTAATAATATTCAAGGATGATTACAAAGGACAAAGTAAGGCTTTATTTATAGTCTTTCAAGTGAAAAAGTAAAGCATGTCTCTCCTATGTGGGACAAAATAAAAGTCAACATAAATTTAATTATTTAATTTCTTATCTTTTCATTTTTCTTTTATGCTCCCGCATCAAACACTCATATTCACAAAATATAGGATGAACTAATTAAACTCATATATATAATATAATTGAGCAAACAGTACTCTAGCATGATCATTAAACAAATCTTACTCAAACAAATACAACCTTAAATCTCAGAGACAACCATTTATTAAAAAAACTTCCAAATGGAGGGAGCAAAGGTCTCCAATGGTGGTCATGCAACGTCGATCCATAAAAGAGACGATAAACAAAGAAGAGGAGTACAAGAGCCAACTCCTAAACAATAAATAAACACACAACAACTCACGATGCCACAAACGGCTGCATCGACAAAAGGCTGCGTTGACATGATTCGCTCCAAACAATTTCTCGACCCATTTTTTGTAATAAGTCATGCACTTTAACTTTGTTGTTTGCTATAGATATAAAATGTTTACTAAGGAGAACATTGAGCCCCATCTCCATTGAGAAATTATTCTTGGCCTCCAGAGTACTTTTTATGCGATCTATGTCCATTCCATTAAAAAACGATGCAATATCTTCAAATATTTTCTTCGCTTCATCACTTAATCCATTATAACAAATTTTTAGCACTTCTAAGAAATTCACACCACCATTTCTCTCCAGCATATTCAGTGTACTTTCCCAATCTTGAGGTCTCTTGCCATATAGAAAGGACCCCAAAATTTTGATAAGAAATGGAGCGCCTCTAGCATATATTATTACCTTGTTTGACAACTCCAAAGAACGTTCCCCTGGATCATGATCTTTAAAGGCATACGAATTAAAAAGTATAAGAGCTTCGGCATGCAATAATCCCTCAACCTTGTGCGTTTTATCCACTCTACATTCTTTCAACACTTGTTCATCTCTCGTTATTATAATGATTCGACTACCTGGACCAAACCAACCAAGACCTCCGATTAAAAATTCTCTGTCCACCTTGTGTCACATTATCGAAAACCATGAGAACCTTTTTGCTGCCTGCGGATTTTTGTTTTGCATCAGAGCGGTCATCGTTTTTATCTTCAAGTGTTATTGCTGAAAGAATTTCTTGCTTTAGGGTACTTAGTCCATCACTTCTCTCAGCTTGTTCCTTAACATTATCGATAAAGCAATACCTGTCAAATTGCTCATAGATTCTGCGGTACACAACACTAGCAACAGTAGACTTTCCTACACTGACGAGGCCCCAAATTCCCACCGTGAAAACGTCTTTGGATCCCATGGATAACAAAGATTCAATTTTCTCGATATGTTTTTTTATACCAACCAGTTCCTTTTCTTTAACGAGCGACAGATAATTCAGTTTTTCATAAATGTCACTCACAATTTGTTGTACAAGTACTGCTTCATGCCTGCAGTAAGAGATATATTACACTTCATAACCAGTAAAAATTATTTTTTCATACAAACTGATGTGTTGATAATTAAATATCAATTAAATAAATTAAAGGAAATAATGTGTCAAACATGCAAGATTGTCACACCAGTTTGTAAACAATAATATCTATCAATAATTTGCATACAACATCATTACTATGCATACCATTTCTTTTATAAATATAAAAATTCAAAGAGTAAATACTTAATAGTTTTCTGAAAAAAGAAATATAAATAATAATTAATCTTACATATGAAACTTTTTTCCTTTGGTCAGCTTGGGGGGCCAAAATGTTATGTTGAATGAATGAAGGGATCAGTGAAATTAGGAAGATAAATTATGGGGGCCAGATGAGTTTCTTAAACTGGGTGGTCAAAGTGTAAAAAAATTATTATAAAGAGACAGAAAAAATGTACTTTTTTATTAAAAATAAAAAAAAAAAAAAAAAAAAATTGAGACCGGGTGACCACTCAGGCCTGCGTGTAACTCCGCCTGGTCAGCTTATGTGTACACACACGTCCTCATATGTTTTGTTATGGCATAAATATTAAAGGCTAGAAAATTTGTGGCGAGAATACTAACGATAGATGAATCCAAACAGATAGGTGGCTACTTCTGTCAAAGTAGTCCTCCATATGTCTGACTTCTCCTTATAACGTTCTTCAAGCTTTGAAAAAGCAGCCCCAAAAGATCAGATTGCCTCCTTACATGTGTAGGTTCTACATGGTAGAAACTGGTATTACAATCTGTTGACGCTCTTTCTTGTTTTAAGAATCACTTCAAGTTCTTAAGGCCATTTGGAAGAGGCATAGTCTCTGACAAAAGGATAACTGAAATGTTGAACGGTCAATGGCACTCAAAAGAGCCGGCGTCAGTTCATCTCCTATTACGATGATCATCAAGAAAAGTTTTAATATTTCGCCGAATCAAAGCTGCGTAGAGATGGCTGGTAAAGCAAGGCGTGTGTCCGCACCTCTAAAACTGAGGAAAACATCATACTTCTCCTCTAAGGCCATTCCAGTACAAGAAGCAGCCATAGCCATCACACAATATTCACCATACAAAATTACAAATACAAGATAAAAAGATAAAAACTTAATTACAAAACACCATTGCGCGCCTAATGGGCAACGTATCAGGAACCCACTATGAAATTTCTAAATCGACTTGACGTCACCTTGTGTTTCCGTTCTGTTCCTTAAACCAACCCGGATTAGTGTCTAAAGGGGAATAATCTATGAAATTTCAATGTCGACTTGGCCGGGACTAATCTATAATTGGTAATTGCTTTGTTTTTTTACTTTTATTTCAACAACCACATGGAAGATGTTTAATATATGTATATTTAATTAAGTAAATGAAATTTTTATCATACATCGAATCAAGGAGGACAAATTCGCTTTGCCCGCCATACACGGCACGGCAGACACTTACATATGGCGGGCGGCTAAGCATAGTACAGTAGGTGATTGTCGTTCAAGTTTGGAAACCTTTATTTTATTCTTAAATGAATTTGATTAAAAAGAAAAAAAAACAAAGAATATGATAACTTGTACCATTATTCTTTTTAATCCAATTGTTGTTGATCAGTATTTCTACTTTCTCTTACGTTGTTGACAATCTGTTCATTTAGCATGTTATCTCCAGGTTTTCATTAATTTACAGCAAGTTCTTTTATGCCAAGAAGATCGAACCGATGACATGTTACCAAAACAAGAATGAATATTTCCAGTTTGCAAACTTGCAATATACATGCTGCATATTGTAGCCAATGTTCTGAAACCCGACCCGTGCAGTGACCCGACCAGGCGACTGGGTCCTGGGTCGGCCTGTTTAATCAGGTCAACCGGCAGGTCAGTGTGATGACATCAGCATACCAAGAAAAGCTGAAAATTCCTGAATACTTATAAATTCAATACCAAACATCAATAACAAGTTCCCACAATCAAAGTTTACATCCAACTACATATTCAATATCAAAATTCATAAAGAAACGAAAACAAACTTCATTAACAATTCCCAATTAATTCTCATTTCATCAAGCCATCAACTCCAATTTCACTTTGATGTCAGCTTCATTTCTCACATTCATTCAACCTGAAAAAATATATCAGTTTGTTAGCTGATTGTAAACAGTAAAGAATAACCTCAATTCATTTGTAAAATTTTATTGATATTATTTGTATTAAAACCAGGATACCTAAGAATCTTTTGAATTATATTTTTGTTCAACTAAGTATCGTAATTCCTAACACTCATTTTTGCAACATTTTAACTTGTTACAAACAATTTTATATAACAAAATATACCAGAGAAACTATAATGCTACATGATTGATTGCAAATAACAGGAAGTACATTTCTAGTCCAATGCAACTATAGCATGTATCTTCTCCAACAAAGTAACATTCAGCATAACATTTCATTCTCTATAAAATCAAAACATTGGTCTCAATTCATCGAAAATATAGGTCAATGAAAGACTAAGAAATGCCACAGTTACAAGCTAAAACATTCTCCACCGCAAGTAACTACCCTCTTTAAATCTGTCAAATGAAAAGCTCTTAGTTCACAGTCATTAAAAACAAAACCATATACAATAGCTTTAGAAGTTAACAAGATCAAATGCTCATGACTCTCTTTAAATAATTAAATCTGTCAAATGAAAAAATCTTAGTTCATAATCATTAAAAACAAAACCATATATATTCAATAGCTTTAGAAGTTAACAAGATCAAGTGTTCATGACTCAGGTAAAGTATATGATTTAACAGATCAGGCAAAAAATCAAAATGGAAACAATGAAAAATTATTAAGCAGTTCAATATTAATGAAAGTAATTGATTCAACCAAACAGATCCTAAAACGATAATTAATAATTTAATAGTAAATTTTAGACATCCATAACTCTCAATAAACTGAATTTGCAACCAAGAACGAAGGAAAAATTTAATAATTAGAGAAAGGTTAAAATAAAGGTGAACCAGCACTTCAAAAATTTCCAAATAAATACGTGAATAAACATTGAAAAACAAGAAAACCACAAACTGATAAAAGACAGCGAACGCAACTTAGATTTCATTACTCCCAATTCCTCTACCTGCAGTTGCAGTCTGCGGAATGAACTATGGGGCAATCAAATCAGCAATTCCTCAAAGTCTAGGGGACCCATGTCTAAGGCTGTATTGTTTCATGGATTGTGTAACAAAAATATATTGTATATGTGCATGTAAGCATGCATACCGTGCTCACTATATGATAAACCAAAATGCCAATAATAACAAAATCATAATTGGTTATAAATTAAACAGCTGAAAAACCATATCACTTCCGCTATTTTATCCAATGAATGCATGGAGTAAAAGTCTTCAAAATGCATGTCAATTGATTCACTTCCCCTTCTTTGTGGCTAAGTCTTAGCATGCATATTTCCGACCAACAACTAATACTGATTGGTAGCATGAAATCAAGTGGAATTAGAATCTCATTCTCTAACTTCATAAAGAATACAAGATACAATTTGCCAATTCTAACTGTAGGACGAAAGCCTCTGTTGTTGTCAAATATACCTTGAAAGAAAATGCATAATACAAAACAACATTCAGCCGAATCTAGTATCGGTTGATCTATTTGTGAATTCTCTCATTCTTTATGGTAAATATCACTTAGATCCAAAAGAATCTTAAATATCAGGTTTGAACGATATTTAGAAACATAATGGAATCTAAATGATATTAACCAGTACGACATGTCGTTTATTACATAGTAAACCGACGTCGTTTGAGTAGTTAAAACGACACCACTTGGCAAAGAAAACGACATTTGTTTTTCTTTTGTAGAATGACATGTCAGTTACAATGAACAAAACGACGTCGTTCAATATAAAATGCCAAAACGATAGCATTTTGGTAGTGGTGACATGTCGTTTTTAGCATGCAATAGTCTTAGAAACCGAAATAAGGCCGTTTTGATTAATGTGAGATGTGATTTGAATCCCCATTCCCCAATGTATATCTTTATACCAAAAAGGCCCTACTTGCATGATTCTTAATTTCTTATGGACCTAAGGGACATTTACCATCAAACTTATGAAAGTTTACAAACGACAGTCCTTTATCTTGGCCTTCGAAAATGACACATCATTTCCTTGCCTTATTTGGTTGTCAACACCGGCATTTTTACTAGACGAAACGATAGCGTTTTCTTTTGATGTATAATATGTTTGCTCGTTGAACGACATGTCATACATTTGATGAATATTATTTAACCTACCAATATTTATCTTTATATCGGAAAAGTAAATCCTACTTTCATGATTCTTATTGGACCTAAGTAATATTTGCCATCTGAACTTATGAAGTTTATAAACGAGTTGTCGTTGATTAGGGGCCTGTGAAAACGTTTGTCTGTAGTCTGTACTACTGTATGTGAGAAGAGCCGGACTTTTATGATTCATGTGTACTAAGTGATGTTTACCATTCTCAATAATGTGAATCTAAATTAAGAAAAATATCCAGTATAATGTCTCTCCAAATCANGTCACAACAAAATAAATAATGTCCAACACTAGGGTGAGGAAACAAAATGAATCTGGAACCTTGTATTGCCACCAAATTTTCTGCTTGATATCATCATCATAGTCAAATCCGCCCACAACCTGAGGCAAGGTCATAAGCCAAAATGCCGCAATACTGGGGTCCTTCATGCTGTGAACAATATGCTGCAACAGTAAATATTATGAAGTCATTATCACTCAGTACGCTTTAACTGTCCAACAGCTATAGAAAACTTGAAAATACACTCACTAATAAAATTAATAGTAAAGAACTATAGAATAAGACATGATACTAACCTCATATGGATAATCCATCTTTCTCAAGACATTGTAGGCTTTCCACGGAGGCTCCATGATCTGCAGAAAGGAGAACGCAGTATAATCCATAAGGATAAAAAATTGCATGAGTTAAAAAATATCCAAGTAGAACCCATTTAGCAATGTAAAAGAGAATCTTTTATTTGTAAGAAACTTCTCCCACAGAAAATTTGGTGTCAGACAACGGAGGTTACAAAAATCATTTCTACACTCTCCAGCACTATTGTGCATGGTTAAAGGAGAAGCACCTTCCTACACCAAAATTATGGATAATGTTTTTGAGGTCACCATATAAACATTTTTATGAAACATTACATGCTTGATAATAGTGTTACTCTATATGATTCTTATAGAAAATGAATCATGAATTTTACAAAATGCAGACACACAGAAGTAAAGCCATTGTCTTTTCTAGATATTCAAGTGTTGCCATGTTTGAAACTCCATGTCAGTTTATAAACACAACAGTTGTGTCTGTATCTACATATCCTAGCATAATATCAAAGTATTAGCAAGTTCACAAAACAACTCACATCATCTGCAGAGATAGTGACTTGTAATTTGTGTTTGCATTCAGGACAGCCCATGACACCCTGAAAAAATAAAAAAAAAATAAAAAAATTCATTCAAAGGTCAAAATCCATATAAATACAGATTACATGTATGCCCAGCTCCTGGGTCACCACAAATTATTGTCACAGATAAGTTCATAACAAGGTTGAAATATCTCTCCCTAAACTGAATAAGAAAGGTGGAAATAACTAGATGGGCATATAAAGCAATAAATTATCTGGGATACTAGAACTTTCAGAATATGAGACAGCACAAAATTACATTCACATGAAGCCCAAGAAAACACAGTGTAAGGGGAAGCAACCCCATGGATTGAATTGAGTGGGTTAGGCATTTGGTTTCAACCAAAAGATCAGGCGTTGAATTCCTCTTGGACCCACCAACTTAGGATATCATATACCATAAGTGTGCGGGCTTTGTAGATATGCTCATTGTCACCTACTATAGAACTCAATGAATCCATAGAAATGTTGGGGGATTATTGAGTATCAAGAAAAAATATATATATACAGTCACATAAGCTATGAAATAAAGCTCTCACTGTTCCATCACAAGTCGGGCAATCTTTCGATGGCAATGGTGAGTTAAGATCAATTGTAGATGGAAGGTGCACCAACTCAGCCCGATTATCAACAATGGCATCCGCAACACGTTCAGCAGTTGCCTTCTCTCCACTACAAGAAAATCCAAAACATAATAATAACTAATAATAAAAAGTAATATAAGCATCAAATTACTTTGGTTGGATTTATGCTTCTATACATAAACTGAATGATGATAATAATTTATAGTATTCATATTCAATTCCTTGTCCTCTCAAATCTAAATTTAAGACTAGCGAAAAGAAAATGTACATCCCCCTAACAAACCAAAGAAGAGCTTGTAATGTATTATCAAAACTGACTGCAAATCAACATACCTTCTCAAGGTGTAATCTTTTACTTGGTACTGCACTTGCCCTGATCCTCGGCACATAGTACACCGCAATGCCTGCCATCCATTGCATGTACGACAATGCCTGCATTTCATAGACCAATCTCACATAAGACAGCATGTTAAAGCCCAAAAAAAGTACTTGCGTTCTTCAATTGAAACCAAGCTGATATGAACAATTAAACATATAAGTTGATATCACTTCCAATTCATCAGCACAAAATACCTGGTAAAATATCATCATTCAACTCAGTTTAATAGATGAAATTCCAGTACATGGTTTTTAAAAACTATAACTTGCTATGTTATAATATCAAATGATTACACAACTAAAGCAAAAAACGATAAAATGACACTCAGAATATCACAATATCAAGAATTCCATTACAACCAGAATAAAACAAATAACGACAAAAAGCAAGGACCAAAATAAAAATTCCAAAGATATCGAAAAGCACCTCTGGCATACCACCTTCTTGCCCAGCTCTAGTGCAATATCATAGGTCCCAAGTGTAGCAATTGCCTGCAGTTAATCCATGGGATCAACTAAACGAATAAATTTAAGGCATTTGAACGAGGGTTATATATATGAAACAACTTATAAATTAAGAAATTAGAACTTGCAACACAAAAAGGTATATATGCTAAATCGCAAACACAAATCAAACGGTCAACAAATTAAGCAATACCAATTAAAAAATGACCATAATCCTTCCAAAAACCATAAAACACCAGGTGACCAAACACAAGAAGCATAAACTACGCAAAATTGCAAAACACAACATAAGCCTATCCATCTATTCTTCAACCAATAACATCATTTTCCAATTTAAAGAACCACCATCTCTTTGCCGAGTCCTCTGTAACAAGATATAAGCAAGCCAGTTACAGTATACACATAAAAAACCAGCTAGATACATGTTCTAAGTACCAACAAAAGCCTTTCATCAGTTACTAGAATATATATTTAATTAAGAAAAAAGGTCACAAAGTAGAACCGAAAAACCTTCTGATTCTTATTCTGTTGTTTCATTAGAATAGGCTGAGAAAGAACAGTGTTGTCAATGTTTCTGAATGTATGGCCTCACCTTCTCCTCCAACACTCATTCAATGATCAACAAAACAGATAAAAGCTCATTGGACACAAAATTATGATTGTTGGCAATTGTAGCCCTATTTCAGAGACTAAGATGTCTGAAAATCAGTGTACAAGAAACTGTGAGAAAGTATTCAGGAAATAGAGGTCATTTACAAGGGAAATATGCTCATGAGCTTTTCTCCTGATTTATTAAAGGTTTAAATATTAATTCCAAGATATATGGAGTTTCTACTTCAGCCTATACTTTTATAAGCAAGTTTTGAAAACTATAACACAGAATTACACATTATTATAGGACATAATAAATACTGTGATGACTGAAAAAATGATGAGTCGAAACATAACATATATTCACTCGGCCCAATAAACATTAACGGTACTAACCTTATCTTGTCGCCATTTAGTTTCCCACTGAGTATCCAAAATTTTATCAGCCATTTCTCTTTGGGCATTAAGAAGAATAGTCTTCCATACAACTTTTTCGGGTCTTTGAGATCCTCCTCGCTCCAAGAAGAGGCATTGAGTGGAAGGTCAAGTTCTGTCAATGCTGAGCAGTTAGTCAATGTACATTCCAACATTATCAACAGAGTAAAAAACACATGAATAATGGAAAACAAGAATATTGTATGAAGAGTAACAGAGGATACGCACACCCCAATTTTGAGGCGTGGCGGAGGATCAAGCTTCATGACTTCTGCTTCTAGAGCTTCTTTGGCCTTGTAGTAAGGGATTTTTCACTATAAAAGGGTCTTCCCTGGCACGGACAGGATCTATGGAGATTAAGCCTGAAAATGATAAATGATTTCAAATCAAGAACTTTCAGCAAATATAAAATACAATATTTACAACTTGCATGGAATCCCAAGTATCACTCAATACAATGCCTTATGGTGTCCATAAAAAATAAATAAAAAAATAAAAACAAATAGACCAAAGCCATGTCATCACAATTTTAATGCATTAAGCTCATAAAGCATATTCTCCACATAGACAGATCTTTAACTCCCATAAAGACTAGTACTTCTCATATAGGAAAATCATATTATTGAACCCAAAGTGTAAATGAGATTCATAAGAGGAAAGATTACTGTTCGGAGATTATCCTACTTCCTGCAAGTGTTCCCAGCCAGGATTTCGCTTGGCCACCACCTCCCGAAGTTGATCATACCGCATAGATTCCTACTCCACAAATATCAAATATCAAATGTAACATTTACACCCAAATTTCTACCTGCAGGTGCAGTCTGGGATATTAACTATGGGGCAATCAAATCAGCAAATCCTCGAAGTCTAGGGGACTCATGTCCGTGATTGTTTATACGAAAAACAAAAATGCCATAATGACAAATTAATAGGTTTTAAATAAAAAAGCCGAAAAAACCATATCAATCTGCTATTCTACAAAGTTTTTAATCTTGAAGACCACAGAAAATGTTAGAAGGTCAACTGGGAATGACTTTATCCAATTAACGCAAGGAGTAAAAGTCTTAAAATTGAAGTCAATTGATTCACTTCCCCTTCTCTATGGCTAAGGCTTAGCATGCATATTTCCGGACAACAACTAACACTGGTAGGTAGCATGAAAGTGAGTGGAATTAGAATGTCACTCTCTAACTTCCTGAAGAATCACGTATTTCCCAATTCTGACTGGCGCAAAAACCTGTTGTAAACTACACCTAAGAAAATGCATAATTTAATGAAAATTTTACGTGCATCTAGACTTCTTCATTTCTTACCGTGAGAGATGCGGAATTTTAACTTAAACACAGGAAAAAAAAAAAAAAAAAAAAAAAAAAAAAACCTCATAAGCAATGTATGCCAGCAAAAATAAACAAGAAAACACGGTCACAACAAAATAAATAATGTCCAACACAGGGTGAGGAAACAAAATGAATCTGGAACCTTGTATTGCCACCAAATTTTCTGCTTGATATCATCATCATAGTCAAACCGCCCACAACCTGAGGCAAGGTCATAGGCCAAAATGCCGCAATACTGGGGTCCTTCATGCTGTGAAACAAACACATCATTTCCTTGCCTTATTTGGTTGTCAACACCGGCATTTTTACTAGACGAAACGATAGCGTTTTCTTTTGATGTATAATATGTTTGCTCGTTGAACGACATGTCATACATTTGATGAATATTATTTAACCTACCAATATTTATCTTTATATCGGAAAAGTAAATCCTACTTTCATGATTCTTATTGGACCTAAGTAATATTTGCCATCTGAACTTATGAAGTTTATAAACGAGTTGTCGTTGATTAGGGGCCTGTGAAAACGTTTGTCTGTAGTCTGTACTACTGTATGTGAGAAGAGCCGGACTTTTATGATTCATGAGTACCTAAGTAATATTTACCATTCTAAATAATGTGAATCTAAATTAAGAAAAATATACAGTATAATGTCTCTCCAAATCAGACTGAATCGGCGTTGTTGGCCGGCCAGCCACTTTGATTTACATTGTAAATATATGCAAATAAATAATACAAGAAATTATTCGTCCACAATCCACATTATCAAGAAGACAAGAACCATAAGAGCTTCTTGCCGGCAGACCTCTCAGGTGGAGGGGATTTCATTAGTCGGAGAGTTTCTATTGCTGCAGGGAAGGTTTGGTTCATACTTCTCTCTGCTTGTTCCACCACATTATCACGCCTGTTGCAATTTAGAACAACAAATTGCGGCAATTTTTCCGTTGCAATCTAGCTTGCGACTGTTGACTGACCAAGCGGCAAAGATTTTTTCAATTGTTTTTTTATAATATAACATTGTGTTATTTTGGTAATTAATTCGTGTTTTTCAATTTGAATGTTTTTACTTCAAAAGATTAGTATGTACCCTTTTTTAATAACAAAATTAGATTAAATGAGCGATTGTTTGTTTTGGTTGGATTACATATGAAAACTGTTCACCTCTCACTTTCAGTGGCCAAAAAAAACATATCTTCTCCGGATTTATTTGTTATATTCACATAGCAAGTAGCAACATTTCACTACTAGCTGGGGCAGGTCACATTAGCAGGCAATGTTTTAATAACCGGGGTGAAACCTAACAAAGTTGTTGGATCCTGGGTTGATCGGTTTAACCGGATATCCAAAAGTTTAAAATTCAACAAACACACCCCTAAAGTTCATTAAGTCCCTACAAGTTTGAAATGTAGCAAACACACCCCAAATATAAATCGACGGTCGATTGGTTGGCAGCAACGACACACCAAATGCAATCCCAACCATCCCTTGAGCCCATTCCCCATAAAATATACCCAAAATCTAGCTAAAATCGAACCATCAGCGTAGACAACTGTTGCCATCACCCCGAAAATACTCCCCTCAATCTCCTAACCAAAACTCATCTTACCCCAACCATGTTCGCCTCGCTAATCACCAACAGAAGCCGACTGTTGCCGTCGCCCTTTTTTTTTTATTTCCAATCTATTCACTTACCAGAAATCACCTTCATCGCCATCATTGCACTCACTAGCCCCACCGACCCTTCCTCTTCAAAAGCCCCAACATCCCAACCTTCAATTGTTCACCGATCATCATCCCAATGTCTAAGGTTTTCGATGAACAGAGAAATTGGTAACTCAGCTAGATGAAGGCCCCCAGTCCCGATTAAACCGGTTCAACCGAGCCAGGTTTTAAAACACTGTTAGCAGGTGCAGGTCTGCCCTACTAATGCTATTAGACTAATAATCACCATTAGACACAAATCTTCAATCATTCCAACACTGACTTTGGATCTGATTAACTCACATATCAATTTAACCTAATTTCTACTTTCACCATTTTTCATTAGCAGCGACTAATAAACTGAATAATTCAAAAGAATAAAAATTCCATCAAGAAGTTGACTGCACTAGAATAAACAAGCAATAAAAGATCTTACTTGCTGTTAGAATATGGTATTACTTTTGTTGTTAAGGCCTGTAGTTCACTATCTCAGACAAAAAGTAAGTTATCCTCAACGATATTGAGTCAATGCATGTGTAGTGAAATGCCAAGATGTGTCTCTGCTTTTCTCAGAAATTTTGATGCCGTTGAACTCTAACCATGTTGAGCTGATTCGGAATTGCATAAGACAATCTGAGTTCTCTTTTACATCCAGAAATTTTTATACCAATCAAATACCAAGGAATTCCAGAAGGCCTAGAAAGAAAACGGAAAAATTCCAGGTTTCAATTTATATCTTGTCTATTACAGTACAGTAAAACTGTATGGCAGCTAAGAAGTAAAATCCAATGGTCCGTAAAAAGCTTGAGATTTTCTATAGATGCCAGCTTAGTGCATCGAAATAAATTTTCAACCCATCTCAAAAAGTTGATAAGCGTGAATAGTATTAGAGAACAGGGAGTGCCAGTGGGGGAGCCTGAATTCTCCGGGAGGAATTACAAATTATACAACATGAAAATTAAAAATAAAAAAACAAATGAACAAAACAACAGAAGTATTGTCATGGCACTGACCAGATGAAGAACCGGTTGAAATAATCTTGTTAAAAGAACCACCATCTCTTTTGCCGAGTCCTCTGTAACAAGATATAAGCAAGCCTCAGTTACATGTATACACATAAAAACCAGCTAGATACATTGTTCTAAGTACCAACAAAAGCCTTTCAGCAAATCATTACTATGAATTATTTATTTAATTAGAAAAAGGTCACAAAGGTAGAACCGAAAACCTCTCTGATTCTTATTCTGTTGTTTCATTAGAATAGGCTGAGAAAGAACAGTGTTGTCAATGTTCTGAATGTATGGCCTCACCTTCTCCTCCAACATCTCATTCAACTGATCAACAAAACAGATAAAAGCTCATTGGACACAAAATTATGATTGTTGGCAATTGTAGCCCTATTTCAGAGACTAAGATGCTGAAATCAGTGTACAAGAAACTGTGAGAAAGTATTCAGAATAGAGTCATTTACAAGGGAAATATGCTCATGAGCTTTTCTCCCTGATTTATTAAAGGTTTAAATATTAAATTAAGATATATGGAGTTTCTCACTTCAGCCTATCCTTTTAAGCAAGTTTTGAAAACTATAACACAGAATATACACATTATTTATAGGACATAATAAATACTGTGATGACTGAAACTGATGAGTCGAACATAACATATATTTCACTCGGCCCAATAAACATTAACTGGTACTAACCTTATCTTGTCGCCATTTAGTTTCCACTGAGTATCCAAAATTTTATCAGCCATTTCTCTTTGGGCATTAGAAGAATAGTCTTCTCATACAACTTTTTCGGGTCTTTGAGATCCTCCTCGCTCCAAGAAGAGGCATTGAGTGGAAGTCAAGTTCCTGTCAATGCTGAGCAGTTAGTTCAATGTACATTCCCTAACATTATCAACAGAGTAAAAACACACATGAATAATGGAAAACAAGAAATATTGATGAAGAGTAACAGAGGATACAGCACACCCCAATTTTAGGGCCGTGGCGGAGGATCAAGCTTCATGACTTCTGCTTCTAGAGCCTTCTTCCTTGTAGTAAGGGATATTTTTCACTATAACAGGGTCTTCCTGGCACGGACAGGATCTATGGAGATTAAGCCTGAAAATGATAAATGATTTCAAATCAAGAACTTTCAGCAAATTATAAAATACAATATTTACAACTTTGCATGGAATCCCAAGTATCACTCAATACAATGCCTTATGGTGTCCATAAAAATAAATAAAAAAAATAAAAACCAACTAGACCAAAGCCATGTCATCACAATTTTAATGCATTAAGCTCATAAAGCATATTCTCCACATAGACAGATCTTTAACTCCCATAAAGACTAGTACTTCTCATATAGGAAAATCATATTATTGAACCCAAAGTGTAATGAGATTCTAAGAGGAAAGATTACTGTTCGGAGATTATCTTACTTCCTGCAAGTGTTCCCAGCCAGGATTTCGCTTGGCCACCACCTCCCGAAGTTGATCATACCGCATAGATTCCTACTCACAAATATCAAATATCAAATGTAACAATTTACACCCAAATTTCTACCTGCAGTTGCAGTCTGGGATATTAACTATGGGGCAATCAAATCAGCAACTCCTCGAAGTCTAGGGACTCATGTCCGTGATTGTTTATACGAAAAACAAAAATGCCAATAATGACAAAATCTTAATAGGTTTTAAATAAAACACGAAAAACCATATCAATCTGCTATTCTACAAAGTTTAATCTTGAAGCCCACAGAAAATGTTAGAAGGTCAACTGGGAATGACTTTATCCAATTAACGCAAGGAGTAAAAGTCTTAAAATTGAGTCAATTGATTCACTTCCCCTTCTCTATGGCTAAGGCTTAGCATGCATATTTCCGGACACAACTACACTGGTAGGTAGCATGAAAGTGAGTGGAATTAGAATGTCACTCTCTAACTTCCTGAAGAATACAATATTTCCCAATTCTGACTGTCGGCAAAAACCTCTGTTGTAAACTACACCTTAAAAGAAATGCATAATTTAATGAAAATTTTACGTGCATCTAGCTATTTCTTCATTTCTTACCGTTGAGAGATGCGGAATTTTAACTTAAACACAGGAAAAAAAAAAAAAAAAAAAACCTCATAAGCAATAGTATGCAGCAAAAATAAACAAGAAAACACGGTCACAACAAAATAAATAAGTCCAACACTAGGGTGAGGAAACAAAATGAATCTGAACCTTGTATTGCCACCAAATTTTCTGCTTGATATCATCATCATAGTCAAACCGCCCACAACCTGAGGCAAGGTCATAAGCCAAATGCCGCATACTGGGGTCCTTCATGCTGTGAACAATGCTGCAACAGTAAATATTAGAAGTCATTATCACTCAGTACGCTTTAACTGTCCAACAGCTATAGAAAACTTGAAATACACTCACTAATAAATTAATAGTAAAGACTATAGAATAAGACATGATACTAACCTCATATGGATAATCCATCTTTCTCAAGACATTTAGGCTTTCCACGAGGCTCCATGATCTGCAAGGAGAACGCAGTATAATCCATAGATAAAAAATTGCATAGTTAAAAAATATCCAAGTAGAACCCATTTACAATGTAAGAGAATCTTTTATTTGTAAGAAACTTCTCCCCACAGAAAATTTGGTGTCGACAACGGAGGTTACAAAAATCATTTCTACACTCTCCAGCACTATTGTGCATGGTTAAGAGAAAGCACCTTCCTACACCAAAATTATGGATAATGTTTTTGAGGTCACCATATAAACTTTTTATGAAACATTACATGCTTGATAATAGTGTTACTCTATATGATTCTTATAGAAAATGAATCATGAATTTTACAAAATGCAGACACACAGAAGTAAAGCCATTGTCTTTTCTAGATATTCAAGTGTTGCCATGTTTGAAACTCCATGTCAGTTTATAAACACAAACAGTTTGTTCTGTATCTACATATCCTAGCATAATATCAAAGTATTAGCAAGTTCACAAACAACTCACATCATCTGCAGAGATAGTGACTTGTAATTTGTGTTTGCATTCAGGACAGCCCATGACACCCTGAAAAAATAAAAAAAATAAAAAAAATTCATTCAAAGGTCAAATCCATATAAATACAGATTACATGTATGCCCAGCTCCTGGTCACCACAAATTATTGTCACAGATAATTTCATAACAAGGTTGAAATATCTCTCCCTAAACTGAATAAGAAAGGTGGAAATACTAGATGGGCTATAAAGCATAAATTATCTGGGATACTAGAACTTTCAGAATATGAGACAGCCAAAATTACATTCACATGAAGCCCAAGAAAACCCAGTGTAAGGGGAAGCAACCCCATGGATTGAATTGAGTGGGTTAGGCATTTGGTTTCAACCAAAAGATCAGGCGTTGAATTCCTCTTGGACCCACCACTTAGGATATCATATACCATAAGTGTGCGGGCTTTGTAGATATGCTCATTGTCACCTACTATAGAACTCAATAATCCATAGAAATGTTGGGGGATTATTGATATCAAGAAAAATATATATATACACGTCACATAAGCTATGAAATAAAGCTCTCACTGTCCATCACGTCGGGCAGTCTTTCGATGGCAATGGTGAGAAGATCAATTGTAGATGGAAGGTGCACCAACTCAGCCCGATTATCAACAATGGCATCCGCAACACGTAGCAGTTGCCTTCTCTCCACTACAAGAAAATCCAAAACATAATAATAACTAATATAAAAAGAATATAAGCATCAAATTACTTGGTTGGATTTATGCTTCTATACATAAACTGAAGGATGAATAATATTTATAGTATTCATATTCATTCCTTGTCCTCTCAAATCTAATTTAGACTAGCGAAAAGAAAATGTACATCCCCCTAACAAACCAAGAAGAGCTTGTAATGTATTATCAAAACTGATGCAAATCAACATACCTTCTCAAGGTGTAATCTTTACTTGTTACTGCACTTGCCCTGATCCTCGGCACATAGTACACCGCAATGCCTGCCATCCATGCATGTACACATGCCTGCATTTCATAGACCAATCTCACAATAAGACAGCATGTTAAGCCCAAAAAAAGTACTTGCGTTCTTCAATTGAAACAAGCTGATATGAACAATTAAACATATAAGTTGATATCACTTCCAATTCATCAGCACAAAATACCTGGTAAAATATCATCATTCAACTCAGTTTAATAGATGAAATTCCAGTACATGGTTTTTAAAAACTATAACTTGCTATGTTCTAATATCAAATGATTACAAACTAAAGCAAAAAACGATAAAATGACACTCAGAATATCACAATATCAAGAATTCCATTACAACCAAAAAAAACAACATAACGACAAAAAGCAAGGACCAAAATAAAAATTCCAAAGATATCGAAAAGCACCTCTGGCATACCACCTTCTTGCCCAGCTCTAGTGCAATATCATAGGTCCCAATGTGTAGCAATTGCCTGGCTTAATCCATGGGATCAACTAACGAATAAATTAAGGCATTTGAACGAGGGTTATATATATAAACAACTTAAATTAAGAAATTAGAACTTGCAACACCAAAGGTATATATGCTAAATCGCAAACACAAATCAAACGGTCAACAAATTAAGCAATACCAATTAAAAATGACCATAATCCTTCCAAAAACCTAAAACACCAGGTGACCAAACACAAGAGCATAAACTACGCAAAATTGCAAAACACAACATAAGCCTATCCATCTATTCTTCAACCATAACATCATTTTCCAAAGAAGAAAAAACAAGAACCAGCCAAAAGCGCATTAAGTCACTGAAAATGACAGTATCACTAAAAAACTACCTAAAATCATAGCAAGATTACTTTAAACACATACCATTTCAACCCACACCGTTTTGAATTTTTAAAATTTTTGCAATCCAACATACACTGAATTTTCAATTTTAACTTATAATTGCCCACCATTACATAATTTAGCCCACAATTTACAATCCCATCTAAGCCAATCAAATACCACCCAAACAACATAAAAACAAGTCGATATTGATAAAACTTTAAAATACACGCACTTACAAAACAGAAGCGTAAGAAGCTTGGTAATGAACTCGGGAAGCCGCCCACGAGGTGCGGAGCCAGCAATGTCAAAAGCAAGAGAAGGGAGACAAGACCAGCTTAATCGGGAACTCCAACATGTCACTGACTTGCTGTCCATAACGAGCATTGAAAACTTGTATTGGTTACCTGCAAACTGTTTGAAGTTCGCTTATCATACGGTCCGGGCCTCTCGACATTGTGGAGACTGGAGAGTGAGAGTTAAGTGAAAGAGAGAAGAATGGATAGAGTTTTGTTCCTGAGTCAAGCGGGTTTTGTTGGCGATTTTGCAGGATGGGTTTATCCTGGGTTTTGGATTTAACTAAAGTTCAGTTTAGCCGAGTTCGTGTGACCAAACACACACGCTTTAAGCGTCTAAACTATTAAACTTGGGTTGAAAAGATTTTGTGTCATGTACCTAATTTTATTACAATATAATTAAGATTTTTTTATTAATAATTAATTAAATCTATGTAATTATATTTGTTGTTTTGTTGTAATATGCTTATAAATTCAATTAAAATAAAGATGCTATTTGTTTTTATAAATTGTTGTTACACAAAAATGCAATAATCGTAGACCCAATCAACCACGGTAGGATTTGATAGGATGTATACATGATTTAGAATAACCAGTCAAGAACAAATTAGAAAACCATAATGGAATGACAAAAAACAGTTTTAAAATGGTTCGAGGAGTTAGAATCAAGTCTACGTCCACTGATATATTATTATTTTATATTTGTTTTACACTCAGACTAATTACAAAGAAGAATATGATGAACAAAGATAAACTATCTTCTCTCAATGAGATATGTGTAGGAACAAAAAAAAAAAAAAGGTCTCTTTGCTCGGGCGGCTTACACGGATGAGAAAAAGAGAAAGATGTACCCCTGTTCAGGTAAAATATCAGTTTATATAAGTTGTCACAATGCAAACTCATAAGTGAAGTCTAACTTTTTGTCGGCTTTTAACTTGTCGACAGTGTCTAACTTGAAAACAGTTTTTAACTTGTAAACAGTTTTTAACTTGTAAACAGAATTAGCTTAAGGTAGGCTGACACATGACATAAATCTAACCATCGAATAATAGTAGATCCTTGGGACACCTAGTGGGAATTCATTCTTATTGGATTCATCAGACAACATAAATAATATTCATAATTCTAAAGGTATGTTTGCTTTTTTTTTTATCTTAAGTCTAAATGTAACTAATTTTAATAGATTAAATTTTTTTAGGTCTTTTTTTTTTTTTTTTTTTTAAGCTTATGTTTGTTTATCAGATTTAAGTAAAAACTTAAAATATTTTGCTTTTATTTGAATATAAAACCATCTAATCAATAAAAGGTTTTATTTTGTCAACAATACCCCTATTAATTTTATATAATTCAAATTTTGACAAAACCCCTTATGCATTATGTATTTTTAGTATTATTTTAACTTTTTAATAATAAATTTTTAAATATTACATCAAAAAATATATTGTAAATAGCATTGTTATCTTTAGTTTATATACATTTTTTTTTTTAATTTTCATAAATTTGATCAATTAAAATTTTGTTTAAAATATGGAAAATAGTGTATAACTAAATTATACTTAATAAAAATATATACGTCGAAACACTAGTTTTAAGATGTCTACACCGTATAGAAACAAATAATTTAATATTATAATCAAACATTGAAATATAAAAAACAAATATATTGATCAGACTTATATATTCATACATATTTAGATAATAGATGCATTCAACTTTCAGACAACAAAACAAATACCACGTAAGTCTACTAATGAGGTTATTATTAATATAATAGTATTGTATGTATCTAAAATTTGTCGATTGAAATAAATATTATGCACTCTCTAGTTAAACATGGAAGCTTCAAAGGGTAGTTGCAATATGAAAATGAGGTAAATTAATGGGGGACATTCCATTTGATGATTTGAATTTCAATATAAAAAAAATAACTATATGAGAAGGAAAGTTTAATTATCACTTTCTATATCATAGTATATATCTTTTTTTTCTCTTTTTTTTAATGATCGGGGTATGTTCACACCAATTTGTGGGCACCTTGATTAGGCCTTAGGACTCAAGCCCAATGTTGCAAGGTAAGCTACAAATATGGTAAGTGATCCCAAGACTCAAACTCAAAAAGTCAATGAAAGGAGTAAATTTTCTTGACTAACAGACTAACCCTTTAGGGTTTATCATAGTATATATCGTTCATCCAAAAAGTTTCATAGTTTGACAATTGATTCTTCTGAAGAATTATTAAAACGAAGCATTAATTGATCAAATCAATATTCTCAAGTTTCATATGATATTATTATTCCATAATTTTAACATCCCAAAACAAATACATAAACTTCACTTAATTATTGCATCCTTTTTCTAGCTTAAATAAAATTGATACCAAATCCACTAAACTTTTCTTTCAATATTTTTCCCGACCTTTCTGGCATTTCAGGAGTTGAATAATTTTCATGTTCTCAAGTCTCAACAGAATCCAATTTCTTTATCCTTTCTTTGGAAATGCAGAGATCTATAAAGCTCTCTGAATTGAATTAGCACAAATATCTTTAAAGCTTGGAACTAAACAATAAAATAAGTCATTAATTCCTTTTGGATCGGACCCGCGGGTCAACCCATACATGGGTGAATAATTTAGAATATAGGTCAAGCCTTGTAGATTCGTGGAAATTGAACCCGCACCCGACCTAGACTGTTTTGTCAACGAGTGTACCCGTATTTAAAAAAAAAATTAATAAAACAAAATCCCTAAAAAGATTGAAATCCCTAAAACGATACAAACAAAACGCACCAAAAGAAAAGTCAGTCTTGCTCACTTCACACGCAAAATATGACAGAAGATATTTATTTATCATTTCAAAATCTTTTGAATACCAATTTATCCATTTTGCAAACCTTGGGCATGCGGTCGTTCTGCTTTTGAGAGCTCACCCAATCAATTCCCTGTGAAACCGAAAGAAAAGTCGGTGTTTTGAGTGGAAAAAGAAAGAAACGGACAAGAAGACAATAAAGAGTAGGCGTGGAAGAAAGGGAGGCGATGATGGAAGGTGGTAGTGTGTCCCCTCCGGCGTACTTTAGCACCAACTCCTGCTTTCAAAGCCTTTGTTTTGTCTTCTACTTTCACTTTCTTTATGGGTCATGGAAGATTAAGAATAAAGATTTCATTTTTATTATTATTGTTTTTGGTATTTCTTTTTCGTGTATTAGTGATTATATATTTGTTTTCGATAGATTATATGATTGCTGGTCTTAAAGTGATGAGAAATTGAGTTGGTTTTAAATTTTGTGGTGAATTGAATTTAGAGTAATTGATAGTGGAGGTGTAATTATAAAAATAAAAACTACAGGAATTTAGGAGGTATAACTATCAGAATATAAAACTTTTATGAATAGTATTGGTACCCACGAGTCCACCATAAGATAGGGTGCGAGTCCAATATTTTGGATCCATTTATATCAACCCGTTTTGGATATGTACCATAGGACCTGGACCCGTATCTGACCTGTCTTCCCGTTTTGCCAGTTCTACAGTTGATACATGAAACTATAGAATAATTTTAAACAACGGGTGAATACTAATACAACATGAAGGCCAAATATAAGAAAAGTGAATGAGACGAAGTTGGGGTTATTTCGGTTTTACCCTCTTGTATATGCTCTTTTCGATCAAGCTTGAAAAAAAACCACGTATCATTAAAGGTTGAAAAAATCTCATTATACAAAGAAGACACATTATTAATTTATTAGTTAACAGTTTTTTAATGAGTAAACAACTTTTTCCCACCTGAAGATTTGCCATAATGACACTTTTCCACCCAAAAAGTTTTTAAAATATCACTTTTTCACCCAAAGTTTATATTCCGTTAATATCTAAAATACACTTTACTTTTTCAGCAGACGTTTGACGAGTTACCAAAAGCTATGGTCATAGGAGTTTTGTTGAATGGAGGTTGATGGATCAAATAGTAGTGACCGATTGAATATTCGTCGTCGAAATCAGCTAAAAATCAATTAAGAATAAGAAACCCTAGCTTTGCGGTGACTGGAAATCGACAAGAAATAAGATGTCAGAGTGTTGTAGAGAGGAGACCAGAGGTTTAAATGGTGGTGACGGAGAGAATTTTCGCCAACAGAATCCGCCAGAATCGGCTTTGGGTAGTAACAGAATATTAACTTTAGGTGGGGAAGTGGTATTTTGAATTTTTTTGGGTGGAAGAGTGTCATAAAGGCAAACCTTGGGTGGAAAAAAGTCATTTACTCGTTTTTTAATTAATGAAGTTGTCTCATACGATTATTTTTTTACTACCTATATAATTTCTTATTTTTGAAGCTTATTTCTATAATCCGGGGTTGCATTAAAAGGTAGCATTACTGATATTGAATTCAATTTGGATAAAAAGGTACTCCAATATTAGTCTCATTTGATTTAAAATGTGAAGACCTAATTCAAAATGCAGATGTTATATTTACTATGCATTTTGATGCAATATGGAAAGGAACTGATATTGAATTCAATTTGGATAAATGGGTACTCCAATATTAGTCTCATTTGATTTAAAATGTGAAGACCTAAATCAAAATACAGATGTTATATTTACTATTCATTTTGATGCAATATGGAAAAGAAATCATATTGACTGCTGGAATTATGCATCCTGGAATCAAGCAGATTATAAGATATCCAGGAGTAACTTTAGCAATTACTTTATTAAGATTATTTTGTAATTACACTATTGATTACATTCCTTATTTCATTCTTACATTTTTGTATAAATTGAATACCTTGTAAAGCACAAAATATACAGTACAAATATACAGAAAAGTCTTCCTACATTTTGTCCTCTTCTTGCATTCTTCGGCAACTTAGTTGTCTCTTTTGCATCTTGTTGCTCATATTCTGACATGGTATCGGAGCAATCCTTTAACTTCGCTTCTGCCCAGCAAACCCTCTCCAACCAGATTTTCAGAGTCAATGAAACAAGGCACTTGGATTGAGCATCCTTCTCCCTCAGCAAATCCTTCCTAGCCAGAGTTCCTGAACCTGGAAACAAGGTACTTGGGTTAGTAATTTCTCTACCAAAACCAAAATTTGTTTTTTCCCAGAAACTACAAAACTTTATCCAAATAACTTCCCTCATGGATTCAACTACCAACCCACAAATCACAACTCCACCAACAAACCAGTCCATACAAAGTCAAAACCAAAACCAAGATTCCGAACAAACCCAAATTCAATATGGCCTAAACCCATTTGGGTTCATGGGTCAAACACCCAACCAAACGGGACAAAACCCCTACCCAATATTCCAGCTTATGCCAAACACCTCCAATCGGCCAGAACCCGACGATCCACTCTACTCACCGGCGTCTGACCGATCAAAACTGGTGCTTGTCAAGCAACCTCTTACCGGCTCCAAAAAACATGGACACGTGACTTCTAGCGGTAACTGATCACGAAGGCCAAAAAAGGGTTAATCGATGGAACCATTCCCACACCCACTGAACCAAATCAAGCCAAGCACCGAATATAGTGTAACGCTCTTGTCCGAGCATGGATTAGCAACTCCTTGACCTAGGAGATTGTCGTCGGACTGCCACAGACAGAGAATGCTCAAGAGATGTGGGAAAATATAAAGGAGATATACGACCAACTTGATCTGGCCAAAGTGTTCACCTTGCGGCAAAACCTCGCCGATATCAAGCAAAATAACCTTCTAGTGACAACATATTTTAACCGATTATCAGCGGTGTGGAATGAGTTGGGTGCTGTCGAAGAACCCCTTGAGGCACCGACAACAATCCTTTAGCAGATTCAAAGAGGGAAGGATCAAGATAGATTGATCCAATTTTTGATGGGTTTAAATGATAGTTTTCTTCCTTTCAGGACTCAAATGCTAGCAACGTTGTCGGCGCCGCCACTCCGACGAACATACCAACTCATTGTACAAGATGAAAGCCAACGCCTGATCTCCCATGATGGTCTTACCGGTGACGTTGCTACCTTTACAAACAGCCAACAACAAAATTTGGCAGAATAAGTGAAAGGTGAAATAGGAAATGTGGGTACTTCTCATGAGCGGCGCCTAGGTTTGCAAGATGAGAAGATTGTTTTATATGGGAGTAAATATGGGTTAAATGGTTCAGATCCTATAGTGCAATCCCACGAGTCTAATGGCTCCAAGCCAAATTCGTTTTTAAATGCATCACATGGGTTAAATTCTACTACTTCAAATAGGCCAGCCTATTTCACATCAAATGGTCCACAACACATCAATGGAATTCCAATGCATCGAGGTCCAATAAATCTGGAAAAAGTGCACGATATTGTGATTATTGTAAAAGAAGAAATCACAATCATGACACTTGTTGGAAATTACATGGCCGACCACCCCATCAGAAATATGGATCTACAGTAAATCAGATTGATACACATACCTCTTTGGGCAACGGGATTTTAGCACCCACATTCAGTCCTAAGCAATACCAACATATCCTCTAGATGATCAATCAGGTTCCCCAGGCTAATACGGCATCCTATGCAGGTAAATATTTTTGTTTAAATTTCATTAAAGGTGATATCTAGATAATTGACTCAAGGGCTAATGACCGCATTATTTGCAATCCCAAGTATTTCTTGTTAGAATAGGTGCCCTAGAGCCAATCAATTATTGTAAAATTGACTCTGTAATAAATGTTTATTTATCAATAAAAGGCATATTTTTCTATATCATGTATGTAATGATATATGTCCTTAAGATGGTAGAACCGTGATGAGGGTATCAAGTGTTTCAAATCTTGATAGTGAGAACCTTATGATCACATATGGTGGTCATTCTAGAAACGTCTATAGCCTTAGTATTATTCTAACTAACGACATAGATAATACGGTAAGGCTATCATAGTGTTGAACGACCCTGTCGAAAGGCAGTGACTGATCTCACTTGTCAAGGTTGTTTGCCGACAACCTGATGCAATACATGGGTGCTCGCTAAAGGCAAGTTCACTGGATAGACCCACCAGAGGATTCTATATGGATGGTAACCCCAATGTCTATGGAATAAATCCTCTAACGGATGGTGGTGCATGTTACCCTTAGACTGGAGATCACCGGAGTGTCTTGTGCACCAATTGGTATAGTTTGACACTAGCCTAACGTAGTTATATTCAGAGCTATCAATACGGTAGTGATTGGCTACATTGAGAAGTGTATCGAGACTATGGTGGATCGACAAAGGATTCATCACTCCTGGGTACGGGAGAAGTTATCTCACTGGGTAATTCAATAAATGGCAATGACACTAAATCTGTGGCCACAGTGGGATTGAGTTTATGCTCAATCCAATTTAATATTTCTGTCATTGGTCCAGTAACTGAATACAAACATGTCAAGAATATCTGAGGTTGACACTATTTTTACACCTCGGTCTCGATGAGATAACAGTTGATGAAAGAATTTGATTACACAGTAACCATATCGTCGACAGGCTTCGTTTTCGCTGAATTCGAATATATCGGGTGGCCATGATGCTTTGCTAGGGGCCAATCTTGGTCTGTGTGTAGTGAGACGATTAATTGGTGTTAATCGCGATACTACACACTGTTGATATGATAAGGAGCCTACGGGTCACACACCTAGAAGATAGTTTAAGAATCAATTTGTGAGAAGGGTATTTTCATCTTTTAGGACGAAAGGGTATTTTGGTAATCTCACAGTGCAATTAAATTTGCTGAGGTTGTTGCATGTATTTAATTTTAATATTAAAATTAAATTAGTGAGATTATATTTAAATATATCTTTGTATATATTTAAGTGAATTATTATTATTATTATTAATTATATATTATTATCTTATTATATATTAATTGATTTTAATAATAATAATAATTAATTAATTAATTAAAATACCATAAAGGGTGTGTTTGGTTGCAAGGGTAAACTAGGGTTGGAGTCCATGGCTATTCCTAAGTGGAATAGGGTTTTAATTGTTGCACTATATAAGTGCAACTTAAAATTAAAACATAAAAGAATTATTCATTCAATTAAAAACCCTAGCCACTCTATCTCTCTCTTTCTCTCAAGAAGAAAACTTTTCTTGTTCTTCTTTCTTGATTCTTGAAGCCCTTAGTTGTTCTAGCAAAATAATCAAGGGTTCTGCGGATTATTTTCGTGTTGACTTCCGTGAGTGTGACCCTACTTTGGATCGATTGGCGAAAAATCACGTGAACAGTAGATGATGAACATTAATCGTGAATAGTTGATGATGAACAGTAACCATGAACAGTGTTCCTGTCCGAAGTCAGAGATATTCGAAGGAGCCTCCAAATGTACGTAAGTATTCTAATCCTTGAATGGATTTACTTTATACAGATTTTGTTTATAAACATGTAAACGGTATAATCTATACTCAGATTTTGGCAAAGAAAGGTAATTGATTTATCGATTGAATTTTTGTTTTTCCGCTGCGTCTAGTACATCAATTACTAACAGTGGTATCAGAGCCTCGGGTATTAGATTATATTGTTTAATTGATGTTTGATAACATGTATATTTGTTTGATAACATGTTATTGCATGATTTAAAGTGTTTTTTTTTTTTTTTTAATCTAGAAAAATTATGTATGTTGAATGTCTTAATTAATCAATTGATTAAATAATGTGTTGATTGAATGTGTATTGGTTGGTTGGTTGGTTGGTGTCCTGGTCAAATGTTTAAGCATTTGATTTGATTTGGATCCGTGTCATTATGTGAAAAATTGCAAAAGACGTTACTATGCTTGATTCACTATTTTGCGGCTTTAGCTGCGGCGAGATGCAAAAGGTGAATCTGGCCGTGGCAAAATTCCAAAAAATAGATCTAGCCGTAGCGAAATAAAACTTCGCTATGACATAAAACTCTCTGGAACGATTTGTGTTTTCTGGAAGTTCACGATCGCCGTGGCAAAGCAAAACTTCGCCGCAGCAACCATGTGTGCATGAACTTTACCAGGGCGAAGAATTTCTTCATCTCGGCAAGAAACCTACTGTTCTGTTTTTGCTTTTCATTTTTTGCACAGGGGCTAAATTGTAGTTTTTGAACCTTTAAAGCCAATATTCATTCTGCACGTTTATTTGCAATGATCGTGAAGAAGAAATGAAGGAGCTATGAAGAGGAATAACTTAAAGATCCAAGACTTATTTTTAAACCCTAGGTTGACCCACCGATTCCTCTAGGGTAGAGGAAATCGGTTTTAGTGGGCCATGTACTAGCACGTTTTATTTTGTTTAGAATGCATGCTAAGGTTGAATGTTCAATAATATGTCAAACAATGGCATTCTAACAAAAATAATAATCTGGTGAGACATTAAATAAAAACCCTCAAATAAGATATATTAAGTCACGTATGCCTTCAATCACCATGGTTTTAATCAAACTACTGTTCGTTGGAACCTTGTTTACCACAGCGAAGGATACACTTGTACCAGTAGGAGGTTAAAATTCATTGGAGTTTTCCTTAATGATGATGGGTCGACTTAAAATGACAGTTTTGCTTGTTTGCCACAGTAAAGGTTGATAAACACGTCATAGGCATAGTAGAGAAGTACACATGTTGAGTGTACAAGGCGACATGTAGTGTCCACTTTACTGATATTGGGAATCACACTTGAGGACGATGCCTAGGCCGTTGGATGGTGTGATTGGCTTATTGGCTTACTTCACATTTGAGGTTGGTAGTGGGAGCTATCAACTGGTGTAGATTAAGTTTGTTGGCCTACCTAATCAACCAATTTTGGCTTGTTCGTCATAGCGAAGGTTTGGAATGGGCTAGATAGGATCTCAGTCCACTAGGGAAGCCAACGAGCTTTCCCAAGTTAATAGTGAGGGCTATTGGCTTGAGGAAAATAGTGGGAGTGTTTTTTAATAAAAGACCATATTAAGAAATAATAAACATTATATTGACTTTACTTTTTTGAATTGTAGATTCGCTTAAAAATGAGCATTATGAACCTGCGACCGATAATCGAGAAAGAAAACAGGTTAGATGGATCCAATTTCTCGGACTAGTATCATAATCTTTGGATTATATTTAAGTCCGAAAAGAAATTGTATATCCTTGATAAGCCATACATGGCTAAGTCTGATCCTGATGCCACTCAGAAAGTAAAGGATACTTATCAAAAGTTCCTTGATGATGCTGATGGCGTTCAATGCTTGATGTTAGCATCGATGACACTAGTGCTACAAAAGCAACATGAGAATATGGATGTTGCTGCCATTATTCTACACCTTAAAGAGTTTTACGAAGGGAATGCTCGACATGAGAGGTACAAGGTGTCAAAAGCACTGTTTGGAAGTCGCCTGACCAAGGGAACTCAAGTTGGCTCTCGTGTGCTCAAAATGATCGAGCACATGGAGAGGCTTGAGACTTTGGGGTTTGAGTTGGATGTAGAATTACAAGTGGATTTAATTCTACAATCCTTGCCTGACTCTTATGCATCGTTCATAATGAACTTCAATATGAACACTACAGTGAAAACCCTATCAGAGCTTTTGAACATGCTAAGGACTACAAAGCAAGACTTGAAGAAGTCCAAGCCTATTTTACTGGTGGCTGCCAGTAAAGGAAAGGGTAAGGGCAAGGGCAAGGGAAAGGCCAAGGCTAATCTCAAGCCCAAGCCTAAAAGACAGGATGCTCTTAAGCCTACGGGTGGCATTGGGAAAGGTGGGAAGCTAGTCTGCTTCTATTGTGGCAAGCCTGGCCACTAGAGGAAGTATTGCAAGGCTTTCCTCGCAAACAAGAAGAAGTCAGATGCTTCGACTTTAAGTATGTTTATGATTAAGATTAACTTCTCTCCTTCAACATCTTGGGTCATTGACACAGGATGTGGTACTCATATTTGTACTAATGTGCAAGGACTAAGGCAGAGTAAATTGCTCGCCAAGGGAGAAGTAGACCTATGAGTTGGAAATGGAGCACATGTGGCTACATTAGTTGTAGGGACTTATTGTTTGTCTTTGCCTTCGGGCTTATTATTAGAACTCAAAGACTATTATTTTGTACTTGCGATTTCTAGAAACATTATTTCAATATCAGATTTGGATAATATAGGATATCGTTTTGAGATTTCTAATGGATTGTTGTCCTTTAGTTTAAATGGTATTCTATTTGGAATTGCAATGTTATATAACGGATTATATGTTCTTGATTTGAATAATAAGGATATTCTCAACATTGAAACTAAGAAAGCTAAACATAGCGAACAAAACCATACATACCTTTGGCATTGTAGATTGGGTCATGTTAATCAGACCCGCATTGCAAAACTTCAAAGGGATAGAGTTTTGGACCCTTTTGACTTCCAGTCATTTGAGGTATGTGAGTCAAGTCTTTTAGGCAAGATGACCAAGTCACCTTTCACAAGACAAAGTGAAAGTGCTACTGAACTGTTAGGCATCATCCATAGTGATGAATGTGGTCCACTGACAGTTGAAGCCAGAGGTGGATATTCCTACTTCATCACATTTACTAATGATTTCAGTAGATATGGTTATGTCTACCTCATAAGACATAAATCTGAAGTCTTTGATAAGTTCAAAGAATTCAGGAATGAAGTACAAAATATGTTAGGCAAAAGTATTAAAGCTCTTCAGTCGGATCGAGGAGGTGAATACTTAAGCTCAGGGTTTTCTGAATACCTGAAGGAATGTGGGATAATATCACAACTCACCCCTCCGTATACACCCCAACACAATGGAGTATCTGAAAGGAGGAATATGACCTTACTTGACATGGTTAGGTCCATGATGAGTTTTAGTGATTTACCTGCATCATTCTGGGGTTATGCCTTAGATACTACAACTCACATTTTGAACCGTGTGTCGTCAAAGTCTGTAGACAAGACTCCATTTGAACTATTGAATGGGCGAAAGCCCAATTTGTCTTATTTAAGGATTTGGGGTTGTGAATCTTATGTCAAGAAATTGACTTCGAACAAGCTGGGCCCAAAATCCTACAAATGTATATTTGTGGGGTATCCTAAAGAAATCAAAGAATACTATTTCTACCATCCAGAATAGCGCAAAATTTTTGTTGCTGGTATTGGTGTCTTCCTAGAAAAGGAATTTTTTTCTAAGAAGTACTAATGGGAGAAAAATAGAACTCGATGAAGTTCTAGAGCTACAAGATATACTAGACGAAAGACGGGAAGATATGCCACAAGTAGTGGTTGAACATCAGGAGGAGGTTACTCCATAACTTATGGATCAAAGTGAACCACCTCAAGTAGCATAGGAGTTATGTAGATATGGGAGAGTACGCCATGAGCCTGAGAGATACGGTTATCTCGTGACTCAAAATGGTAACGTACTTGTCTACCAAGACGATGAGTCCAGAACCTATTAAGACGCTATATCATATCTAGATTTCGTTAAATGGCTTGAAGCCATGAAATTTGAGATGGACTCCATGTAACAGAACCAAGTATGGTCTCTGGTGGAACCACCTGAAGGGGTAAAACCCATAGGGTGTAAATGGGTCTTCAAGAAGAAGACTGACATGGATGGCAAGGTGCACACTTATAAAGCACGACTGATTGCCAAAGGTTTCAAACAAATTCATGGTATTGACTATGAGGAAACCTTTTCGCCGGTTGCCATGATTAAATCCATCCGGATTATGCTTGCGATTGTTGCATATCATGATTATGAGATTTAGCAAATGGATGTCAAAACAGCTTTCCTGAACGGAAACCTTGAAGAGGATGCGTATATGACACAACCTGATTGTTTCGTTTTTTATGGGCAAGCTGATAAGGTATGCAAGTTGCAGAGATCCATTTATGGACTCAACCAAGCTTCAAGGAGTTGGAACATTTGTTTTGATGAAGCCGTAAAAGAATTTGATTTTATCAAGAGCGAAGATGAGCCCTGTGTTTACAAGAAAGTGAGTGGGAGTGCAGTGGCATTCCTAGTGTTGTATGTCAATGACATACTTCTGATCAAGAATGATATACCAAACTCACAGTCGTAAAGACTTGGTTATCCAATTGCTTCTCCATGAAAGACTTAAGAGAAGCAGCCTACATCCTCGGAATAAAGATCTACCGAGATAGATCACGTATGTTGCTTGGCCTAAGTCAGAGTACATACATTGACAAGGTATTGAAGAGATTCAGTATAGAAGAATCCAAGAAGGGATTTCTTTCGATGTCACATGGTGTCTATCTCTCTAAGGATATATGTCTTAAAACACACAATAAGAGAGATAGAATGAAGAGGATCTTATATGCATCAACAATTGGATCCATCATGTATGCCATGTTATGTACTCGGATTGATGTCTCATGTGCGTTAATCACTTGTAGTAGATATCAATCGGATCCAGGTGAGCATCACTCGATAGTTGTCAAGAAAATCCTTAAGTACCTGAAGAGGACCAAGGACATGTTCTTGGTTTATGGAAAGGAAGATGAGCTCACTATAAGAGGATATAGTGATGCTAGTTTCCAAAATGATAAAGATGATTATCGATCGTAATCAGGGTTTGTATTTTGTCTCAATGGGGGTGTAGTGAGCTGGAAGAGCTCCAAGCAAAGCACTGTAGCAGACTCTACAATGAAGGCTGAGTATATTGCACTATCCGATGCGGCCAAAGAGGCAGCCTGGATTAAGAAGTTTGTCACCAAACTTGGTGTGGTTTCCATGATTGTTGATCCAATAGATGTCTATTGTGATAACAATGGAGCAATTGCTCAAGCAAAGGAACCACATTCTCACTGGAAGTCCAAACACATACTTAGATGTTTTCATCTCATCAAAGAAATGGTTGAGAGGAAAGATGTACAGATCAGTAAAGTGCATACTGATGATAATCTTGTCGATCCACTGACAAAGCCTCTGTCGCAGCAAAAGCATGAAAAACACTTAAGGTCATTCGGTATTAAATACATGAATTACTGGCTATAGTGCAAGAGGGAGATTGTTAGAGTAGGTGTCCTAGAGCCAATCAATTATTGTAAAATTGACTCTATAATAAATGTTTATTTATCAATAAAAGGCATATTCTACTATGTCACGTAAATCATATTATATGTATTGATATATGT
This sequence comes from Pistacia vera, assembly GCF_008641045.1. Taxonomy (NCBI): domain Eukaryota; kingdom Viridiplantae; phylum Streptophyta; class Magnoliopsida; order Sapindales; family Anacardiaceae; genus Pistacia; species Pistacia vera. The sequence goes on from NW_022195663.1 coordinate 1,283,265, forward strand.
CCTTATGATGGTAGAACTGTGACGAGGTTATCAAGTATTTCAAATCTTGATAGTGAGAGCCCTATGATCACATATGGTGGCCTTCTAGAAATGTTCGTAGCCCTAGTATTATTCTGACCAAGGACATAAATAATACGGTAAGACTATCATAGTGTTGAAAGGTAGTGACTGGTCTCACTTGTCAAGGTTGTTTGCCGACAACGTGATGCAACGCATGGGTGCTTGGCAAAGGCAAGTTTAGTGGATAGACCCACCAGAGGTGTAACAACTGCTGTAAACTAGTACAATGCATGCATAATAATAATAGAAAATGGGCCCAAAACTTTCTTTTTATTATAAGTACTAAGTCTTTTATACACAAAGAGCATTATTTACAAAATGCCATTTAAAAAGACAAAAACAGGGGAAACAGTGTAGCTATTGCTCCTCGCTTGTCGACGCCCCTCCGACTGCATTATCACCTAGATCCTGCATCCACAAAGGAAAATGACGGGGTGAGCACAAAATAATGCTCAGTAAGTAAACCCTCTATCTATCTATCCCCGTAAGTACTTCTCTTAATTCTTTCCTCACACTTTCTTTTTATTGTTATCTACTAAACGTCATGGCCTCATCTTACCGGAGGTATGGCCAGATGGCGTTCACACAGCACCATCTCACTCTGCATGACTGTCGGGTGGAGTTCACATAGCACCAACCCGCTCTTAATGAATACCGAGTGGGGATCACAAAGCACCTATCTGGTTTTCATAACTATCGGGTGACGATCACAAAGCATCAACCCGTTTCTCATGATTTTCGGGGGACGATCACAAAGCATCAACCCTTCCTGATAACTATTGGGTGACGATCACAAAGCAGCAACCCTTTCTAATAACTATCGGGTGACGATCACAAAGCATCAACCCTTTTCTCATACTCTTCTCATAGCACTTCTCATTCTCTCTACCCTTAGAGTAGTTGCATTCACAAAGTTCTCTACTCATAGAGCAAGTGCCTACACAAAGTTTCCTACTCTTTCTTAAGTTATTTCTCAATGCACAATTAATACATATGGATGGTTCATCTCCACTAATGCACTTATGAAATGCCAACATGCAATGTTGCAAGAATTAAGGTTCACTACTCATACTCAAACCTCTATTAGGCATTTCATCAAACAACTCAAGTGCATAATAAAACTCTACTATAACAATAATTCTATGTCTTTCTCTAACCATCCAAAATGGGAGAAAACTCCCTCACATAGCCATAATTCCTGCCAAAGAATAACACTTCCAAAAAGGATTTCTCAATATCCTTCAATTCCATCTCAAACTACCTTTCCAACCCACATCTCATTTCTCATAATGTAAATGTATGAACAATCACAAAGCAATAATAATCTCCATTTAAGACTCAATAACATAGCACATAACATGTATACAACATTCATACATAAGTGTTATTAAAACCCTAATCAAGAAAATTCTCAAATCTCCACTTGGGTGGGGATTTACTTACCTTGTATGGAGAGATCTCACTAGTACTTCCTTTCTCTTGGTTTGCTTGACTTTTCTCTACCCTTAAAATAATTCAACCAAAAGACCTTAATATTCAAATATACACAAAATCTCACAAAACTTCACATCCAAAGCAAGAATCCTTACCTTAAGATGCCTTAGATTAATTTTCTACCCCAAATCACTCTAAAAGCCCTCTAAAAGTCCCTTAACAAATGAAAGAGAAATTGAGAGGAAATAAGAAAGGAGAGTGGCGATGGAGAAGAAGAATGAAGGGCTTTACAATGACTTAATTCCTTTTAACACATTTTATGCACAAGCCTTCCCATTTTGCCCTTACTCTTCCTTAGGAACTCCATCTATATCTTTTGATTCATTACAAAAACATCCCCACAATAACATATTCTCCATGAAAAATCCTTTCAATTTACTCCCCACTTTTCCCACTAATTAGGGGTAGAGTGGTCAAATTACCCCTAGGGAAGAAAATATCTAAAACTTAACAAACAATTTGGTCGGCACGTCACCGCGGCGAGGAAGCTTCTATCGCCGCGGCGAAACTGTCCAGCAGCTGCCCCGTGGCTTCAACACCTCTTCGCCGCGGCGAAGATTCTTCTCGCCCCAGCGAAGCCTGGAACATAAAACTTCCTTTATTTTAACCAATTCAAGGCAAAAGTTCAACATAACACTCAATCAAAGGCCAACCAAACTATAATACTAATAAACCAACTCAAATAAGAGCAAAGGAAGAAACATTAGCTACGTACCTCAAGTGGGGTGTTACAAGAGGATTCCATATGGATGGTAACCCCAGTATCTATGGAATAAATCCTCTAACAGATGGTGGTGCATGTGACCTTTAGACTGGAGATCATCGGAGCGCCTTGTGCACCAATTGGTGTAGTTTGACACTAGTCCAACGTAGTTCTATTCAGAGCTATCAATATGGTAGTGATTGGCTACATTGAGAAGTGTATCGAGACTATGGTAGATCGATAAAGGATTCATCACTTTTGGGTACGGGAGAAGTTATCTCACTGGGTAATTCAGTATATGGCAATGACGCTAAATCTGTGGCCACAGTGGGATTGAGTTGATGCTCAATCCAATTTAATATTCCTGTCATTGGTCTAGTAACTGAATACAAACATGTCAAGGGTATCTGAGGTTGACACTATTTATGTACATCGGTCTCGATGAGATAACAGTTGTTGAAAGGATTTGATTGCACAGTAACCATATCGTCGACAGGCTACTATTTCGCTGAATCTGAATCTATCGGGTGGTCATGATGCTTTGCTAGGGACCAATCTTGATCTGTGTGTAGTAAGATGATTAATTAGTGTTAATCATGATACTACACACTACTAATATGATGAGGAGCCTACGGGTCACACACTTAAAAGATAATTTAAGAATCAATTTGTGAGAAGGGTATTTTCGTCTTTTAGGATAAAAGGATATTTTGGTAATCTCACAGTGTAATTAAATTTGCTGAGGTTGTTGCCTGTATTTAATTTTAATATTAAAATTAAATTAGTAATATTATATTTAAATATATATCTCTGCATATATTTAAATGAATTATTATTTTTAATTAAATGTTAATATATTATTATATATTAATTGATTTTAATTATAATAATAATTAATTAATTAAAATATCATAAAGGGTGTGTTTGGTTGCAAGGGTGAACTAGGGTTGGAGCCTATGGCTATTCCTAAGTGGAGTAGGGTTTTAATTATTGCACTATATAAGTGCAACTTAAAATTAAAACAAAAAAGAATTATTCATTCAATTAAAACCCTAGCCACCTTATCTCTCTCTCTCTCTCACAAGAAAAAAACTTTTCTTATTTTTCTTTCTTGATTCTTGAAGCCCTTGATTGTTCTAGCAAAATAATAAAGGGTTTTGCAGATTATCTTTGTGTGGACTTCTGTGAGTGCAATCCTACTTTAGATCGATTGGCGAAAAATCCCTTGAATAGTAGATGATGAATAGTAACTGTGAATAATAATCGTGAACAGTGTTCCTGTCCGAAATCAGAGATATTCAAAAGAGCCTCCAAAAGTATGTAAGTATTATAATCCTTAAATGGATTTACCTTGTACAAAGTTTTGTTTATAAACATGTAAACGGTATAATCTATACTCGGATCTAGGCAAAGAAAGGTAATTGATTTACCGATTGAATTTTTGTTTTCCACTGCATATGGTAGATCAATTCCTTACAACAACATGGAGCCATTGTTGTGGCTAAGGAACCATGGTCTCACCAGTGATCCAAACACTTACTTAGTTGATTCAATTTGATCTAAGAAATCGATCACAAAAGGCGTGTGCGGATTTGTAGAATACTTACTAACCCACTGTTAAAGTTTTTTGTTGGAGCAAAAGCATGATTGGCACTTAGGGTCATTCAGTGTTAAGTACATGAATGATTGGTTGTAGCGTAAGTGGGAGATTGTTAGTAGGTGCCCTAGAGCCAATCAATTATTGTAGAATTGACTCTTTGTAATAATGTTCATTAATCAATAAAAGACATTTTCTACTATATCGTGTAAATCATAATCGTATGTATTGATATATGTCCTTAGGATGGTAGAACAGTGACGAGGGTATCAAGTGTTGCAAATCTTGATAGTGAGAACCCTATGATCACATATGGTGGCCATTCTAGAAATGTTCGTAGCCCCAGTATTATTCTGACCAAGGACACAAATAATACGGTAAGGCTATCATAGTGTTGAACGACCCTGTCGAAAGACAGTGATGGATCTCACTTGTCAAGGTTATTTGCCGACAACCTAGTGCAACGCATGGGTACTTGCTTAAGGCAAGTTCATTAGACAGACCCACCAGAGGATTTCATATGGATGTTAACCCTAGTGTCTATGGAATAAATCCTCTAACGAATAGTGGTGCATGTGATCCTTAGATATGAGATCATCGGATATATATATTATTTAATATTAATATTTGATGATATTAATGTTAATGAAGATAATATATATGAAATATGAAATTCATATTTGAATTTAAATATATTATTCAATATTAATATTTGATGATATTAATAAAGATAATATATTAATATGAAATTCATATTTGAATTTGAATAAGATGCCATGTAGATTATTACCTTGTTTGGTAATGGGGATTTACTATTCTAGTCATGGAATAAATTTATTCCTAACTAGATTAGGGTTTTAATTTTTGTTGCATATAAAAGGAACTTAAAAAGTAAATAAAATATGAGAACACATTAATTGAAAAATCCTAGCCACTCACCTCATTCTCTCTCCCACGTTTTCTCTCTAAGTGGAGAAGAGAATTTTTCAAGAAAAAATTCTGCCATCTTTGATCCTTGCACGTACCGCTAGCACTTGGAATCGTAAGGCGATCAACGTCCTGTCTTCATGTGGATGCCGGAAGTTCACTCTTAGCTTAGAGTGGTAGCGATCCATATCGCAAAGAAGGAGCCTCCAAACGAAGGTATAATTCTGAAACGTTATATTTCATAATTGTTTTATATTTTAATGTTAAATAGCCATAGAGTTCTTGGGTCTATTGGTTGTCTTTGGGGTTTTTTATTTCTTATTCCGCTACATAATTCCCACTAGCAACCTACACAAATTTCCCAATTGGTTTGTCTAATGGTGGGATCATTTTGGATTAATTCCCAAAATATTACTCCCAACTGTCTAGGAAGGATTCAACGAGTTCAAACTAAAATTCAAAGTTTCTGAAGCAGTTTCAAATTTCCCTCCATCACATCAGGTTCCATCTCTCGTGGATTTTGCAATGGGAATATGAAATTGTCCAAAGTATTAGCAATCTCCCTAATTTGATCCGGAAATTTAAAGTCAAGTGGTGGGATAAATATGATGCATCCCATGTGTCCAAAGAAAAAATCCAACTTTATCTCTCAAATGTACCTCATCCAGCTCATTCAATTACTTCTGAAATCACCATTTTTTTACAAAAAAAGACTATGGCATCAATATCCTTAGCGGGAGCCAAAACAAAACAAGAACTTAAAGACCACCTCAAGACTATTCTTTCTCAACTCCAAGATGACGAGGAAGAAGAAGAAGAAGCAGAAGAAGAAGAAAAAGAATCTAACCAAAGCTCCAGTGCCTCGGTCAATCTTGCCCAGATTAATGAAGATGATTGTTATAGAATTATCTAATAGTTGAAAATCGCCATCTCTCTCAAAAAGAAGAACGGCCAAAGAACTTCTCACAAATGACATCCGAACCAGGGAATGTCTGGCATGAAAAAGATAAGACAAAGATTCCCTGCCAATGGAGATATTTGATGTTCTATCAAGTACTAACCAAATAATGAAAAAAAAACAAAAACAAAAACAAAAAGTCCACTTGTGACTCAATAGCATTCATGTGATGTTACAATATTCTCAAAAGTCTATAAATTTTGTATCTCGTTTCATGTAAGACAAGCTTTTTGCAAACCCAAAAACTCTCTTGTATTCAAACTCTTTCTCATGTATAACACTCTCATTAGCTACTCTTAGAAGAAATTTGGAATAACAAGTAAGTGTTCAAATTATTTTCAATTAATGAAATTTCCAATTTCCAATCTTTTATGTTTTACATTTATTTATATATCAATCATATTTTATTCAAATAACTTGGAAACGTTAATAACATAAATACATAAATATATGTATTAAGTCATTCAAATTAATTAACAAGAAATTATGGTAATGACATTACGAATAGAATTGTAGTTATTTATTTAGAATTTAACTTAAATTCTATTTAATAATTTGATAACAGATTAAAAAAAAAAAAAAAAATCATATCTTAAATAGACATAATTTATCTATTATCAAATAGGCATAATGTATAATTTGATAAGATACATATGCTTTTATAATACATGATCAGAATTGAGACTTTAAAAAGGAAAAAATGGACTTGGCCCGCATTGGGCAAATATCTTCCTACACGAAGTTTTCCCTAGCAACAATTTACTACGAAGAAAGTTTCAAAACGACAATACCAACTTACCGTTAACATTTGTCAATTAAGTTTAATTGAAGAAGGATAAGACTGTAAATTCAAAAGCAGTCAAAGGATAATTATGTCACTTTATCCCCTCTATATAAACAGAAAAACCCTACTCCCATCTTCTTCTCATCTCCGCCTCCTCCCCTCCTCTTCCCGTCTTCATCTTCTTCATCTCCCCATCCGGCCAAATCTCATAAGATGTTATAAATAAATGAAATAATAAGATAATAGTGATTGTGGAAGTAGCAATTAATTATGTATTATTGCTTCAAGTCTCGCGTAGTTGCGTGTGAACGGAATTGCCACGAGCCGCCCACATTTAGGAATGCAACTATGCCATCATTAAATAATTAATACTCCCTTTTGACTTTAGGAGGCTCGTCTTTTAGGAGGAACGTAGGTCACTAATGCAACGATTCACTCACCTGAGCTCATTACTTAGAAGTCTATGGGTGCGGTTGGCTTATTAGCTATAGTTACTTTCCTATATATATATATATATATATATATAGATTCTTTCATATTTCATTTGTATTAAGCAATTTGATTGAATATACCTATCTATGTGACTTTTTTGATCTACGATATAAATGTGTGTCAAGATTTCCAGAGATAGCTCAGTTTTGGTAATATAAACCAGATATGGTTTCCTTAATATATTTATGTCTTTGGAGTTGAGAAATTCTAGGAATATAGATATATTTATATTGTCAAAATTATATTTTCATTCGTCAATTGTATGGTTGCAGAGTTGCATTCTGGTTGACATCAAAATCAAATGGACTACTACTCCCTTATCATCTGTTACAATGTTGGGAGGCATTTGTCTGCAACATAAGACACTGGAGAAACTGAAGACGATATTAAATTTTTATTACTGTTATGCCTCAAAAGTCAAGCATATGTCAGCATAATTAATGTCTCTTTGTACCAGCTGCCAAGCCCATATCTTTAAAGATATTCTGACCAACTTTATCTCATTTCAAAGAGATGAATGGACGAGAGCCTTCCATGTGTCAAGGCAACTTGCAAAACACTCATTACATTGAGTGCAAATTTGAATAAATGGGCACTCCTCTTCCCGAAGGAGGGGGCTGAGCTGAGATTGGAGCTTCACTTCATTTCTTTCTCTATAATCTTCATCTTTGTATGCCTTACGGGCAAAATCATAGAAATAGTCAGAGATCAATAAAATAACGGTGGATGTAGGAGTCGCTTGTTGAGCATCCGAACCACTACAAAAACTCCCTCTTGCCAATCTTTCATTTATATTTTCTGCAAAATATATAATCTCAGCTCCGATTCTCAAACCTACATCCAAGTTCCTTGATGGCGTGCTCAGATCTCAAACCTGTGTCAGAATTCTCCAATCATGTGGCCAAATCGCCGATCGCACACGTTAGAATTCTCCAAACGTGTGGCCAGATCGCACGCGTCAGAGTTCGTCGATCGCGTGGCCAAATCGTAGATCGCACGCGTTAGAATTCTCCGATCGCATGCATCAGAATTCTCCAAACGCGTGGCCAGATCGCAGATTGCACGCATCAGAGTTCTCCGATCGCATGGCCAGATCGCAGATCGCACGTCTATGCCGTCCTGATCCTCAGCTTTAGATCGCGGATCTTTAGCTTCAAATCGCGTGTTCAGATCGCTGATTTCTTGTGCTCTTAGGTAGAGCTCGTTATGTGCTCAGGTCGAGCTCAGGTCGTGCAAGTTACATGCCTAGGTGAGCCCAGATCGAGCTCAGGTCGTGTTAGTTACGTGCCCAGGTCGTGCTCGTTATGTGCTCAGATCGAGCTCAGGTCGTGGTCGTTACGTGCCTAGGTCGAGCCCAAGTCGTGCTCGTTATGTGTTCAGGTCGAGCCCAGGTCATGCTCGTTCAGGTCGAGTCTAGGTCGTGCTCAGGTCGAGACTAGGTCGTGCTAGTTACGTGCCCAGGTTAAAACCAGGTCATGCTCGTTACGTGCTCAGGTCGAGCACAAGTCGTGCTCGTTCAGGTCGACCCAGGTCGTGCTCGTTATGTACTCAGGTCGAGCACAGGTCGTGCTCGTTCAGGTCGACCCAAGTCGTGCTCGTTATGTACTCAGGTCGAGCCCAGATTGAGCTCGTTATGATCTCAGATTGAGCTCGTTTTGCCAGCTCTTACCAGATTTCAGATCGTTTTCCTAAAAGATTTCAGGTCGAGCTCCTACCAGATTTCAGGTCGTTTTCCTAACAAATGTCAAGCTCCTACCAGATTTTAGATTTCAATTCGAGCTCTTCAGTTCGAGACTGCAGCCATTCAGTTCGAGACTGCAGCCATTCAGATCAAAGACTTTAGTTTCTGAAGCGCGATTACGCACTTCAAAAACTGAGGGGCTTCTGTTATGCCTCAAAAGTCAAGCCTATGTCAGCACAATTAATGTCTCTTTGTACCAGCTGCCAAGCCTATATCTCTAAAGATATTCTCACCAACTTTATCTCATTTCAAAGAAATGAATGGACGAGAGCCTTCCATGTGTCAAGGCAACTTGCAAAACACTCATTACATTGAATGCAAATGTGAATAAATGGGCACTCCTCTTCCCGAAGGAGGGGGCTGAGCTGAGATTGGAGCTTCACTTCATTTCTTTCTCTATAATCTTCATCTTTGTATGCCTTACGGGCAAAATCATAGAAATAGTCAGAGATCAATAAAATAACAGTAGATGTAGGAGTCGCTTGTTGAGCATCCGAACCACTACAAAAACTCCCTCTTGCCAATCTTTCATTTATATTTTCTGCAAAATATATAATCTCAGCTCCATATTCAAATCTCATGGATCCATCACGTGTGATTCCTGAGTCCGCTTAGCGCTTCTCACGTGCGAGTCGTTGGCATCCAAAATCAAGCGTCAACAATTACATTCTCTTTTATTACTAATCAATCAATCAAATATAAAAGTTTCGATTAAGAGAGGGCCGAGGACTTCAGTCTTTACTCTTCAGTATTATTTAAGCTTCAAGTTTAAAGGATTATATATGATGGCTCAGCTCTATTGTAAGCTAATAATATAGAACAACATTCAGCTTCAATATTCTTATTTTTGTTTGATCCTTAATTTATAATCTATAAACAATCAATAGTCAAAATTCTCTTCTTCTAAATGCAGAATTCTCTTTGCTTTATGAATTCCAATTCTAAATTTCCTCTTTGTGAATTCAAGATTCTCTATATCGCTAAACCTATGTTAGGTTTAATGCGATCTCAAATTTACAAAAATGAGAGTTAAGGCTGTTGTTTTACTGTATTTTTGGTCAACAATTAATAGATATATCTTCAGTGGTGTAGCAAATATGTCCACATGTGACATAGAACATCTAGCGATGAATTCATGGAGTGGGCTGAACATCAAAAGTTCATACGTAAAGCCTAAAGGTCCTAAATGAGCATGTCTCATTCAGACGGCCATAACTTTTGATCTAGGAGGAGTTACGAGACCTATAAGATATCGATAGAAAGCTTATTTCGAGCTTGTTGACATGAAAACCAGTTGGTTGGAGGCTGTTTTCGTGATCAAAATCCACCATTTTGGCATGTTGGGGGCTGTTTTAGTTTTCTGCGCATTTTTCCTATTTTATTTCGGGTTTTCTTATTTTAATTAATTTAGTTTTTGTTTCCTTTTATTATTAGGAGTCTTATTAGGGTTGGTTGTCACCCTATATAAACTTATTTTTCGTGTTGGATGTTATTCAATGAATTATTCAGATTTATTTCAGATTTTAAGACTTAAGTTTCTGTCATTGAGACTTTTTGTCAACACTAAAGGTATAGTCGAGCACTATCCTTGTTTATTACACTAACTCGTTGCATCAGTTAGTATCAGAGCAGGCAAAATTTGTCTGATCTAATGGCAGGTGATGAAGTTGTAGGCGGTAGCAGTTCTCATGACGAAGATTAGGCAGTTGAGACCTCGCAAAGGGTAGCGTTGAGAGCTTTGGAGCAACAAATGGATCTCAAATTCTAGTGTTTGGAATGACGCTTTGAAGAAATTGCAGATCAATTTGATGCTTTGAGTGTAGATGCCAACAAAAATAAGAATGACAAAAGGCAACACACCGAGGATGATGTTGCTCACGGACGGCCTATTTGCAAAATATTTTTGCAAATAGACATAGACAACAAGTTTACGCAAAAGAGTCAGACGAAGAAGATGATTATTATGGAGAACTTGAAATGAACATTGGGTATGGCATAAATCAGTATGGTGACAGAGAACTCAACGAATTCAGATTAAAGGTAGATACCTCTTGCTTTAAGGGAAATTTAGATATTGAGGAATTTTTAGATTGGATGGTTGAAGTAGATAGGTTTTTTGAATATATGGAGATCCCAGAGAGGAGAAAGGTAAAACTGGTTGCATGCAGATTAAAGGGTGGAGCTTATGCCTTGTGGGAAAGATTACAAAATCTAAAAGATTTCATGAGGGGAGAGCACCAGTTAGAACATGGTATAGAATGAAACAACTGGTACAAAGGGATTTTCTCCTTCCTAACTGTGAACAAATCTTGTTCTAGTAGTATCAGAGATGTCATCAAGGACAGAAATCTATGCATGATTATACCTCAGAGTTTATGAGGTTGGCAGAAAGGAATGACTTGAGGAGACTGATGTTGATGCTAAAACAGGAGGACAACACCAAGCGACATCAATTATTTCGAACCATGTGCACTATCACTAACCTTTTATTTGATGTGATTATTGACAATGGTAGTTGTGAAAATATTATTAGCAAAGACGTTGTTGAGAAATTGGGTCTGAAAACTGAGAAGCATCCCAAGGCATACACTATCAGGTGGATTAAGGCAGCAGAGAAAATTCAAGTAACAGAATGGTGCAAGGTTCCTTTTTCCATTGGGCAATATAGGGATGAGGTATGTTTTGATGTTGTAGATATGGATGCTTATAATTTATTATTTGGTAGACCATGGCAATTCGATGTGGCAGCATAACATGATGGGAGAGAAAATACATATAAGTTAGATAAAGATGACATCAAGTTTACCTTGCTGCCAATGAAAAAGAGTTCTAAAACCAAAGCTTCTAAAGTGGAGGGACGGACCTTCTTTATTTATTTCACATTCGGGGTTAGAGTTAGAAGCTGCTTTCAAGGTGTCAAAGGTGATGCATACACTGATTGTGAAGCAAGTATTGACCTCTGAAGGGGAGTTAAACATAAAAGAGTACCCAGAAGCAATCAAGCCATTGTGAGAAGAATTTAGTGAGGTGATGCCAGAGGAATTACCCAACGATTTACCACCTATGAGGGATTTTGAGCACCATATTGGTCTAATTCCTGGAGCTAGCTTGCCAAACCTAACTCACTACAGGATAAGTCCAAAGGAGAGCAAGATTTTGAAAGAAAAGGTGGAGGAATCACTGAAAAAGGGGTACATCCAAGAGAGCATGAGTCCATGTGCAGTTCCTGCCTTACTAAAGCCAAAGAAAGATAGGAGTTGAAGGATGTGTGTGGACAGCAGGGCCATAAATAAAATTATTGTAAGGTACGAGTTTCTGATTCCTAGGCTGGATGACATGCTTGATAGGTTACATGGGGCACAAGTGTTTATGAAGATTGATTTGCATAGTGGATACCACCATATTTGAATTAGACCTAGAGACAAGTGGAAATAGCTTTTAAGACAAAGGAAAGCTTGTATGAGTGGCTTGTGATGCCTTTTGGGTTGACAAACGCGCCAAGTACTTTTATAAGAGTAATGAATCAGGTATTGAAACCTTTTATTGGGAAGTTTGTAGTTGTTTATTTTGACGATATTCTGATTTATAGTGAAGCAGACGAAGAGCACATTCAACACTTGCGCGAGGTAGTTGTATGTGAACCTGAAGAAGTACAGTTTTATGACAAATAGGTTGTTGCTCCTATGCTATATTGTTGGGGCAAATGGCATTCAAGTAGATGAAGAGAAGATTCGAGCAATTAAGGAGAGGCCTACCCCAAAAACATTAAAGGATGCCCAAAGTTTCCATGCGTTGGTGACCTTCTACAAGCGTTTTATCAGAAATTTTAGTAGTATTGCAACACCTATTACAGAATGTCTGAAAAAAGGGAAGTTCTAATGGAGTAAGCAAGCAAAAACTAGCTTTGCTGTGTTAAAGGAGAAATTATGCACTGCCCATGTTTTAGCACTACCCAATTTTGAGGCCTTGTTAGAAGTTGAGTATGACACTAGTGATGTAGGAATATGAGTTGTCCTTTCACAAAACAAGAGACTAGCAGCTTATTTCAATGAGAAACTCAGTGATGCAAGGCTTAAATGGGCTACATACGATAAGGAGTTTTATTCTGTTGTGTGTGCTTTGAAGACTTGGGAGCACTATTTAGTAGGGCGTGAGTTTATTCTGTACTCTGACCATGAAGCCTTGAAGTATTTAAATAGTCAGAAGCAAATTAGTAGAGACATGCATGCTAGGTGGACTCAGTTTCTGTAGAAATTTCCTTTCAAGCTAAGACACAAAGTAGGAATACAGAATAAAGTAGCAGATGCATTAAGCAGATGTGCTGATCTATTGGTGACCATGAGACAGGAAGTTGTGGGGTTTGAGACAATGAAGGAACTATATGAAACAAATGAAGATTTTCAGAAAATATGGGAACAGTGTGTTACAAACCAACCTGCTGAAGACTTTCACATTCATGATGGGTTTCCCATGCAAGGCAACTAGCTTTGCATCCCTAAATTTCCTTAAGAAAGAAGCTTATTCGAGGTTTGCATGGTGGAGGTCTTGCTAGTCACCAAGGGCGTGACAAAACGCTTGCTGCTGTTGGTGATCAATATTATTCGCCACATTTGAGGAGAGATGTGACAAGGTTTGTGCAGCAATGTTACATATGCCAAACTGCCAAGAGGCAGTCCCAAAACACTGGTTTGTATATGCCTTTACCTGTTCCAGAAAATATTTGGGAGGATTTATCTACGGATATTGTGCTTGGATTGCCTCGGACACAAAGAGGCGTAGATTCTGTTTTTGTTGTGGTTGATAGGTTTTCTAAGATGGGGCACTTTATTCCTTGTAAGAAGACATCGGACACAAACGGAATAGCCAAATTATTTTTCAAGGAGGTTATCCGTCTGCATGGGGTGCCTAAATCCATTACTTCTGATCGAGACAACAAATTCCTTGGCCATTTTTGGAGAACATTATGGAAGAAGTTCGATTCGTCTCTGAATTACAGCAGTATTGCTCATCCACAAACCAACGGCCAAACTGAAGTTGTGAACAAAACTCTTGGCAATTTGATTCGAAGTATTTGTGGCGATAAACCAAAATAGCGGGATTAAGCTTTATCACAAGTTGAATTTGCCTACAACAGCACTACTCATAGCGCCACAGGGAAGTCTCCTTTTTTTGTTGTGTAGACCAAGCACCCACAGCATGCTCTTGACTTGATCAAGCTGCCAAAAGTTCCTAGTGTTAGTGCAACTTCAAAAAATATGGCTACTTAGAGGCAAGATGTTCAAGCAGAGGTGAAGCTGAAGATAGAGCAAGCTAATACCAAGTATAAGAAAGTTGTAGACTAACATCGCAGAAAATAGATTTTTGAAGTTGGCGATCAGGTGATGGTGTTTCTTCGAAAGGAAAGGTTTTCAGTAGGGACTTATAATAAGCTGCAACCTAAGAGGTATGGGCCTTACTAGATTTTCCAAAAGATCAATGACAATGCCTACATTGTGGATTTGCTAGACACAATGGGAATTTCTAAGATGTTTAACGTGGCAGATATTTACCCACTTCACTCTTCTGATGAACCTTTATATCCCGATGCCCAACTTAACTCGAGGTTGAGTTTTTCTCAAGTGGAGGGGACTGACGTAAAATGTCTAGCGGATGAATTCATGGAGCGGGTTGAACGTCAGAAGTTCATTCGTAAAACCCAAAGGTCCTAAGCATGTTACATTCAAACGGCCATAACTTTTGATCCGGGATGAGTTACGGGGCCCGTAAGATACCGATGGAAAGCTTATTTCGAGCCCGTCGATGTGGCAAGCAACTGGTTGGAGGTCATTTTCGAGGTCAAAATCTACCGTTTTGGCGTGTTTTGGGGCTATTTTAGTTTTCTACATATTTTTCCTATTTTATTTCGGGTTTTCTTGTTTTAATTAATTTAGTTTTTGTTTCCTTTTGTTATTAGGAGTTTTATTAGGGTTGGTTGTCACTTTATATAAACTTATTTTTCATTTTGGATGCTATTCAATGAATTATTCAGACTTATTTCATATTTTAAGACTTAAGTTTCTGTGATTGAAACTTTTTATCGACTCTAAAGGTATAGTCGAGCACTATCCTTGTTTATTATGCTAACTCGCTGTGTCAACATAATAATTTTTTTTAACCTTGTCAATATGGTGATGAACTGAGACTCTGTCTCTATGGTAGAAAAGGTTAATCCATGTAGCAGAAACCAAGGCAATGAAAAGCTACTGACGTGAGTAATGGAGAGAATCAGGCGTGGTTCATGAAATGGAGAAACTAATACAATTGAGTTACCACTGTCCTCACATTAATTATACTACATCCCACATTTATTTTCAATGTTTTACTTATTAACAACATAAATAGATCACTATGCTTGCAAAATAATAAACAGTCCAGCATGATCATTAAACAAATCTACTAAAACAAAATACAACCTCTCATGTGTGAAAGACAGCCTATATAAAACTCCCAGTTGTAGAGAAAGCAAAGGTCTCCAATGGAAGCCATGCATTCCAAGTAAGCATCCTTAAAAAGAGACAACAAACAAAAAAAGAGAACCAAGGACAAGACAATGTACTCACAATCTGCGTTGCTTGTTAGAGCATTTCGGCCAGATAAGTTCTTGACCCATCTCTTGCAACAAATCATGCATTAATACCTTATTATTTTTAATAGTTATAAAATGTTTATTCACGAGGGCATTGATTCCCATCTCCGGTGAGAAATTATTCTTGGCCTTTAGAGTTCTTGTTACGAGATCAATGTCCACTCCATTCAATAAGGATGAAATATCTAAAAATATCTTTTTCGCTTCATCTCCTAATCCATTGTGACAGATTTTTAATACTTCCTTAAAATCTGTACTAGGAGTTTTCTCTAGTATATTCAATGTACTTTCCAATCTTGTGGCCTCTTCCAGATAGAAAGGAACCCAAAATTTTGAGAAAAAATGGAGCACCCTTAGCATTTATTATGTTTTTTGACAACTCCAAATAACGTTCCCGATTATGGTCTCCAAATGCATACGAATTAAAAAGCATAAGACTTCAGCAGCAAAATCCCTCAACCTTATATGCTTTTTCCACACTACATTCGTTCAGCACTTGTTCATATCTTGTTATTATAACGATTCGACTCCTGACCAAAACAACCAAGAGCTCCGATTAAAAATTCTATCTGTCCACCTTGTGTCACATTATCAAAAACCATGAGAACCTTCTTGTTTTCCTTTGTGGAAGGAGTTCATTAGTCGGAGAGTTTCTGTCTTCAAGTGTTATTGTTGACAAATTTCTTCGCGCAGTGAAACTAGTCCATCACTTCTCCCCTCGTTCCCCCACATTATCAATGAAGCAATACCTCTCAAACTCCTCATAGATTCTGTGGTAAATGAAACTAGCAATGGTAGACTTCCCTACACCAACGATGCCCCAAATTCCCAGCGTGAAAACGTCTTTCGATGCAATGGATAAGAGAGATTCAATTTTTCTATTGTTTTGTCGCACCAACCAGTTCATTTTCTTTAGCAGAGACAGATATTGAGTTTCTCATAAATGTCATTGACATCTGCTGTACAGTACTGCTTCATGCCTGTCAATACCAAGTATAAATAAGATAATTTACGTTGATGGAGATATTTAATTTTTGATAGTTTCTATGAGTTCACATAGAACATATATGTCACTTACTTGATCTAAAATAGAAAAGTGTGTAACATTTTTCAGGGTAGGTGTTATCATTCATCAAAAAGTGAATAACATTTTCCCCACCAATACACTTTGAAAAAAAAAAAAGAAAACATTTTCGCACTAGTTTTGATGTAAAGGGTATCTCGTCAGCCCGCGCATATGTTATTACAGGTCACTATCACTTAACTACCTAAAATACAAATAGTGATAATTACCTTCACCGACTTTAAGTATGCCCTTTAAACCCCTATCTTAGGTTTCTATAATTACAATGGAATTTTCACTTTAAAATAGTGTGTTTTCTAAACAAATTTAAAACTGTATATATTATTTTTTAAATTATATAATGTCTATCGATTAAATTTCATAAAATTACAAACATATATATATATATAATATATATTAATATATTATATATATATATAGACAATAAATTTCTTGAAAATTATTAGGCAAATAACCTAATAATTTAAAATATTTCATAAAATTTTAAATTGAAATAGTATATTCTATATAATATTATTTTTTTATTTAATATATAAAATATATTATTTCTTTTAAAAGTTTTTAAAAATTTGAACTTAAAAACTGTCAATGCCAATCAAAGTCGTCAACAGAGGTTCTTTCACTCTTTCGACGTCACTGTACATGAGTGAAGAGTCTTTCACCACCGATCTGGCAATCTGGGTGGACATCAGCCGTCGGGTGGACATCAGCCGTCGAAGATCGAGTACTGATATCACGTACAATAGCCATATCATTTGACGCCGCACTTAACGTCAATACGTTGGTCTTTGATGACCGATGTTCGTCCATATTACTAGATCGTCCAGACTACTAGATTGCAACCGCCGTTCAATTGCCTTGATTGTGGCGACCGGTTTTGAAGTTTATGAATCTTTTTTAATTTTTTAAATAAAATAAATTTTTTAGTTTTTCAATTTATCTCTTCACAGGTGAAATTTAGATCGATCGAATGGAATTTTGTCCATTCAGGATATTATTTAGTTACATATGCTAGAAGAACTTATTTTTCAATTAAAAACAAAATTACTATTGTACTTTGCTAAAACTCTATTATAAATAATAAGAGTTACCTTACGACAGATGAATCCCAGCCAGATATGTTGCTACTTCTGACAAAGCTGTCTTCCAGCTGTCTAACTTCTCCTTTCATAAGTTCAAACCTTCGGAATGCTTCCCAACTCGCCCAGATACCAACCTCACTTCGCTCGGCTCTACGCCATAGAACTGGTATTACAATCTGTCCACGCTTTTTCTTGTTTATAATATCGCTTCAAGTTCTTGAAGGCACCATCTGGAAGAGGCAAAATTTTTGGAGAAAACAATAACTGAAATCGCTGATTGCTCAATAGCATTCAATAGATTAGATGAAATCTCAGTTCCTCTGGTAATTGTGTCGTCGCCATAAAAGTTGTAATATTTTCCTTTGTAAGCTGCATAGAGATGACTTGTAAAAGTTTTGCGAGTGTCTTCACCCCTATAACTAAGAAAAACATCATAGGCAAACCCAGAAGAGAGGAAGAAGCCATCAACAATTCACTTTTTTCACACCAGAAGAAGATATGACATTTGGGATGATAGACAAAACAAGTATATTGCAGGCTTTTCATGAAGTTGATGATATAGTAACTAATGGGCTATTAAATATAGGGATGAAAATATCACTTTCAAAAAAGATTAAAGATGTAGTCGGTTGTGAGCCATTAAGCCATTTCTGTTGGAAATGTCAGATTTGACTGTTTCCCAACTAAAGATATGGTCGTGAAATGGTCATAGATTTGGTCTTTCCATGATGAAAGATGTGCCCTGAAATGTCGGCCGTTTCACGGCTGTCAAATCTGGTTTTTTCACGGCCAGATTTGTGACTGTTTCACGTCCGACCATGAATCACAAATCATGGCTGGAAATAGCCTTATCGCGCACGACTGGCCAAAAACAGCTTTATCAACTCACGACTGGCAAATCCAATACCCTGCGCCGTTCCAATGACTGCTGGTAGGCCTTGGCTGGTTGGGGTGGTGGCTGGGGGTGGCTACGGTATTTGGGTAATTTTAGAAGTTAAAGGGTAATTTTATCTTAAAAATCCTAGTATGAGGTTAAAATTGTCCATAAATTTTATTGCAAATTATTTAGATAACAAGTGCATTTTGTCAGAAAATTTTATTAATAAAGGATTAAATATAGGGATGACAATATCACTTTCAAAAACTATTAAGAGGTTAGATTTAACATGAAAATACTCATAGCACTGTCATATAACATTTGGGATTGGGAAGGGTAAAATTGGCATTTGACAAGTTTATATAATAATTTAAATTATTTATGATTAAAAATATTGGGTTTAAAAACAATTTTTAAAAATTCTATTTATTACATTACTTATTATTTTAATTTAATAATTCATTATTTTTCAATATATTTTAGTTTTGACTGTTTAGTTTTTAACTTTTTTCAGTTTTTATCGTAATCTTTTTCTTTTTTATTTATTATAGTTACTTTATCTTAAAAAGAATTTTTGCAAATATTAAGTAATAAGAAAACAAAGGCTCCGTTTCCTCAATCTCATTACTTAGAAGTCTATTTTCCTCGAAATTTCTACATCTACAATCTATCTATATAAGAACCAATATGGTTACCATCATCCAACAAGAATATGTCTATATCACTCCTTACTAATTTGCCCTTTATATTTGTATCTTTGCTAAGTTTCAACGATGTGAAGTTTTTATTACTTCTTTTATTTAAGGCGTTGTACGACTGGAATTGGAGTCAGCTAGCTGTGAACACCTGGTAAAGATTCCACTGATTTACCGATGTTAAATACTTCAAAGTTTGTATGTTGTTTACAAATATAAAATGTCAATCCATTGTTGAATCTGAATTAACTTCTCTTTAAATCTACTTAAAGAAAGAATGTTAGACTTTTAATTTTATAATTACAATATGGTCCTATATTTTTATTTAAGGCGTTGTACGACTGGAATTGGAGTTAGCTAGCTATTGAATACTTCAAAGTTGGTATGTTGTTTACAAATATAAAATGTCAATCCATTGTTGAATCTGAATTAACTTTTCTTTAAATCTACTTAAAGAAAGAATGTTAGACTTTTAATTATATAATTATTTATGGTCCTACACTTTTAATATAATTACATTATGGTCCTACACTTTTATGCTGATGTGGATTATAATAAAAGAAATACATATGGTTGTGTCTCTCTAGGTTTTAGTTTTTACAGTTTTACCCCTAATAGTTTTTAATTACGACAGTTACACCCCCAAAATTCCTGCAATTTTAATTCAGTATACATTTTTTTGGTAACTATAACATTGCTAATTCATTTGAGATCGTTAATTTCATGTAAATCTCATCCAGTTATAAAATTTGTAGAACTCTTTGGTTTATAACATCCATAAATTCCAAATTAACCAACTATTGCAACCAATCACACCATGATACCTCAACTGGGATTCATTGTACATACAAACTATTTCTGGAGACATTCCATTCATGATAAACGCTTACTAAGTAAATTCAGTCTTCCTACAGCTAAAAGAATGCAAATTAAAGAAGCCTAAAATCTATGTACATTGCTCGATAGCTTATCAAAATTTCATTATTCTCAATCTCTCCACATAGCTAAAATACAATAAAAATAAAAGTATTAACAATAGCCTTTGGATAAGCCAAACAAAACCAGAAACACAACGCAAGAGCAGCAGCTAAAAAAACCCAGACACAGCAGCTCAAAAACACCACGAGGAGGTCAGAAATAGCCTTCACACAACCATAAACCAGCTCACAGACGGCAGCAAACAAGACACCAGAATAGCTAGCAAAGAAACTACTCACCAAGGCCTTACGCTAGCAAAAAAAGAACAAACAGCTAGGAAAAAACCTGGCAAAAACCCAACAGCCCAAAAGAAGAACCTATAATAGGCAAGATTACCCAAAAAAACCCATTATACCATTAAATAACATAGGGCAAGGA
The DNA here is from genome assembly GCF_008641045.1 of Pistacia vera. Lineage (NCBI taxonomy): Eukaryota > Viridiplantae > Streptophyta > Magnoliopsida > Sapindales > Anacardiaceae > Pistacia > Pistacia vera. The sequence continues at coordinate 1,303,740 of NW_022195663.1, forward strand.
CAGCAGCAAAAAAAAGCCAAATTCAAAATGACCATAGCACTCCAAAAACTTCCTTCTACTACCAAGAAAGGAACCCACAACATCCCAACTCCCAAGGCACACACGATAAAGGCACACCCAAAGAACACACACAACATAACAGCGTTCCCAACCAACCAAAAACCAACTGAGAGGAAATCAAAGCCAAAGAGATCCTCTAGAGAGGCCCTCCCTAAAACCAAGTAGACATCATCTCTACTCTTCAACAGCACTCCCCGGGAAAGAAGATAAAAGGGAAACTTCACAAAGAAACAAAAGGCCAGCACACAAATCCCCAAAGCAACACCTGCCAACTGACCCATACACCCAACAATTTCTTTCTGGGAATGGGAATGGCGGACTGGATGAACGAATCAGCTGACTGCCGTACTAATGAGTGATGACTGACGAGTGACGATTAATCGAAGACTGATCAGAGATTGAGAGGCGAGAGAGAATGTTATGTTGATTCGTTGAAAGATTGAGAGGCGAGCGCGAGAGAGATGAGAGGCAGAGCAGAGGCGGCCAAGCGCGAGCGAGATGAGTTAGGGCAAGTCAATGGGTCACTTTTTGGTTTTTACCATTTGCAAAAACGAGTACCCGTGGGTGCTCGCAGGTTCACCCCAGTAACCCGTCAGGTATACATGTCGGGTCGGGTATGGATCCATAAAAAACGGGTTCAATTTATTAGACCCGTACCCTATATTTTTTACCCAGGTACGGGCCGACCCATGGGACTGGACCCGTTTTGCCAGGTCTAATGGTTACCATCACTTGGCCTTCATCCAACAAGAATATGTCTATATCACTCCTTACTAATTTGTCCTTTATATTTGTATCTTTGTTAAGTTTCAACGATGTGAAGTTTTTATTACTTTTTTTATTTAAGGCGTTGTACGACTGGAATTGGAGTCAGCTAGCTGTGAACACCTGGTAAAGATTCCACTGATCTACCGATGTTAAATACTTCAAAGTTGGTATGTTGTTTACAAATATAAAATGCCAATCCATTGTTGAATCTGAATTAACTTCTCTTTAAATCTACTTAAAGAAAAAATGTTAGACTTTTAATTTTATAATTACACTATGGTCCTACATTTTTATTTAAGGCATTGTATGACTAGAATTGGAGTCAGCTAGCTGTTGAATACTTCAAAGTTGGTATGTTGTTTACAAATATAAAATGTCAATCCATTGTTGAATCTGAATTAACTTCTCTTTAAATCAACTTAAAAAAAGAATGTTAGACTTTTAATTATATAATTATTTATGGTCCTACAATTTTAATATAATTACATTATGGTCCTACACTTTTATGCTGATGTGGATTATAATAAAAGAAATACATATGGTTGTGTCTCTTGGGCTGGAAAGACAGTTGCATTTATAAAGGAGACTTTACAAGTCCCCATTTGATGTAATTTTCATTTTTGATTTCCAAAACCATCGCTCTAAAATTGCAGTCAGTGGAAGACTCTATATTCTAAAGAAGCAAGAAGACTAAACAATAATTGCTATGGCTAGAGGTTTGTAAATTACTTCCGCATATATATATTCCATGAGTATTTAGATGTTTATAATTGATTGTATTATGAACTTTTATATGAATATTGTAATAGAAATGTAATTACAAAGGAACCTGAGATTAAATTACATTATCACTCCTAATGTTTATTGTAGTTTAAAAATTCTAATATTATTGATCATCACTATATCAAGTTCAAAATTTTCTATTTTATTAACTTTAATTTATTAAATATAAAAATAAGATGTCTTTTGTACGTTGAATCATTCATTTTAACATTTTAAAAGAGTAGCGTTTACCGAGTCACGCATGCATAACAAATTGACTTTTTTCTTTCAATTTTTATTTTTTTATTTTTATGCCATATGATTTTTGTTGATATGTGAATAATGGTTTAGCTCAATTACATGATCAGTTACAAAAGACAAACATCACAATCTTTTCCTTGATTGATGGGATCCTACAATTAATCCTATAATTGTGTAATTAGTTCTTTCCTTGCATACTACATAATTCTTGTATAAATAGACAACTTCTGTACAAAGAAATATACAAGTGAAATACATAATTCATAGCTAAAAGCTTTCTTTCTCTTTCTCTCTTTTGGGATACTTCGACAGCTTAGTTGCCTCTCTTGCCTTCTTCTGACATTGTATCAGAGCAGGTTGCTTAATCAGGCTTCTACCTCTATTCTTCTTGCCCACATCTTCTCTGCATAATCAAGCTTTTGTTTTTCTTTTCTTGCCTACATCCTCTCAAGCCTCTAAGCTGCTTGACCTATAAAAAAAGGCACTTAGATTAGTGCAATTCCACAACAATCAGCCAAAATAAATCCCAATTAATCAAACACAACAATCAACTAATCAAACATACAGCCCTCTCAACCAAACTCACATCTCAGTCAACCCACTCTAACAGGCCCATAGCCCACTCAAATAGTTCTACAACTCATTCCTCAATCTATGTGTCCAACTTTCCCTATTGCAAAACAATTAAGAGTTCGCTTTTATATAAGCACCTTCTCTACAAACACTCCATTTACCTTGATCCACATAGATATTTGGGAACTCTATCATGTTCCTAATCATGTTGGCTCCAGGTATTTTCTCACTATAGTTGATGACTATTCTAGGGACATATAGGTATTCCTTATGCACTGAAAATTCATGTCCATCGTCCAAACACAATTTCAACAAAAGGTTAAAAGAGTACGTACTGATAATGCCCTCAACTTTTTCAATACTCAATGTTCCACCCTTTTTCTTACCCATGGAATTCTACGTGAGAGTTCTTGCACTAACACTCCCCAACAAAGTGGGGTGGTGGAGAAAACACCGTCATCTCCTAGAAGTAGCCCGAGCCCCCAAATAGTAAGCCCATATACCCATACACTTTTGGAGAGAACGTGTGATCACTGCTACCTATTTAGTCAATCTTATGCCCGCATGGGTGCTTGGGGGAAAAACTCCATATAAGTTACTTTTTGGAAAGAAGCCAGACAATAGTCACTTGCGGGTTTTTGGATGTCTTTGTTACTCCACAACAGTTGGTCCACGTGCCACAAGATGTATTTTCATGGGGTATCCAATGCTTATAAAAGGGTATCGCCTCTACAATCCAGAGCACCAGAAATTTCTGATTAGTCGGGATGTGGTATTCCACAAAGAGATTTTTCCATTCATTGATCTTAGCAAAGAATCTACTTCAAGATTACTCACTCCAGCCTGCACTCCAGTTGATCCTGAACCATCCACAAGGACTCCTCTTACATTAAAACCTTTACCCCCATATCATAGGAACCAATTGAAGATGCCACAAAGTGCTACACTACTAGCACCCACCACCACAGTCAATGATTCCTCCAATGACTGCCTCAAGGATTGCCCTATCCCACCCAACACTGAGCCAATATCTGTCGAACAATCCTCCAAAATTTCCAAACCACCTATCTAGACTGCTGATTACATTTGTTCCAACACCACAAGTATCGCCTATCCCACATCTGCATATGTCAATTTTGACCGCTTGTCTTCTAAGCACAAGGCATGTATGAGCAACATTTCTACAGACATAGAACCTTCCTCTTATTCTGATGCCATCCACCATCCACAATGGCGTCTTGCTATGGAGGCTAAACTAAATGCTCTTGCTACAAATCACACTTAGGATCTGGTTGCTCGACCCAATCATCAGAAACTTATTGACTGTACATGGGTATAAAAAATCAACACTTCTTATTTAAAAAAAAAATCATACCAAAATATATATAGTTTACAACCCACCACCACGGACCCTCACTTAAATTGCGGATGCTCAAATAAAGAATCAAATCTAAGACCGTGCGCATATCCACACTATCCTCAATTCATTCTAATCATCTAGACTACCCACAGATAGGTCATATCAAAATATTGAAGTTAGAAAAAAAAAAAAAAAAAAAAGATATATATCAAAATCTGTATTTTGATGCTTTATTTTAAGGATTTGAAACATAAAAGTTAAATTACAACAAAAGTTATAATATTTTACTATAAAAGCTAGATAAGTCTTTGAATATTTTATTAATAGAAATTTTATTGTAGTTTAATTTGGAGTTGTTATTTGTGTTGGCTTAATAACTTGTTCATTAGTAAAATTTCTTGGTTTTGTTTTACACTCATTAAAGTATTATAAATTTATTTCATATCGTCAAACACAATCATACATATATTAATTATAAAGAGTATTATAAATAAATACTCATATTTATGTATAACTTATACCCAATATATTATTTATTATAAGTTTATTTACAATTGAATTGTTGAGTTTAATTAACATCTTGATCCTCCTAGAATGAGTTCATGGCTACGCCCCTGTTTGTGTATACTTCAACTAATCCCCCGAGATCTTGAAGTTAACAGTCAAGTAATCCTTCAGTGACCGCCCCTATTAGCAATTGAGGGGAATCGAGTCAAGACCTTTCGAGTAACACCTAAGAGTCCCAATTAACCTTCTGACCACGCAAGGGTTGGTTATATCTATGTGACTTTGTTGATCTACAATATAAATGTGTCACGTTTTTCGGGGATAGCTCAGTTTTGGTAATATGAACTAGTTATGGTTTTCTTAAAATATATGTCTTTGGAGTTGGGAAATTCTAGGAATTTATATGGTTTATATTGTCAAAATTATATTTTCATTCTTCAATTGTATGGTTGCAGAGTTGGATTCTGCTTGACATCAAAATCAAATGGACTACTACTCCCATATCATTTGTTACAATGTTAGGAGGCATTTGTCTACATAAGACACTGGAGAAACAGAAGACGATATAGTTTTTATTATATTCTTTTTTTTTTTACTAATCAATCAATCAAATACAAAAGTTTCGATTAAGAGAGGCCGAGGACTTCAGTCTTTACTCTTCAATATTATTTAAGATTCAAGTTTAAAGGATTATATATGATGGCTCACCTCCACTGTAAGCTAATAATATATGTTGACGCTTGATTTTGGACGTCAACGACTCGCACGTGGGAAACGCTTAGCTGACTCAGGAGACACACGTGATGGATCCATGAGATTTGAATATAGAGCTGAGATTATATATGTTACAGAAAACATAAATAAAAGATTGGCAAGAGGGGTTTTTATAGTGGTTCGGATGCAACAAGCAACTCCTACATCTACTGTTATTTTATTGATCTCTCACTATTTCTATGAATTTGCCCGTAAGGCATACAAAAATGAAGAAAAACAGTGTTTTTACAGAGAGAAAGAATTGAAGCTAAATCTCAGCCCAGCCCCCTTCTTCGGGAAGAGGAGTGCCCATTTATACACCTAAACACTCAATGTAATGAGTGTTTTGCAAGTTGCCTTGACACATGGAAGGCTCTCGTCTATTCATCTCTTTGAAATGAGATAAAGTTGGTGAGAATATCTTTGGAGATATGGGCTTGGCAGCTGGTACAAAGAGACATTAATTGTGCTGACATAGGCGTGACTTTTGAGGCATAACGAAGCCCTCTAGTTTTTGAAGTGCGTAATCGCACTTCAGAAACTAAAGTCTTTGATCTGAATGGCTACAGTCTCGAACTGAAGAGCTCGAACTACTCTTGGCACGATTGAGTGCTGAGAGTTAGGAGCTGGTCGCGATCTGTTAGGAAAACGACTTGAAATCTGTTAGGAGCTCGACCTGAACGAGCACGACTTGGGCTCGACTTAAGCACATAATGAGCACGACTTATGCACGACCTGAACGAGCACAACCTGGGCTCGACCTAAGCACATAATGAGCACGACCTGTGCTTGACTTGAATTAGCACAACATAGGCTCGACCTGAACGCATAACGAGCACGACCTGGGCTCGACTTGAGCACATAACGAGCACGACCTGGGTTCAACTTGAGCACATAACAAGCACGACCTGGGCTCGACTTGAACGAGCATGACCTAGGCTTGACCTGAGCACACAACCTGAATGAGCATGACCTGGGCTCGACCTGAGCACATAACGAGCACGACCTGAGAGGTCAAAACGAGCTCAAGGAACAAAATGACCTCCATCTGAGAGGTCTAAACGACCTCGACCTGAAAAGGTCATAACGATCTCGACCTGAAAAGGTCATAACGAGCTCGACCTGAGAGATCATAACGAGCTTTACCTAAGAGCACAAGAGATCAACGATCTCAGTGCGTGATCAACGATCTGAACATGTGATTTGAAGCTAAAGATCAGCGATCTGAAGCCGAGGATCAGGACGGCATGGGTGTACGATCTGCGATCTGGCCACGCGATCGGAGAACTTTGATGCGTGCGATCTGCGATCTAGCCACGCGATTGGAGAATTCTGATGCGCGATCGGAGAATTCTAACACGTGCGATCTGCGATCTGGCCACACAATCGGAGAACTCTGACTCATGCGATCTAGCCAACGGTGGAGAACTCTGATGCGTGCGATCTGGCCACGCGGTTGGAGAATTCTAGCGCAGGTTTGAGATCTGAGCACGCCATCAGGGAACTTGGACGCAAGTTTGAGAATCGGACCTGCATGGGCCACCAAACTGTTGACGCTTGATTTTGGACGTCAACGACTCGCACGTGGGAAACGCTGAGCTGACTCAGGAGACACACGTGAATGGATCCATGAGATTTGAATATGGAGCTGAGATTATATATGTTGTAGAAAACGTAAATAAAAGATTGACAAGAGGTGTTTTTATAGTGGTTCGGATGCAACAAGCGACTCCTACATCCACTGTTATTTTATTGATCACTCACTATTTCTATGAATTTGCCCGTAAGACATACAAAGATGAAAAAATACAGTGTTTTTTACAGAGAGAAAGAATTGAAGCTAAATCTCAGCCCAGCCCCCTTCTTCAGGAAGAGGAGTGCCCATTTATACACCTAAACACTCAATATAATGAGTGTTTTGCAAGTTGCCTTGACACATGGAAGGCTCTCGTCCATTCATCTCTTTGAAATGAGATAAAGTTGGTGAGAATATCTTTGGAGATATGGGCTTGGCAGCTGGTACAAAGAGACATTAATTGTGCTGACATAGGCGTGACTTTTGAGGCATAACAATATAGAACAACGTTCAGCTCCATTCTTATTTGTGTTTTATCCTTAATTTACAGAGTAAGCAACTTTTTCCCACCCAAGGTTTGCCTTACTGACATTGTCCACTCAAAAAGTTTCAAAATACCATTTTTTCACCCAAAATTAATATTCCATTACCACCCAAGGCCGATTCGAACCGATTCCGATGGCGAAAATTATCTCCGTCACCATTATTTAAATCTCCGGTCTCCTCTCTACAAAACACTTCACACTTTGACACCTGATTTCTCGCCGACTGTTGGCCACCGCAAAGTTAGAGTTTCCTGTTCTTAGCAGATTTTCGGCTAATTCCAATGGTGAATTTTCAACAAGTCATCATCATTCGATCCACCGGCCTCCACTCTATAAAACTTCTCTTACCTTGACTCGTAGTAACCCGTTGAACACCAATTGAGAAAGTGAAGTGTATTTTGGGTATTAACAAAGTATAAACTTTGGGCGGGAAAATGGTATTTTAAAACTTTTTGGGTGAGAAAGTGCCATTAAGGCAAACCTTGGGTGGGAAACAGTCGTTTACTCTAATTTATAATCTATAAACAGTAAGTAGTCAAAATTCTCTTTTTCTGAATGCAGAATTCTCTTTGCTTTATGAAATCCCATTCTATATTTTCTTTCATGAACTCCTCTTTGTGAATTCAAGATTCTCTATATCAGTAATTAAACCGATAATGTTAGGTTTAATACGATCTCATATTTATAAAAAATGAGAGTTAAGGCCGTTGTTTTACTGTATTTTTGGTCAACAATTAATGGATATATCTTCATCGGAGTAGAAAATAATAAATAATATAGCAATTCTTGCTGCAATGAGAACCTTCTTTCTGATAAATAAGTCAACAATTAGTGCCAAATATGTCCACATAACAGTTTGTTTTAATCTTGTCAATACGGTGATGAATTGAGACCCTGTCTCTATTGTAGAAAAGGTTAATCCATGTAGCAGAAACCAAGGGAAAGAAAAGCTACTGACGTTAGTAATCAAGACAATCAGGCATGGTTCAGGGAAAAGGACAAACTAATACAATTGAGTTACCACTGTCCTCACGTTAATTATACTACATTCCACATTTATTTGCAATGTTTTACTTATTGATTAAGAACATAAATAGATCACTATGCTTGCAAAATAATAAACGGTCCAGTATGATCATTAAACAAATCTACTAAAACAAAATACAACCTCTCATGTGTAAAAGACAGCCGATATAAAACTTCCAAATAGAGAAAGCAAAGGTCTCCAATGGAAGCCTTGCATTCCAAGTAAGCATCCTTAAAAGAGACAATAAATAAAAAAGAGTCAAGAAAATATACTCACAATCTGCGTCGCTTGTCAGAGGATTTCTGCCATATAATTTCTCGACCCATCTCTTGCAACAAATCATGCATTACTACCTTATTTTTTTTAATATTTATAAAATGTTTATTCACGAGGGCATTGATTCCCATTTCTGGTGAGAAATTATTACTGGCCTTCAGAGATCTTTTTCGAGATCAATGTCCACTCCATTCAGTAAGGATGAAATATCTAAAAATATCTTTTTCGCTTCATCTCCTAATCATTGTAACAGATTTTTAATACTTCCTTAAAATCTGTATTAGGAGTTCTCCCTAGTATATTCAATGTACTTTCCCAATCTTGTGGCCTCTTTCCAGATAGAAAGGAACCCAAAATTTTAAGAAAAAAGGGAGCACCCTTAGCATATACCATTATATTTTTTGACAACTCCAAATAACGTTCCCCGGGATTATGATCTCCAAAGGCATACGAATTAAAAAGCACAAGAGCTTCAGCATGCAATAAACCCTCAACCTTATATGCTTTTTCCACACTACATTCGTTCAGCACTTGTTCATATCTGGTTATTATAACGATTCGACTTCCTGGACCAAAACAACCAAGAGCTCCGATTAAAAATTCTACCTGTCCACCTTGTGTCACATTATCAAAAACCATGAGAACCTTCTTGTTTTCCTTCGTGGAGAAGAGTTCATTAGTCGGAGAGTTTCTGTCTACAAGTGTTATTGTTGACAGAATTTCTTCGCGCAGTGAAATTAGTCCATCACTACTCTCTGCTCGTTCCCCAACATTATCAATGAAGCAATACCTCTCAAACCCCTCATAGATTCTGTGGTAAATGAAACTAGCAATGGTCGACTTCCCTACACCAATGATGCCCCAAATTCCCAGCGTGAAAACGTCTTTCGATCCAATGGATAAGAGAGATTCAATTTTTTCTATATGTTTTGTCGCACCAACCAGTTCCTTTTCTTTAACAAGAGATAGATAATTGAGTTTTTCATAAATGTCATTGACAATCTGTTGTACAAGTACTGCTTCATGCCTGTCAAATACCAAGTATAAATAAGATACCTAAGTGAGGAAAGAGAACATAATTTTGATTCTAGCTAATAACTAATGTTGACGGAGATATTTCATTTTTGATAGTTCTTTGAGTTCACATAGAACATATATGTCGCTTACTTGATCTAAAATACAAAAGTGTGCAACATTTTTCAGGAGTAGGTGTTATCATTCATCAAAGAATGAATAACATTTTCCCACCCATAAACTTTGAATAAAAAAACATTTTCCTACTCATCGTTAAAATTCTTACAATAGTTTTAGAGTAATACTATATGTATAAACAAATCTTACAAAGATTTGTATACAAACTGATATGACATAAAATGAATAGAAGAGTGAATATGATAAGTTTGACTTTTTGTATTCACTTTTTCATTAATTTTGTGTCATATCAGTTTATATATAAATTTTTATAAGATTTATTTGTACCTCCAGTATTATTATTATTGACAGTTTTAATGGTAAAAGGGCATTCTCGTTAGTCCACACATATGTTATTATAGGGTCAATATCACTTAACTCCCTAAAATACAAATAGATGACAATTACCTTCACCAACTTGAAAATTAGCCATTTAAACCCCTATCTTAAATTTCTAAAATTACAATGGAAGTTTCACTTTTAAAGTATGTGTTTCTAAAAAAATTTAAAACTGTATATATATATTTTTTTTAAATTATAATAATATCTATCAATTAAATATTTGTAAAACTTCAAAACAATATTTCTTCAAAATTGTATATATTTTTAGAAATTATATAAAAATAAAATTTCGAAAAAACAAATGAAAAAAATGTAAAAAAGAAGAAAAATAAATTCATAAATTAAAGATTATGAAAATTAAAAAACTGAAAAAAGAAAGTGTTGGAATGGAATAAAATTATATATATAGACAAAAAAAATTCTTGAAAATATATTAGGCAAAATAACCAAATAATTTAAAATATTTCATAAAACATTTAGATTGAAATAGCATATTTTATACGTAACTAAATTTAGTACATTATTTCATTAAAAAGTTTTTTAAAAAATTATAAACTTCAAAACTATCAATGCTGATCAAAGTCGTCGGACAGAAAAGTTCTTTCACTTTTTCGGCGTCACTGTGGGCGAGTAAAGAGTCTTTGACCACCAATCTGACAATCTAGATGGACTTTGGCTGTCAAAGACCGACGTATTAACATCACATGCGATGGTCGTATCTTTTGTCACCGCACTTAACTTTAATATGCCGGTCTTTGACGACCGATGTTTGTCCAGATTAAAAAAAAAAAAATTTACTATTGTTGCTTTGCTAAAAACTGTATTATAAACTAATAGAGTGTACTATATGGAGTTAAAAAGAGTTACCGAACGACACATGAATTCCAGCCAGATATGTTTGCTATTTCTGACAAAGCTGTCTTCCATCTCTCTAACTTCTCCTTGAAATGATTTTCAAGCTCTGCAAATGCTTTCCCAACACAACCAGCTTGCCACCTCACTTCGCTCGGTTCTACACCATAGAAAACCGGTATTACAATCTGTCCACGCTTTTTCTTGTTTATAATTATCACTTCAAGTTCTTGAAGGCACCATCTGGAAGAGGCATAATTTTCGGAGAAAACAATAACCGATATCGCTGATTGCTCAATAGCTTTCAATAGATTTGATGAAATCTCAGTTCCTCTGGTAATTGTGTCGTCAGCCATAAAAGTTGTAATATTTTTCCTTTGTAAAGCTGCATAGAGATGACTTGTAAAAGTTTTGCGAGTGTCTTCACCCCTATAACTAAGAAAAACATCATAGGCAAACCCAGAAGAGGAGGAAGAAGCCATCAACAATTCACTTTTTTCACACCAGAAGAAGATATGACACTTGGGATGATAAGACAAAACAAGTATATTGCAGGCTTTTCATAGAAGATGATGATACTAGTAACTAATGGGCTATTAAATATAGGGATGAAAATATCACTTTCAAAATAGATTAAAGATCTAACCGGTCGTGTGTCATTAAGACCGTTTTCGGTTGAAAATAGCCAGATTTGACTATTTCACAACTAAAGATATGGCCGTGAAATGGTAATAGATTTGGCCTTTCCATGACGAAAGATGTGCCCGTGAAATGTCGATCATTTCACGGTTGTCAGATCTGGTTTTTTCACAACCAGATTTGTGACTATCTCACATCCGACCATGAATCACAAATCAATGGCTGGAAATAGCCTTATCGACGCACGACTGGCCAAAAACAGCTTTATCAACTCACGATTGGCCAAATCCAATACCCGTGTGCCGTTCCAATGACTGCTGGTAGGCCTTGGCTAGTTTATAATAATTTTAAATTATTTATGATTAAGAAATAATTTGGTTTTAAAACTATATTTATTAAAAATTCTATTTATTACACTTATTATTTTAATTTTCATAATTCATTATTTTTCAATATTTTTAGTTTTGACTGTTTAGTTTTTAACTTTTTTCAGTTTTTATCGTTATCTTTTTCTTTTTTATTTATTATAGTTATCTTATCTTAAAAAGAATTTTTTGCAAATATTAAGTAATAAGAAAAAGACAAAGGCTCCGTTTCACTCAATCTCATTACTTAGAAGTCTATTTTCCTCGAAATTTCTACATCTACAATCTATCTATATAAGAACCAATATGGTTACCATCATCCAACAAGAATATGTCTATATCACTCCTTACTAATTTGCCCTTTATATTTGTATCTTTGCTAAGTTTCAACGATGTGAAGTTTTTATTACTTCTTTTATTTAAGGCGTTGTACGACTGGAATTGGAGTCAGCTAGCTGTGAACACCTGGTAAAGATTCCACTAATCTACCGATGTTAAATACTTCAAAGTTGGTATGTTGTTTACAAATATAAAATGCCAATCCATTGTTGAATCTGAATTAACTTCTCTTTAAATCTACTTAAAAGAAAGAATGTTAGGCTTTCAATTTTATAATTACATTATGGTCCTACATTTTTATAATGTTAGACTTTTAATTTTATAATTACATTATGGTCCTACATTTTTATTTAAGGCGTTGTACGACTGGAATTGGAGTCAGCTAGCTGTTGAATACTTCAAAGTTGGTATGTTGTTTACAAATATAAAATGTCAATCCATTGTTGAATCTGAATTAACTTCTCATTAAATCTACTTAAAGAAAAAATATTAGACTTTTAATTATATAATTATTTATGGTCCTACACTTTTAATATAATTACATTATGGTCCTACATTTTTATGCTGATGTGGATTATAATAAAAGAAATACATACGGTTGTTTCTCTTGGGCAGTTGTCTTTGATGAAAAGATAACTGCATTTATAAAAGAAACCTTATAGGTCCCCATTTGATGTAATTTTCATTTTTGATTCCAAAAATCATCGCTCTAAAATTACAGTCAGTGGAAGACTCTGTATTCTGAAGAAGCAAGAAGACTAAACAATAATTGCTATGGCTGAAGGTTTGTAAATTACTTCCGCATATATATATTCCGTGAGTATTTAGATGTTTATAATTGATTGTATTATAAACTTTTGTATGAATATTAAAATAGAAATGTATTTACATTTGGTATCTACTATCTACGCATTGGTTGAATCTCTATTCTTAATCTTCCATGACCCATAAAGAAAGTGAAAGCGGAAGACAAAACAAAGGCTTTGGAAGCAGGAGTTGGTGCTAAAGTACGCGAAGGGGACACACTACCACCTTCCATCATCCCCTCATTTTCTTCCACGCCTACTCTTTATTGTCTTCTTGTCCGTTTCTTTCTTTTTCCACTAAAAACACTGACTTTTCTTTCGGTTTCACAGGGAATTGATTGGGTGAGCTCTCAAAAGAAAAAAAATGTTTGATTGAGCTTTATGTAATGGTACTGTGTGTGAAGTGAGCAAGACTGACTTTTCTTTTGGTGCGTTTTGCTTGTATCGTTCTAGGGATTTTGTTTTATTATTATTATTTTTTTTTTAAATATGGGTACACCCGTTCCACCCAATGACAAAACAGTCTGGGTTAGGTGCGGGTTCAATTTCCACAGATCCATAAGGCTTGACTTATACCTTATGAGTCTGTTTGTTTAATTATTTTTTCCTATTCTATTAATATTATTTTTAAAATATACATTTATTTTCTTATTTTGAAGATACTATTATATTTTATTCAACTATTTTAAACGCTCTAAATTTATTAATTTAACTAAACATCCCAAAAAAGTTTAGAAATTGATAAAAACACCCTATCCATCAATATTTACCAGATTTCAGCAACTACTGTCGGAAGATTACCAGAATCTGGTATAATGGTATATTATCAACTGGATTTGGCTGGTAGATGTATCATTTATCGGCCAGATTCACCGTGGATCTTGTTAGAAAAACTAAATCTACAGCCAAAGGTCTGGTCGTTGACGACCATAGCTGGTCTTCAACAACAGCCAAGACATGGCCGTCGTTGACCATTAATGATAGCCAATTAGCCATATCTTTGGCCATCGTTGACAACCAAACACGACCAGATCGGGCCATAGATCTGGCCTTTTTCGACTAGATCCATGGTAGATCTGGCTAGAAAAAGTCATCTCACCACACGACTTGTCAGATCCAGCCGGTCGTACACCGCAACGCCAGATTCCAGCGGTGGTGGTTGGAATCTGACAACTGTGTGTAATGGGGGTGTTTTTGTCATTTTACAAAAATTTTATATATTGAAGTGTTTAGTTAAATTAGCAAACATTAGAGGTTTTTTTGTTAATTTTTAAATTCTACCTCATAATAATCACCAAATTCTACCTACCAATAATATTTAAAAAAAACTACCCAAAATAATAAAACAAACACACCCTATATTATTTACCTGCGTATGGGTTGACCCACGGTCCGATCCAAAAGGAATCAATGACTTGTTTTATTGTTTGGTTCCAAGCTTTAAAGATATTTATGCTAATTCAATTTAGAGAGCTTTGTGGATCTCTGCATTTCCAAAGAAAGGATAAAGAAATTGGATTCTATTGAGAACATGAAAATTATTCAACTCCTGAAATGCCGGAAAGGTTGGGAAAAATATTGAAAGAAAAGTTTAGTGGATTTGGTATCAGTTTTATTTACGCTAGAAAAAGGATGCAATAATTAAATGAAGTTTATGTATTTGTTTTAGGATGTTAAAATTAAGGAATAATAATAATCATATGAAACTTGAGAATATTGATTTGATCAAATTAATGATTCGTTTTAATAATTCTTCAGAAGAATCAATTGTCAAACTATGAAACTTTTTGGATGAACGATATATACTATGATAAACCCTAAAGGATTGGTTTGACAATGAAGAAAGTTTGCTTCTTTCATTGACTTCTTGGGTTCGAGCCTTGGGGCCACTTATTACATTTGTGGCTTACTTTGCAACATTGGATTTGAGTCTTGAGGCCTAGTCAAGGTGTGCACAAGTTGGTCTAAAAATACCCGGTCATTAAAAAAAAAAAAAAGATATATACTATGATATAGAAATTCAAATCATCAAATGGAATGTCCCCCATTAATTTACCTCATTTTCATATTGCAACTACCCTTTGAAGCTTCCATGTTTAAGTAGGGAGTGCATAATATTTATTTCAATTGACAAATTTTAGTTACATACAATACTATTATATTAATAATAACCTCATTAGTAGACTTACGTGGTATTTGTTTTGTTGTCTAAAAGTTGAATGCATCTATTAACTAAATATGTATGAATATATAAGTCTGATCGAGATATTTATTTTTTATATTTCAATGTTTGATTATAAGTATTAAATTGTTTGTTTCTATACGGTGTAAACATCGTAAAACTAGTGTTTCGACGTATATATTTTTATTAAGTATAATTTAGTTATATACTATTTTCCATCTTTTAAACAAAATTTTAATTGATCAAATTTATGAAAATTAAAAAAAAAAATGTATATAAACTAAAGATTTACAATATATTTTTTGATGTAATATTTAAAAATTTATTATTAAAAAGTTAAAATAATACAAAAAATACATAATGCATAAGGGTTTTTGTCAAAATTTGAATTATATAAAATTAATAGGGGTATTGTTAACAAAATAAATATTTTTATTGGTTAGATGGTTTTGTATTAAAATAAAAGCAAAATATTTTAAGTTTTTACTGAAATCTGATAAACAAACATAAGCTTCAAAAAAAAAAAAAAAACCTAAGAAAATTTAATCTATTAAAATTAGTTACATTTAGACTTAAGATAAAAAAAAACAAACATATCTTTAAAATTATGAATATTATTTATGTTGTGTGATAAATCCAATAAGCATGAATTCCCACCACGTGTCCCAAGGATCTATTATTATTCCATGGTTAGATTTATCTCATGTGTCAGCCTGCCTTAAGCTAATCCTGTTTACAAGTTAAATACTATTTTCAAGTTAGACATTGTCGACAACTGAAAAACCAACAAGTTAAGACTTCACTTACAAGTGTGCTATTGTGACAACTTATATAAATTGATATTTTACCTAAACAAGAGTACATCTCTTTCTTTTTCTCATCCATGTAAGTTGCCCGAGTAGAGAGACCTTTTTTTTCTTTCCTACACATATCTCATTGAGAGAAGAGAGTTCATCTTTGTTAATCATATTCTCCTTCGTAATCTGTCTAAGTGTAAAAAAAAATACAAAGCAATAATATATTAGTGGACTTAGACTTGATTCTAACTTGTCGAACAATTTTAAAACCGTTTTTTGTCATTCCATTATCGTTTTCTAATTTGTTTGTAGTTGGTTATTTTAAATCACGTACACATCTTATCCAATCCTACCATGGTTGATTGGGTCTATGATCATTGGTTTTTGCGTAACAACAATTTTATAAAAACAAATAACATCCTTATTTTAATTGAATTTATAAGCATATTACAACAAAATAACAAATATAATTACATAGATTTAATTAATTATTATAAAAAAAATAAAAAAATCATAATTATATTGTAATAAAATTAGGTCATGACACAAAATCTTTTCAACCCAAGTTTAATAGTTTATAGGCTTAAAGCGTGTGTGTTTGGTCACACGAACTCGGCTAAACTGAACTTCAGTTAAATCCAAAACCCAGGATAAACCCATCCTGCAAAAACGCCAACGAAACCCGCTTGACTCAGGAACAAAACTCTATCCATTCTTCTCTCTTTCACTTAGCTTTTACTCTCCAGTCTCCACAATGTCGAGAGGCCCGGACCGTATGATAAGGAACTTCAAACAGTTCGCAGGTAACCAATACAAGTTCTTCAATGCTCGTTATGGACAGCAACTCAGTGACATTTTGGAGTTCCCGATTAAGCTGGTCTTGTCTCCCTTCACTCTTGCTTTTGACATTGCTGGCTCCGCACCTCGTGGGTTCGGCATTCCCGAGTTCATTACCAAGCTTTCTTACGCTTCTGTTTTTGTAAGTGCGTGTATTTTACAAGTTTTATCCGTAATTCGACTTGCTTTTATTGTTGTTTTGGGTGGTATTTGTTATTGGCTTAGATGGGATTGTAAATTGTGGTGCTAAAATATGTAATGTTTGGGCAATTATAAGTTAAAATTGAAAATTCAGTGTATGTTCGATTGTCAAAATATTTTAAAATTCAAAACGGTTGTGGGTTGAATTGGTATGTGTTTAAAATAATTTTGCTATGATTTTAGTAGGTTTTTTTTAGTGGTACTTGTCATTTCTCAGTGAATTAATGTGCTTTTGGCTGGTTCTTGTTTTTTTCTTTGGAAAATGATGTTATTGGTTGAAGAATAGATGGATAGGCTTATGTTGTGTTTTGCAATTTTGCGTAGTTTATGCTTCTTGTGTTTGGTCACCTGGTGTTTTATGGTTTTTGGAAGGATTATGGTCATTTTTTAATTGGTATTGCTTAATTTGTTGACCGTTTGATTTGTGTTTGCGATTTAGCATATATACCTTTTTGTGTTGCAAGTTCTAATTTCTTAATTTATAAGTTGTTATATATATATATATATATATGTAACCCTAGTTCAAATGCCTTAAATTTCTTCGTTTAGTTGATCCCATGGATTAAGTGCAGGCAATTGCTACACTTGGGACTTATGATCTTGCACTAGAGCTGGGCAAGAAGGTGGTATGCCAGAGGCGCTTTTCGATATCTTTGGAATTTTTAATTTGGTCCTTGCTTTTCGTTGTTATTTGTTTTATTCTGGTTGTAATGGAATTCTTGATATTGTGATATTCTGCCTGTCATTTTATCGTTTTCTGCTTTAGTTGTGTAATCATTGATATTAGAACATAGCATGTTATAGTTTTTAAAAACCATGTACTGGAATTTCATCTATTAAACTGAGTTGAATGATCATATTTTACCAGGTCTTTTTGTGCTGATGAATTGGAAGTGATACCAACTTATATGTTTAATTGTTCATATCAGCTTGGTTTCAATTGAAGAAGAACGCAAGTCCTCATTTTGGGCTTTAACATGCTGTCTTATGTGAGATTGGTTTATGAAATGCAGGCATTGTCGTACATGCAATGGATGGCAGGCATTGCGGTGTACTATGTGCCGAGGATCAGGGCAACTGCAGTACCAAGTAAAAGATTACACCTTGAGAAGGTATATTGATTTCCAGTCAGTTTTGAGTTCTGAAGTTTTCTTATAATAAATTACAAGCTTTTCTTTGGCTTGTTAGGGGGATGCATATTTTCCTTTCGCTAGTTTTAAATTTAGATTTGACAGGAGAAGGATTGAATATGAATACTATAAATTATTATCATCATTCAGTTTATGTATAGAAGCATAAATCCAACCAAAGTAATTTGATGCTTATATTACTTTTTATTATTAGTTATTATTATGTTTTGGATTTTCATGTAGTGGAGAGAAGGCAACTGCTGAACGTGTTGCGGATGCCATTGTTGATAATCGGGCTGAGTTGGTGCACCTTCCATCAACAATTGATCTTAACTCACCATTGCCATCGAAAGACTGCCCGACTTGTGATGGAACCGGTGAGAGCATCATTTTATAGCTTATGTGACTGTATATTCTTGATACTCAATAATCCCCCAACATTTCTATGGATTCATTGAGTTCTATAGTAGGTGACAATGAGCATATCTGCAAATCCCAGACACCTATGGTATATGATATCCTAAGTTGGTGGGTCCAAGACGAATTCAACGCCTGATCTTTTGGTTGAAACCAAATGCCTTACCCACTCAATTCAATCCATGGGGTTGCTCACCCTCACACTGTGTTTTCTTGGGCTTCATGTGAATGTAATTTGGTGCTGTCTCATAGTCTGAAAGTTCTAGTATCCCAGATAATTTATTGCTTTATAACCCCATCTAGTCATTTCCACCCTTTTTATTCAGTTTAGGGAGAGATATCTCAACCTTGTTATGACCTTATCTGTGACAATAATTTGTGGTAACCCAGGAGCTGGGCATACATGTAATCTGTATTTATATGGATTTTGATCGTTGAATGATTATTTATTTATTTATTTTAATATATATATATATATATATATATATATATTGCAGGTTGTCATGGGCTGTCCTGAATGCAAACACAAATTACAAGTCACTATCTCTGCAGATGATGTGAGTTGTTTTGTGAACTTGCTAATACTTTGATATTATGCTAGGATATGTAAATACAGACACAACTGTTGTGTTTGTAAACTGAGATGGAGTTTCAAACATGGCAACACTTGAATATCTAGAAAAGACAAAGGCTTCACTTCTGTGTGGCTGCATTTTGTAAAATTCATGATTCATTTTCTATAAGAATCATATAGAGTAACACCATTATCAAGCATGCAGTGTTTCATAAAAATGTTTATATGGTGACCTCAAAAACATTATCCATAATTTCAGCTTAGAAGGTGCTTCTCCTATAACCATGCACAATGGTGCTGGAGAGTGTAGAAATGATTTTTGTAACCTCCGTTGTCTGACACCAAATTTTCTGTGGGAGAAGTTTCTTACAAATAAAAGATTCTATCTTACATTGCTAAATGGGTTCTGCTTGGCTATTTTTTAACTCATGCAATTTTTTATCCTTATGGATTATACTGCTGTCTCCTTTCTGCAGATCATGGAGCCTCCATGGAAAGCCTACAACATCTTGAGAAAGATGGATTATCCATATGAGGTTAGTATCATGTCTTATTCTATAGTTCTTTACTTTTAATTTTAGTAGTGAGTATATTTTCAAGTTTTCTATAGCTGTTGGACTGTTAAAGCCTACTGTGTGATAATGACTTCATAAAATTTACTGTTGCAGTATATTGTTCACAGCATGAAGGACCCCAGTATTGCGGCATTTTGGCTTATGACCTTGCCTCAGGTTGTGGGTGGATTTGACTATGATGATGATGTCAAGCAGAAATTTGGTGGCAATACAAGGTTCCAGATTCATTTTGTTTCCTCACCCTAGCATTGATATTATTTATTTTGTTGTGATCGAGTTTTCTTGTTTATTTTTGCTGGCATACTATTGCTTGCGAGTTATTTATTTATTTTTCTCCTGTGTTTAAGTTAAAATTCTCTGTCTCTCAATCATAAGAGATGAAGAAGTAGCTAGATGCATGTAAAAGTTTTGTTAAATTATGCATTTTCTTTTAAGGTGTTGTTTACAGCAGACGTTTTCGCCCGACAGTCAGCATTGGGAACCTGTATCTTGTATTCTTCAGGAAGTTAGAGAGTGACATTCTAATTCCACTCACTTTCATGCTACCTGCCAGTGTTAGTTGTTTGGAAATATGCATGCTAAGCCTTAGCCATAGAGAAGGGGAAGTGAATCAATTGACTTCAATTTTAAGACTTTTACTCCAGGCATTAATTGGATAAAGTCATTCCCAGTTGATCTTCTAACATTTTCTGTGGTCTTCAAGATTAAACTTTGCAGAATAGCAGAATTGATATGGCTTTTCGGCTGCTTTATTTAAAACCTATTAAGATTGTCATTATTGGCAGTTTTGTTTTTCGTATAAACAACCATGGACATGAGTCCCCTAGACTTTGAGGCGTTACTGATTTGATTGCCCCATAGTTAATTCCCCAGACCGCAACTGCAGGTAGAAATTTGGATGTAAGTTGTGAAATTTGATATTCAATAGTTGTGGTGTAGGAATCTATGCGGTATGATCAACTTCGGGAGGTGGTGGCAAAGCGAAATCCTGGCTGGGAACACTTGCAGGAAGTAAGATAATCTCCGAACAGTAATCTTTCCTCTTATGAATCTCATTTACACTTTGGGTTCAATAATATGATTTTCCTATATGAGAAGTACTAGTCTTTATGGGAGTTAAAGATCTGTCTATGTGGAGAATATGCTTTATGAGCTTAATGCATTAAAATTGTGATGACATGGCTTTGGTCTAGTTGATTTTTTTTGGATGGACACCATAAGGCATTGTATTGAGTGATACTTGGGATTCCATGCAAAGTTGTAAATATTGTATTTTATAATTTGCTGAAAGTTCTTGATTTGAAATCATTTATCATTTTCAGGCTTTAATCTCCATAGATCCTGTCCGTGCCAGGGAAGACCCTGTTATAGTGAAAAATATCCCGTACTACAAGGCCAAGAAGGCGCTAGAAGCAGAAGTCATGAAGCTTGATCCTCCGCCATGGCCTCAAAATTGGTGTGTGCGTGTCCTCTCGTACTCTTGATACAATATTTCTTGTTTTCCATTATTCATGTGTTTTTTTACTGTGTTAATAATGTTAGGGAATGTACATTGAACTAACTGCTGAGCATTGACAGGAACTCGACCTCCCACTCAATGCCTCTTCTTGGAGCGAGGATGATCTCAAAGACCCGAAAAAATTGTATGAGAAGACTATTCTTCTAAATGCCCAAAGAGAAATGGCTGATAAAATTTTGGATACTCAGTGGGAAACTAAATGGCGACAAGATAAGGTTAGTACCAGTTAATGTTTATTGGCCCTAGTGAAATATATTCGACTTATCAGTTTTTCTGTCAGCACAGTATAACAATGTGTATATTCTGTGTCATAGTTTTCAAAACTTGCTTATAAAAGTATAGGCTGAAGTAGAAACTCCATATATCTTGGAATTTAATATTTAAACCTCTAATAAATCAGGGAGAAAAGCTCATGAGCACATTTCTCTTGTAAATGACCACTATTTCCCGAATACTTTCTTGCAGTTTCTTGTACACTGATTTTCAGAAATCTTTGTCTCTGAAATAGGGCTACAATTGCCAACAATCATAATTTTGTGTCCAATGAGCTTTTTATCTGTTTTGTTGATCAGTTGAATGAGATGTTGGAGGAGAAGGTGCGGCCATACATTCAGAACATTGACAACACTGTTCTTTCTCAGCCTATTCTAATGAAACAACAGAATAAGAATCAGAAGGTTTTTTGGTTCTACCTTTGTGACCTTTTTCCTTAATTAAATAATATATACTAGTGGCTGATGGATCGAATAGTGGTGATCGATTGAATATTCGCCATCGAAATCAGCTGAAAATCAATTAAGAACAGGAAACCCTAGCTTTGCGGTGATTGGAAATCGACGAGAAATAAGATGTCGGAGTGTTGTAGAGAGGAGACCAGAGGTTTAAATGGTGGCGACGGAGAGAATTTTTGCCATCAGAATCTGCCAGAATCGGTTTGATGTTGTAATAGAATATTAGCTTTAGGTGGGAAAGTGGTATTTTGAAACTTTTTGAGTGGAAAAATGTCATTAAGGCGAACCTTGGGTGGGAAAAAGTCGTTTACTCATTCTTTAATTAATGAAGTTGTCTCATACGATTATTTTTTGACTACCTATATAATTTCTTATTTTTGAAGCTTATTTCTATAATCTGGGGTTGCATCAAAAGGTAACATTATTGATATTGAATTCAATTTGGATAAATGGTGTAACACCCCGGCCCATTGCCGACTTAACACAGTTAAGATATTGTCCGCTTTGGTAGCCTAGGTGGTCTGACTCCGAAGCCCAATCCCTCACGGTTTTGTTTTCTGGTCCAAGAACCCTTGCTCAAGCCCAAAACGCGTCTAGATTATCGGGGGGTTTCTCCCGATATTTAACTAGCTCAAGCCCGCTTACCCAAGCGATGTGGGATGTCTCAATCTCCCCCCCTCAAGATCTAGCGTCCTCGTTGCGATCTTGATGGGGCCAGGTGAGATCTCTTAACTATCGACACACTTTTGGTTGGGATTGGCTCTGATATTAATTGTAATACCTCGGTCCACTGTCGGCCTAACACGGTCAAGATATTATCCACTTTGACAGTTTAGATGGTCTCACTCCGAAGCCCACCTCTCACGGTTTTGTTTTCAGGCTCAAGAACCCTTGCTCAATCCCAAAACGCGTCTTGACTATTGGGGGGTTTCCCTCGGTATTTAACTAGCTCAGGTTAAGCCACACAATGAACTTTTGCCAACTACATCCTCTTGTCACTCCTGAACCATAACCTTATTTGCATCACGCAATATCACATTGCAGAGCATGAATCCAGAAATGTTGGATCATGTACAAACCTAATAAGACACCTTGCATTGGATCAACTGCCATTGAGGTAGCAACAAAAGGAGTCAAAGAGGCAAACTCTTTTGTTATTTCTGAGCTGTTACTGAGGAATCTAGCCCAAATGTTATGACCAAAGGCTAGAGTAAGAACTACAGTAATCGAAAGGACGACAGAGAGCTTGAGAGTCAAAACCATGGCATTTTTCGCTCGACTGACATTTGCAGCTCCCAACGCATTTGACACCCTTGTGCTGCCACAAAACAATTTGCTTTTAATTTCAGAAACAAATGAACCAGAGATCGAGATTGTAATGTAGAAGTAATTTTTCTGAACTAAGCTGACCTTGCTGCAGCACCAAGACCATAGATAATCATGTAGGCTATATCTTCTGTATTCAAACTGAAGATAACAAAAACAGAAAGGAAAAAATAATCAAATACAAGTTTACAAGATCGTTTTATCATATATAATGTGTATTAAAGAAACGTAATGCAAGATTGAAACTTACCACAATGCAACCGGAGTAGTTAGTTCCGGGTTTGGCATCAATCCAGCCAAGAATACAAGAATCTGAAAAGCCCTAGTCTCTAAGCTGGAAAAGTACAGAGAATCAGACCAATAAGATAATGGTTCTATATATTCACACTCTACTTCTTCCAATTGATCAGATTGTGATGTCAGAATCATGCCAGAGCATTAAGGATTCTAAATTATTTTTCTTGAGGTATGACAGCTATTAGCATTTAAAATCTAGAAGAGAGAAGAAGTAAAATAAATAAAGAAAAATTGGTCACTTACCAGACCATTGCTGCAGAGGGCAGGGCTAGTTTTAAGGTCGTCCAGATAAAACTGAATGATTCAATAGAAAATCCTTCCCATGTATGCTGAAATTTCTTTGCAACAAGGACATAAATCGCCAAAAAAAGGAATGATATCCAAAACGAAACTGAAGCAGCCAGTGCCGCTCCCTTGTAACCCAATGATGTACAATGAACTAAAGCATAACTAACACCAAAATGAATTCCCGCAGGCAGAGCTGAGAAGAATACCAGTGGCCAGACAACTGACTGTGTTTGGAGAAATCTTAATATATTTTGTAGAAACCCATAGGCATATAGTCCAGGAATAAGATATCTAAGGTACAGAGCTGACTGTTTTGAAACATCAGGATGTTGGTGAAGCAAAACAAGAATGGATTCGGTATATAACCAAATAATTGATATAATAACTGATAAGAATAATGATATTATGGTAGATGCTTGTAGATGCTTGTAGATATATCCCCAAGGATCTCAATCTATATTGTTTGGCAGAAAATGCTTGGCCACAAAGTGTTTCAAGTGCTCCTCTTAATCCTGTCTGAAATAACAAGCAAAATACCAGTCAATATATGCATACAAAATACAATAAAAAATAACTAGATAAGTTTTAGGGTTCTGTAAACTGGAAGTGAAAGGAAAAAAAACAAAAGATTATCTGAGTCCGGTGAAGAGATAAGAGTGTTTACCATGAGAGAAAATCCAGTAACGAAGGCCCAAGAGTTGGCATGTGTGGCTCCCGCAAGCTGAAGGTGGCCAGCAAACGTGACAGAAACCGAGGTTATGGGTAGTAGAAAAGAATGGTAACGGAAATAAGAGTTAATTCTGACCAATGTCTTCTACTACACCATAACCTTGGCCTCTACCATGTCACAAACTTTCTTCCACCAACTACTTCTACTTCTCATGCTTTCTTCTCCATTACAGAAATGAATCAATTCCTGCAGTTTCAAAAGGAGGTTGGTTGCCTTACGTAGGCTTTAGTGCATTCTGTAATAATAAAACAAGAATATATAGAGACAAAAGAAGATCAAAACAGACGTTGAAAGGAGATATATGCCCATTAATATATGAAAGAGATGTCTACAATTGGAGATGGCAAGCTCAATTGATTCTCTGGAAAGTTGGATGATTCCATTCTCTTTGTAAAGATTGTATCCAATTACGCCATTAAGTTTTGTATCAAAAATAAAATGAGATAAATTAGGGAGAGACACTCAATTTGATGATTTGTATTCAATGCTTATACAACTATAATCAAACAAGTTTTCACTTGGCCTAACATTCAACCAAGGTTTTGTTGTTTGACGGTAGATTCTTCTAAGGAAGATTGAACTTCAGCATTAGGTTGATCAAAATTATAATAAGACTTAAAAATAAGTTATATATTATGTTTAATTAAATTTGATATCATTTAATACAATGTAGTTCTGTTACTAAACATTGAATTGTGTTATTTAGTGTTATACAATTTAATTATTTAATATTATACCATGTCACGTGTCAAATATGTCTAATTGTTATATATATATGATCTAAATAAATATAACATATATAAATAGTCATTCTCTAATGTAGACGTCTTAAAATTTTTAATGTGTTAATCAAAGTTGAGCGTTTAAGTACTCACTTCACAAATCCTACAATTAAAAGTAAATGCTTAAACACTCACATTTGGTCTGCAAGTTTTTAGAGGTATTTATGTTGACATGTTAATTGAAATCAAGAGCATGGCATGAATGGTATGGGATCTCAATCCATACCCATTTTATTATGTTTGATGGGTATTTGATCCCGGCATTTCCCATGCCATTTCATTAAATTATTCCATTTGTTCTTCATACACCCTTTTAATCTTGGAAACTTGAAAGGGATATCTCTTCTTTAATTATGAATAAATAATGATAAATAACTTTGTTTGTTCACAATTAAGAACCATTGGATTTGGAATGACACCATTTGAGTTCTATTTATTTCCCATATAGGAATACCCTGTATCTTAAATATTAAAAAGTGCAAAATTCTAAATATATTAGGGTGTATTTGGTTCATTATTCTGATAATTGTTAGAATAATATTTTGAAAAAAGTAAAATTGGATGAGTATTACGATGTAGGATTTAGAAATTAACAAAAATACCCCATATGTTTGTTTATTTACAAATACCCCTATAATAAAATATTAAAAATTAACAAAAACACCCCCAACCCACCCATTAAATACGAACAGTCAGCCACTACCGCCAAAAGGTGGTGGAGTCGCCGTTTCGGTGTACGACCGGCTAGATCTGACCGGTCGTGCATCGATATGACCTTTTTTGGTGCCAGATCTACGGCTAGATCTGGCTACATTTGGTTGTCAATGACGGCTAAAGATATGGTCGTCATTGACAACTGGCTACGGCCAAAGATCTAGCTGTAGATCCAACATTTTCTGGTGTAGTACCTGCCAGATTCAGTTGGTAGTGCTCATTATACTAGATTCTGGCGATGGTGACTGGAATCTGGCAAATGTGGGTTGTTGTGGTGTTTTTGTCAATTTCTAAAATAAAAAATTGGGTGTGTTTAGTTAAATTAATAAATTTAAGGGGTTTAAAAAAGATTGAATAATATAAAATAATATTTTGAGAATAAGAGAATAAATGTGTATTTTAGATAGAATAGGGCATAAAATATTAAAAAGTTGTGTACCACACGGACCCTAACAATCTACCTCTTTTATTTATTAGAAAAATATATCATTTATTTATTTAATTTAACCTAGCACTTTGACTGCAATAACTCTTTAAGGCAGTAATGTCAAAACACAACTAATTACCCATTAATCATCCATTAAACATCAATTTAATTACTTCTCTAATTCCCAAAACCAAATCAATTTAATTACTTCTCTCCACAGAATCCAACCCACACACAGACGCCCACGTGGTCAAAAATCACTTCTTTCCATTCAAGTTTTAACCTTAACAACACCATCAAACAAACAACTTCACCATGTCTATGTCTTTTTCTCCTTCAGCAAAGACAAAACAGATGGCATAGATTCGTTGCTTTACACTATATTCTTTTATTTTATTTATAAGCTCAAAACCAACTCTCTCTCTCTCTCTCTCTTTTAAAGATAGCATCTTTTTCTCAGAGCTATGGCCACTGTTGCCGTGAACGGAGCTGGGCCCGGAATAGCGCATACTCAGGCGTATTTGGAGAGCAAAGCTGTGAAGGAGACCAGAGTGTTGATGTCAGAGCTTTGCCGTCAGTTCTACACCCTTGGTTGGGTATCTGGGACAGGTGGCAGCATCACAATCAAGGTCCATGATGACTCCATCCCTAAACCTCAACAGCTCATCCTCATGTCACCTTCTGGTATGTCTCTCATCTCCCTCTTTTGGCTTCTGGGTATTTGTTCTTTCATGCTTATTTGGTTATCTTTAGCTTAAAGTTTTGTTCTTTGTGTTTGCTTCTGTTTTGAGTTTTTTGTTTTGTGTTTATCGAGTTCCAATTGCTCAAGTGTCTGGTTAAAGCTCTTAAGTTTGTATTTCCTCATTCTTTTGAGTTGTTTGATTAATGTTAGAGTAACTTTTTAAAGCTATTTTGCTTGATTATATGTGTTATTTGATTTTTGGAATATGTGAAATTAAGCTTAATTCAGAATGTTTACGTTGCTTGATTTATGATTTTTTTTTTTTTTTTTATTCAAGTACAAATACGTTGTTTGTCTATTCTCTGTTTGTTTGATTTATTGATTATTGCTCTTAGTCAATCTAGACAGTGTATGTTTCCCTTTCTGATTCTTGGCTGTGTATTTGGTATCAAATATGAGTTAGTGTTTATTTCTCTGTTGTTCCACTTCCAAGTTTTAATTTCTTTTTAAGCTTAATTTTTTGTGTGTTTTGTGCTGTTTGATATTTGTTTATGCATTATATAGACCAGTCGTGAGATTTTATTTTTTATTTTTTCTGTATTGTTTAGTTACTGGGTATTTGTTGTTTATGTTTGGTTTTGGTTAATGTATTTCCTTGTTTTATTTTGGGTGTATATGAAATTCTAGCTCATTGTGTGTTGATCTTGATGTTTAAAAAGGCGTTCAGAAGGAGAGAATGGAGCCAGAGGACATGTATGTGATGTCTGGAAATGGATCTATCTTGTATTCGCCATCTCCGAAGCCGTACCCACATAAGTTTCCCAAATGTTCTGATTGTGCTCCTCTTTTCATGAAGGTATCAGCTATCTGTACCTTGAAAAGTATAACTCAATTTGATATTAATGAATCAGTCAGAAGATTGAGTTGCTCCAAAAGCAACTTGAATTTTAATTAGGTTCCATGTTGATGTAATTTATTGCATTGACATTTATCTCTTTTAGTACTGTTTGTTCATTATGATAAAAATGGAACTTATGTAATTGTATGAAAATATATGATTTTCTGAGGATTGAACTAATGTCTAATTGATTCTTCAAATGGGCATCATAGTTTGGCAACTCTTTTGATGTTATTTCATGTATGGGTAAACATATGTAAAATGGTTTGCAGTTAACCAGTCTTAGATAATCCTGTAATTTGTGGTTTATTTGTGTTTCTATTAGTTGATTTTTACATGAGTCATTAGCAATTCTATAATGTGTGAACATTTTGTCTTGTTTAAGGCATTTAGAATACTTTTCATTGACTTAGTTCCTGCCCGTATTATCTCTTAAGACTAGACCTCCCTCCTGGCTTAATTAAAAAATTATTTAGTGTTCCTTCTACTTGCATGATTTCTCATCCTGTGTATACAACTAACTTATTATGATTATTACTTTTCATTGTGTTAATCTTTATTGGTTTTTTTTAGGATGACCATTTATTTTTTATTTTTGTGTTTGGGTATTTGATTTACTTTCATAAAGTCACGTTAATACTAATTTCGCTTGTGACCCAGTCATATGAGATGCGTAATGCTGGAGCTGTTATCCACAGTCATGGGATAGATTCTTGCCTAGTTACTATGATCAATCCGAATTCAAAAGAATTTCGTGTAAGTTTTTTATTTTTTTCACTTCCAGCTATCTGCAAAATATTCTAATTTGTTCTTATCTCCATTTTATTTTTTCATGTTCCTTTTACAGTAGCATCATTTTACCCTTGTTCTCCCTCCCCCCTCCCCTTTTCGCCAAAGTGGTTGGCTGAGGTTTTATTGATGTAAACCATCTCATGAAAAATCTTGTGTTGTCATATGGAATATGTTGTTAAGCATGAGTTATCTACATCTGTGAGGACATTGTTGGATTCGATACTATTAATCCCATTATGCCATATCCACTGTCATGTTGCAAAATTGAAGTTGGTGACATCAAATAGGTTAATTGTATCAGTCTATTTCCAACTAGTAAAAGATCAGCTAATTTCTCTATTAAATTATTTAAAAGGTGATGATGGCTTTAGTTTATATAACAAGCTGTTCATAAGCGATTAAACTTTTCAGCATACATATAGATTTGCTTTCTTCAACTCCTAGTTGTTGCCTCTTTTAACATTTGATTTGCTTGTGCTTTTTGCAAACTTACAGATAACTCATATGGAGATGATAAAAGGAATCCAAGGGCATGGTTATTATGATGAACTTGTGGTCCCAATCATAGAGAACACTGCCTATGAAAATGAGCTCACTGATTCTCTTGCTAAAGCGGTATGATTGGTTTTATGTTTGGTCCTGCATAGTGAATTAAATGTCAACTTATTATGTTGATAATTGAATGGAAATGATGCTGCGAACAGAAATATCTTAGGTTTTCCTATGGACTAGACCCCAATAGTTGTAAGCCTACGATGGCTTGTTATGTGATTAGTGTTTCAAAAACATTATTATCTAAGTAACCTTACTTATTAGTCTCTCATAATATGAAAGGACATTTATCAAATTGATATTCGGCATGTCCAACACTTATCTGTTAGGATAGTCGGAATAGTTCTGGAGGACAATAAGAGTGCATCCTTGATGAGTTGATTTTATTTCTATGTTTTTCCCCAGGAATTTCTTTTTTCAGTTCCACGTAAAATATGGACTTTTACTGGTGGGATCTCCTTTTTGTTTTTCAGATAGAAGCCTATCCCAAAGCAACAGCTGTGCTTGTTCGTAATCATGGCGTATACATTTGGGGGGACTCGTGGATCAGTGCTAAAACTCAGGTTTGGATATCTATGAATAAATTTGGACTAATTTGATATATGTACAAGATGTTCTTTTACACCTTTTTTATTCTTTTTTTTTTTTTTTTTTTTTCCCCTTTAGTGAATGTTATAAATAAAGCTTCTGTATTTTATGTCATAAATTTTTTACCTCCAATTGATAATCACTTTAAAGTTCTCCTTCAGTGCTTCTAGGAGCTGCAATTATCTCTAGGTAGGATTACTATAACACACTCCTTGCCACTATATAACTCAATGGTTACTCTTTTTCAACTCTATGCTTGGATTCTTCCCTCACCCAAAGAAAAGTTCATGCCTTCTTAAGAATATGGTGTACGAAAAGTTCATGCCTTCTTAATATCCAAAGATAGGTATCTTCACCACTTCACCAGTAGTCCATCCTTGTTTCATGCTCAAGCACATATATTAATTTATTTCTTCAAGTGGAAATAGAAAACTTTTGGTTGATCTCCCATGTCCGTATAGTTATAAGAATATAACATGTGTATTCTTTTCTTCTTGGTTGCTTATCTTTCAGGCTGAATGTTATCACTATCTCTTTGATGCTGCTATCAAACTTAATCAACTGGGTCTGGACTGGTCTACTCCAAACCATGGTCCAATTCAGAATGCCAAAGGAATTTCAGGCAGTAACGAGTACATAAATATTACCCCAAAAGCAATGACTAGAGACTCAAATTCTGGTTCAGATCCATTGCCAGTAAGAATTTTACCTTTTCTCCCTTTCAAGAGATATCTTTAGATGCTTACCTTCCATTTTGGTAATATAAGCAAGATGAAGTTCTGTAAACTATTTCTGCTTCTGGAGTTGGGAAATTCTAGTCCTTAGATTCTTTGTATTGTCAAAATTCCATTTTCATTGTTCAATTGTATGGTTGCAGAGTTGCATTGTGCTTGACATTGAAGGGACTACTACTCCCATATCATTTGTTACTGAGATTCTCTTTCCATATGCTCGTGTCAGTGTTGGAAGGCATTTGTCTGCGACATACGACACAGCAGAAACTAAAGAAGATATAAAGTTGTTGCGCTCTCAAGTAAGCTTTTGTTTATATGATTTCAATGGATGATGGTACTTGTGGAAAATGCAAAACTGTCTTACCTCATTAAGCTAGGCCTTCTGTCATGAACTACAGGTTACATCATGATATATATATGTGATTCTCAGAACACTGTGACATAGGATTGCACTCTTGTAGGAATTAATATCTGTTGTACTACTACATGAAAACTACAAACGTATTCTATTTTCCTTGCAATTTAAGTTCAATAAGTATTGATGTTAGTATTATCTTGCCTGTTAACATGTTACGTTTTACTGGATAAGTTTTACTGCAAGAATTAACCAACAAAGAAAGAAATCCTAAATGTTAAATAGTACGGCCTGGATAGCAGTAAAATCTTGACAGACACTCAAGAATTCATTCGGCTGAAGACCGGAGGGGCGATGTCCAACTCATACATTTCACATTATAACAGTAACTTGAATCCTCATTATATTTATTGATGCTCGTGAGCATTTTGAAGTATTTTTTTATTGAAACAGAAAGAAATAATATCTGAAAAGGGAATTGATCATTTCTGCCATTTTCAAATTGATTTGATTGTTGTTGGATTGGATGAGAACTAGATACAAATGATGAAGCTGAAATCTGATTTCCCTGGGCCCTTCCTAGGTTGATGGAGAATAATATGTTTGCAAAATTCCAGTCAGGCATGAGAAAAGAAACTTGGAAAGAGCACGAGCCAAGCATTTCCTAGTTTGTATGAGATTATGCATAAATTATCACATTCTCTTTTTTCTGCCCCATTCAAGTATATTATCTAAATCCTTGGCTTTATTCTTTATGTGCTTGTGTTGCTTGACATGGGTATAGGCATGGCTATTTGATGCTTCAAGATGTTAGAAGTAATTAGTTCTAGAACCCCATGCTGCTTTTTTAGTTGGTTCTATATTCCTTTTGCTAGTTGGAGTAAAAATCCATATGGTCCAGGATCATACAACTCAGAGTAGTAGTGATGGTGCATGTTCTACTTTTCTTGATTCTCAAGATTGTCACCCTTATGTTATGATTATAATTCAGGTAGGGTCCACAAAATTTTTGTCATAAAAATCATTAGTTTTTTTTTTCCAAATTCCTGTTGCAGATTCAAGATGACCTGCAACAAGGAGTTGCTGGTGCTGTACCTGTACCTCCAGATGATGCTGGGAAAGAGGAGGTGATAGCAGCTTTGGTTGCTAATGTGGAAGCAATGATAAAGGCTGATCGGAAGATCACCGCTTTAAAACAACTGCAAGTATGCAATATTTGATTTCGAAAAATATATATTTGCTATGAGATTGGCTTTGTATGTAGCTAATACTTATATGTGCAGGGTCATATTTGGCGAACTGGGTTTGAAAATAATGAATTGGAAGGAGTAGTTTTTGATGATGTGCCTGAAGCCCTTGAAAAGTGGAATGCTTTGGGAATAAAGGTCTTATTCTTTTAAAAATTCTTACTGAGATGATTCTTATCTTTTCCATTTGTCCACCTCTATTATTGAGTGCTTTTCATGCTCTTACTCTAGAATGTTGTATATAGAATATGTTTACCAGAAGTTTGGTGATAGTTTTTGTACTAACATAGCTATCTTAATATTCTACCTGTTTTTTGGGTAATTTTAATGAAAAGTTTTGAAGATGATTTAGGAGAGAATATCTCTGCTATCGTCCTCATAGGTGTCTATTACTACGGATGTCCAGAATTCTTATCTTCTTTTCATGTTGGAGAATCTGGAAGGCTGTTTTGTATTAATGTTGGGTGATGACTTGTGCATTCGATAAAACTGCAGAGGTTCTTTTTGTTTTTACTATCTCTCTCTCTCTTTTTTTTTTTTTTTTGGGGGGGGGGGTAAATTGATGGTGGGTGACGGGTTCATCTTACTGTGCATATTTCTTTTTCTCATCTACAGAAGTGTGCATTTTTCTTAAAATAAAAGTGTCTAGAAGGTTCAAACCTGCACAAGACCTTTTTCCATTAGAGTTGTCTCTGATAAAAGTTGAGTTAATCCTCTTCATTACTGAAGTAACCAATTTTATTCTCCTTGCAGGCTATCATTCAATTTCTGAGGATGCATTGAAAATTCACTTGCAATAGTACTAACTATTTCTTTGCAATATGACAGGTATACATATATTCTAGTGGTAGCAGATTGGCCCAGAGGCTTATATTTGGAAATTCAAACCATGGGGATTTAAGAAAATATTTATCTGGATTTTTTGACACTGCAGTCGGGTATGTTCTGTAACTTTGGTGTTGTTTTACTTAATTTTCTTCTGCCTTATTATGTTTTGACCAAACGGAAATATGCCTTCCCCTTGCTTGCAGGAACAAAAGAGAGACACAAAGTTACATTGAAATCACAGATTCAGTGGGAGTTGATAAACCATCTGAAATTTTGTTTGTTACAGATGTCTATCAAGAAGCTACGGCTGCAAAAGCTGCGGGTAACCAGTTGTTTATAATCATATATTTTTAACAATTTCTTGTTAACACATGCATTTTCATCAGGTTCATCTGCAATGCAAATGTGGCTAAACTAGATAAATAAATTAGGATGTCCAAACTCACCCTTTTTTAATAAGGAATTACATCATTTCATCTTTATACTGCATCTTCATTGCCATATAATATAGTTTTTTCAGAAGGAAAATGATAGAGTTACCGAAAAGTTTACACCGAATGACGTGACAAAATCCTAACCGTTGATTAATATTAATTGATAATAAATCAACGGTCCGGATTTTGCTACGTCATTCGGTGCACAAATTCGGTGCACACCCGTCGGTAACTGTAGCATTACTCTTTTCAGAAATTTGTTACATGAATTGTATTAGTTTTTGCATTCGGAACAGTCTTTATGAATATTTATCATTACTGTGTAGGGAGAAAGATGGTTTAGTGTTCAGATTTTCACTCCGAATATTTGATGTTTCTCTAAATTCTGGTCCATGGTTTAGGTTTGGACGTGGTAATCTCTGTCCGGCCGGGAAATGGTCCTCTTCCAGAGAATCACGGGTTCAAGACAATCACTTCATTCGCAGAAATATAAAAGCACACCTGCTTCAAATATGATAATTACTGTTGATATATGAACACCAAGAATAAACAAGTCAGGGGTTTAGAAACAAGATGTCTGTCACTGTAAAATGTTATGAGCATTGTCTAGTAATCTGCATTGCTTTTAACACTTAAGTATGTTCTTGGCTTTGAAGATAAATGATAGCTTGTTTCCAAAGTATGCATGATTTTTGCTGCATTTCTTTCATTCACCTGTTCAGTTATATTTTCTCAATACAGGGATAAATAACAGAATTTATGATGTATAATATTTACTATTAAATAAGAAATCGTAAAGATCTTAGAATTCAAATATCAAATATATGTTTAAAATTCTTAACCTGATTTGATACTCAAATTTGAACCAACAAAACCTTTAGTGATATTATGGATAATATGAGACATCATAGTATAACAGGAGATGAAAAACCATAATCTCAATAATTTAAATGTAAACCCCTAGGGATTGGTATGTGATCAAAGAGGTTTATTCCCTTTTTTTAAGTTCTTGGGGTCATCTACTATAATTTTTTGAGTTTTTGAGTTAAAACTTTGGAGTCAATTATCGTAACAATATTGTGGTTTATCTACTCTTTTATGTTTATAGGGTGTTTAATGGACACTAAAAATTGGTTGAGATACGTGTAATCTGATCCAGACACTCCGGTTACCAACAACATCCTTAGACTTATATAGACTTATATATGGGCAATGACTAAGTAAATGGTGATTTGACATGTGAGGTAGAACTAGTAAATTTGAATCTTCTATAAAAAAAAAAATGAAACAAAAATGCAAGAGAAGTTCCAACTTCCAAGGTCAATTGATTCCATTATAGTTGTCACAGTTGAATACTTGAATTAAAAGAGTAAAATTCATCTCACGTTTTCTCCACATTGAACGTCACTTTTATAATTTCATTGAGACTATTCAACTGTCAAAAGATATTTCAATATACAATTTTCATTCTTAGAATAGTGCATAAAGACCAAGACTTGATCAAGTTTTTATAGAGATTTTGACTTTATATTTGATAATATTCTGGAAAACTTTGATTTCCCCAAAATAATCAGATGAAATTTGGGTTCAGATTTTAAGGGGGAAAATATATAGAGAATCTACAAGATTCTAAAAATAGAAACTACCATAGTGAGGGAAGTGACAAAATGGGTAATAGCTAAGGGCATCCAAAGAGGGATAAAAAGGGATGAAAATTGGCAGTTTTTTTGTCCATTGCCATAACTCTTTGGGTCCAGCTCTCAGATACTTATACTGACAAAGTAAAACTCCAAATGGGAAAGAAAAAGTCTTCACATTTTCGTTGCTTTACTTGAAAAAAATTATACTTTCTTTTTCAATCATCATCATAACTTAGTCCCCCACTTCCTCTTTCATGTGTCTTAACCTTTCTTGTGTTTTACATTCAGTATGAACTCATCTCTTTCAAGTCAAAAAAAGGGGCAGAAAAAATATATAAATCAAAAAGTTCTTAAGAAATTGCTTAGCAAAAACAAGAAATGTATTTAACATTAAGACAATGACTTGACTTTTCTTTCAAATTAATTATTCATCTTCATTGTTCCAACCAACTTTACAAATGCAAGCATTCAATACCAAAAAAATCTGATAACTGTACTGAATATTGAACAAGAAGTCAAGAAAAGTGCTTCAAATGGCTGGCCTGATGCTTCCTTTTGCCTACCTTGTAAAATTTTCAAGGCCATGAGTTTAAGTAATCACCAAATTGTTGTGGCTGAGTCAACAGAATTAGATGAGCCTACATTTGCTGTCTCTTGTTGAGTTCTGGTCTGCAATATGGGTCATTTTCAGATTGAAAAATGAAAATGCTTCTCTGGCAAACTATTAACTCCCCCTGAGGTGGGAAATTGACTTGATTTAGCTTCAAAGACCACAACCCAGTAGTGTCATTAAACAAAAAGACTTGGAATTTGTAC
Organism: Pistacia vera; assembly: GCF_008641045.1. Classification (NCBI taxonomy): domain Eukaryota; kingdom Viridiplantae; phylum Streptophyta; class Magnoliopsida; order Sapindales; family Anacardiaceae; genus Pistacia; species Pistacia vera. The sequence continues at coordinate 1,339,835 of NW_022195663.1, forward strand.
CACAATAGATTTGACTGCTCATTTCAATTTAATGCACCATCCAAATGCATTTATGTGAATCAATGACATCCATTCAAATGAATGAACCAGTCAATTTTTAACTAATTTTCCCTTTTCATTTGGATTAACAAGCCATACATACACATAGCACAAACTCAAATGTTATCTTGTTGTATTTTGTTTTTACTGTTTTACAAAATTCAAATGCAAACACAAATTCTGAGAGTTGCAGTGCTGGGTGTGAGTGTGATAGAGAGAAAAAGAGAAAGGTTGGTTCTTCATTTGTTTTGAAATTCTTGCAAATTAATCCATACAACATAAAGACAAACACAGACTTCAACAAGTGTATGATTAGGCAAATCACTAAATGACTTACTGCCATTGTAAAAATAAATATATAGAACAAAAGATACATGGCCTGCTTGCTGTTGATCATGCAAACACTTGGAGAGAAGGTTAAGAAAATTCACTTCATATTTAGAGTTTTATATGTCAGAGGAAAATCAAAAATTAAAAAAGAAAAACAGAAAAAAAACAAAGAAATTAAATAAGAAGCTTTACCATATTATGAAAAAGAGATCAAATTGTACAATTGAAACAAGATCCTCTACTTTTCGTCCCTCAAAATCATCCAGGACCCATCAAACTTCCTCTTACAACCATTCTCAAATTACATAAATTTTTTTTTTTCAGGCAGATGAGCCTGAAACTCTAGGTGAAGTTACAGGGAAAAGTGACAAAAGCTGTGGCTCATGATCTCTAGGAGTTGATATTGGTGATGGATGCAAATAAAATCCCTTCTCAGCTATGGCTTTCTCTTCCTCTGATGATGACGTTCCTAAAGAAGGAGAAGACTTGTTGAAAGGGTCTTCATTTAGTGGTGTAACAGGACTACTAAGTGCAAGTTTAGGAAAGTCAAGCAAACTTGGAGACAAGATTTCAGGCTTATTCCTAGGAGAAAACCCAGAATTATTTGCAAAACTTGGTATTAAAGTGTTGATCATAAGACTGTTCTTGAAGTTGTTAGCTCTCCTTTCATAAAGCTTAAAATTTTGTTTCTTCGGCGTGGTGGTCTTCATGGGCGGTATGACAAAAGACGACTTGTTTGATGATGAAGATGGATCTGTTGGCACAGCCGGTTTCGATGAAGCTTGCTTGGCGGTTTCAGAAGAACCAGTTAGCATTTGAACTACTTGTTTGAAGTTGGTTGTGTCTGCTTGAACAAAGGTTGTTGGGTAAGGGTTAGTTTCTGTAGATCTGGAGATGGGAATTGGTGTGAGTGGTGGGGTGTGAATTTGGACCCCATTGCTGTTGCTACAGCTGATGTTGTTGCTTCCAACACTCTTTGGTGAGTTTAAGGGAGATGGGTTCTTGCTTTCTTGTAATATTCTTGTTGTGGTTTCCATTTTTGATGGCTTCTTCTTCAACAACAACAACACCACCTCCACCACCACCACCTCCACCAAACAAAGACAAAAAAAAATATACAGAAAGAAAGAAAGAAAGAAAGTCTCTTTTTCAAGAGTTAGTCTAGTTTGGTTTGGTTTGGTTGGAGAAAGGAAGAAAGAAGAAGAAGAGATAGAAGAGTGAAAAACAAGGCTTGGTTTGATGAGAGAGAGGGTATGCCTTTGCCTTTGCCTTTGCCTTTGCTTACTTATTAGCTTATGTTTTCGTTTTGTTTTCTTGTGCAACAAAACATTTTTCTTTTCCTTTTTGTATTTGACTCTTTTTCTCTGCCTCTACTTTCTCTCTCTTTTTTCATGTGGGGTTTGATTGGTAAATGAGAAAATGGAGGGAGGGATGATGAAAAAGGAGAGAGGGTATTGGTTGAAAATGGAATTTGATTTGTTTTAGGGATTGGCATTAGCATATGTGCTTGTGCCACCATTGTCAAGTCTTTGGAATTGAATATTGAATAAGATTTAAGAGATTAGATATATGGCATGGACTTGAGAGCCCTGCTGATTTTGAAGATTGAAGAGACAGTTGTGTGATGGGATTGCTGATTATGATGGGAACAATTTCACCAATTTCAAGCATCTCATACTCCACCTTCCAATCATTTTTATGTAATTCTAAAACAAAACAAAAATAGTTACCAATGTTTTGTTGTGAATCTTTTAAACAAATTTTTTTTTTGGTAAGATTTTTAATAATCTTACAAGTATCTTTATCTAATTTCATTTATTAATCTTGAAGTAAAAGATAAGACTATATGGGAAAAGAGTTTTAGAATAAACTCTAAGGATTCGTCTAGCAGTTAAGAAGATTTATTCCTTTTATTGATTTTTTAGGGTTGAATCTTGGGATCACCTACCACATATATGATTTATCTTAAAATATTAGATTTTTTGGGTTCGAATCTTGGGATTATCTATCACATATGTGACTTATCTTAGAATACTGAGTTTATAAGGTATTTAATAAGCTACAGGGATTAGTTAAGACGCGTACAAACTGACCCAAATATTCTGGTTATTAAAAAAAAATTAGGATGGGACAAGTGTCTCTAAATTAGATATAATGATATCTCCTAATAGTCACTAATTAATACTTGAGATGCTGGTGACATCATTTTGCATTGTACTAATTGATTGTGATATAATATTCCATGTTTCAAAGACTTTAACCAAACTTAATTATAAGAATTAATTATGAAAAATTGAAATAATATTTGTAAATAGAAATTCTTCGAAGAAGATGCTTAGATTATTACATCATTTATTTGTAGCTGGTGTCACTTGAGTGTGATATAATATTCTAAACATATGATAAACTTTATTATATATGCATTACCCCCAAAATATATATTTTTTTATGTCAACCATTCCAATGTGAATAAATTCTGTGTCTAAATTATTGTTAATGGAACCAACAAAAGTTATGATCGGATTCTAAACTTTATTGTTGAATCTAGTTTTTAAAATGTTTTTTCCCATTAACATGAATAAATTGTTAATTGTTTTGAAAAAAATAAATAAATCGAATCGAATTCTTATTTATATTTAAAAAGATAAGAAAAATATAGAAAAAAGAAAGAGGGGGGACCAAGTCTCCATCAGAAAGCACAATTTTTTGCTGGTAAAAGGATCACATTCTTTCTAGACAAAAATCATTGTTGTGTAGACTGTTTCAACCATCATAAAGCATAAGTAATTAAGGGTGCGTTTAGTTTATTTTTTTGAGTAGGATTTTAAAAATAATATTGGGTAGTTGGATAAGGGAGTATTAGGAGGTAAAATTTAAAAATTTATGAAAAAGCCCCTAGGTTTGCTAATTTAATTAAACACCCTAATGTATAAAATGATAAAAACACCCCCATCACCTGCAATACCAGATTCCGGCCATCATCGTCGGAATCTGGCCGAAAAATCACGTTACGACACAGACCAGTCGGATCTGTGTCGTAACGCGTCGTTATGGCCTTTTCCGGCCAGATCCACCATAGATCTGGCCGAAAAAGGTCAGATCCATGGCCTGTCGTGGCCGCGACGGTCGAAAAAGGCCAAAACGACGGCCAAAGATATGGCCGTCGTTTTCGGTCAACGATGGCTAAGATTTGATCGTCGTTGACCGTCAACAACGACCATTTCTTTGGCCGTCGTTACGGCCAGATCTGGCATTTTCCGACCAGATTCGTGGTGGATCTGGCCGAAAAAGGTCATATCGGTGAACTTTCGGCCATTTATGGTCGGCAGGTAGGCCGTTGTACAGATTCCGGCTACCACCGACGGTGGTTGCCGGAATCTGGCAAGTATGGGTCGCGGTGGTGTTTTTGCTAATTTTTAAACCTTTTTTTTCAAGGGGCATTTAATGAAATTAATAACCTTATGGGGTCTAAAAGTAATTAAAAAAATAGGGTAATATTTCTGGAATAATGTGCCAAACATTATTTGGAGAATAGGATTGGGAATATGGGTAAAAGTAATAAGTCAAACATGCCCTAAAATATTAATTATGCTTAATGGTAAAAACATTTCATTAAACCACAACCCAAAGTTTATAACTTCCTCTAGGTGGTCGAAAAGTTCGATAAGGACTTTAGATGTATTACTCAAAAGGTCATGAGTCTGAATCCCTCCTCAGGTGCTAATGGGGGTAACCAGGGGAGCTTTTACCTAATTGGTAGTTTTAGAGTCCTAAATGATTAGATGAAGTACGCATAAACTGACCCAAACTTATATTTTTTGGAAATTGGTGGGAATGTGTTCCTATCTATTAATAGGGTTTTGGTCCACCTAACCTATTGTGGCCAGTGCTTGTCAAAAAGCGTTTGTAATTAATTCTGTAGGAGATTTTGGTTTATTATTAGGAATCTTAGGTCTTTATTGGATAACAGATAATTTCGAATTTCAGGATTTGTTTGAAATATTTAATAACTTGATTTCTAATAATAAGGTTAACCTTTTATTTGTTACTTTGTGTGTCTTTCTATTATTTGCAAATGCGGTTGCTAAGTTCGCACAATTTTCCCTTCATGTATGGTTACCTGATGCCATGGAAGGTCCTACTCTTATTTCGGCTCTTATCCATGCTGCAACTATGGTAGCGGCCATAATTTTTCTTGTAGCTCGTCTTCTTCCGCTTTTCATAGTCGTACTGTACATAATGAATCTAATATCTTTGATAGGTATAATAACATTATTATTGGGAGCTACTTTAGCTCTTGCTCAAAAAGATATTAAAAGAAGTTTAGCTTATTCTACAATGTTTCAATTGGGTTATTATATGATGTTAGCTTTAGGTATGGGGTCTTATCGAGCCGCTTTATTTCATTTGATTACTCATGCTTATTCAAAAGCCCTGTTGTTTTTGGGATCCATATCAATTATTCACTCAATGGAAAATATTGTTGGCTATTCTCGGGATAAAAGTCAAAATAGTCATTAAATAAATAAAAAATGTAATATTTTTTATTGTTGGTCCGACGATTATATTTCAATTCAAATGTTCATGAATGCACTTTTGTTAGGTACACAGCCAACTGTGGCCAATTTTACTTGTCTTCTTCTCATCCTCTCAATAATATTTTGTTTTTATTTTCATATTTACTGTTATAATACATTATATTTCAATTCATTTGACATCTGTAATTTGTCTAGTTTAAAATTTAAAGTCAAATGAATTTGGGATGAGATATTTTTACAAAATATCTAATTAATTTGAAACTTCACCTTGCAATTATCGTAAATCATCCAGTTCAATTTTGTTTTTATTAATTGACCTATCACTTTCACATTCAAACTCTTTTTCTTTTATAATTAATAAGAACAATAACAATGGCATTACTAAAACTCAAGTGTAAACCCCAAGAGACTGGTTTGACAGTCAAAGAGGTTTGCACTCTTCTTTGAGTTTTTTGGTTCAAATTTTAAGACTATTTACGACAATAAATATTATAGTTTACGACAATAAAAAATCAAGTGTATCACACCATATTAATTCATATTGTACAATTCTATAATTAAGCATATTAATTGCAACATTTATGTTTTAAAAAAAATAATAAAAATAGAAAATTGGCATTTAATAAGTACTTACTAAAATCTCTCAAATTTAAATTATTCCTAGTATTTGAAATATTTATGTTATATAAAGTGCAACTTACTTGATAAATTTCACCAAACCTTCCTTTTCTTAAGACAATACCCATATAAATATTATTAAAATGTTAATAATTATGAATAATTAGAAATTAAAAGTTGTAACATGCAATTGTTAAAGTGTTCCTTAAAGTTGAAACAAAGTTCCATGAAATTTCAACACACCTATTAATCACTTACTTTAATAACACTAATTATAATTAATTATTATAGTAATTAATTGAAGTTGAAATGGCCGGCTTGACTAAATGGGTTTAAAAAATTGGAACTATTAGGTGGCATTAATCAAATGTTTTTCTGACTTTGTAGGGTCCGCCAAACAAAGCCTTATTATTTCACCGTCACAGGCACGGCAGCTCTAACCCGGCTAGCTTTACCTAGCTAACTCTTGTATAGTTGTTTACATCTTTCATCTAACAAACCGGCCGCTTTGTTCCACAACTAAAATTAATTAATTTTTTTCTCAAATAAATTCTGATTCCAAATTTCAAATTCCTCTGACTTATATAGTTTGGGAAATTATCACAAAAAATACCCAAAAATCACTATATTTTTCAATTCTTTGGAAGTGATATTGTGTGATTTAATTGAGATTTTGGGTGATTAAAAGATTGACAAAAGATAATGTCATTTTTAAGATATTTCTTGAAAAAACAAAATCATTAATATTTGTTAAAAAAAAAAAAAACCATTATAAAAGAAAAATCTTAAGATTAAAGAGTATCGGTCACCGATAAGACTTATAGGGGTATGTGAAAATTCAAATTATTCCACAACCAAATAAATTCAATTTCAAAACTTGAATCAATTCAAATTCCTCTAACTTTTAGTTTCCATAAATAAGGTGTTGGCCAAGAGGGTATCATTATTATGCAACAAAAGACTTTAATATTTATGGCTTCAAAAATAATTGATCTTTTACCATAAAACAATAAGTTCAAATGACCTTTCTTGATTACTCGTGATAAAAGTTTGGGGAAAAAAAAAAGGTAGAAGAAAATGAGATAAAGGATGTATATAATTTTCAAAAGATTTGTAGAAAGTATGGAAATTTAGTATAAAATATTTAAAAGAAAGCTATAAAAGTTTAGTTCAAAGTAGATGTATAGATTTGCCTTAAAGTGAATAATCCCATTTTTATTGTTTTTTAAGGGTGGGTTAGGAAAATTGGCATAAAGAGAGATGTTCTTCCACCTAGAATTTCTAACATTTGATTAGATACTCATATATTAAAATTTTAAATTATGATTTTTTTTTTTTTTTATGATGACCAAAGTTGTACACATCTCAACTAATGTTCCAAAACCTTGTAATTATTAACCGGGTAAGAGTTTTAGTGGTCACCCATATTAACAATTGAAGTGAATTAAACTCAGTACCTCTTGAATAATACACCTAAGAGTTTTAGTTAACCACTTGGACCATCCAGTGATGGTTTTTAAATTATGATGTTGATGGTTAGAAAGTTTGCCCTTGAAGAGTTGATTTAAATTAGAAGAGAACATAGTAGAAAGAAAGTTTATTGCTAGGTAGAGGGATATGGTTGGACATTAAAAATTTTGATTGAAAAATGAAGGAGAAAGACCTTTATTTTCTTTCCTTTTTGATTACAAGAGCTAAGAAATTTGTCTTTAAGTTGAAAAAATAAGAAAAAATTGAGAGAGACATTGAAAAGAAAGTTTGTCCACAACTTATTGATTATAACTTAGAAGTCAAAGTTGAATGGGCCAACTACTATTTTGTGTATTGGGTTGCTCTCAATAATCATCATAAATTAATTCCCTTGGGGTTAGATTGGCGGTCAAAGAAGTTTTTTTTCCTTCTTTAAGTTTCTAGGTTTAAACTTTGAGATCATCTATTATAATAACATTATGATTTACATAGTCTTTTAAGCTTGTATGATGTTTAATGGATCATAAAGATTAATTTATCGCACGCAAGCTGACCCGAATACCGTGATTACCTAAATAATAATAATAATCATCATTATCATCCTCATAAAGTTGTTCATCAATTGTATGTAGTTGACTTAAGAGAGAAAAAAAAGAAAAGAAAAGGGATGCGATTAATTATGAAAAATGTAAAACAGATTGCTTTGTTCTATGGATTTGTTTTATACTATTCTTTTTACCTCCTTGTAAATGATGTTTTTGGGGATTTTCCTCTTTCCTTTATTCTGCCATGGGATCTGATGATAATGTCATCATCCTCGATCTATAACAAATATTTAAAAAATTTATATATTTTTACATATTTTTAATGTGAATTAACTTCATGATTCCACCTAAATAGAATCTTATTCAATCATGTTTATATGTTTTATTGACTCAAAAACCATTTTTTACGTATGCATACGTTGAGATCGTTTACTTTGATATAAATATAAAAAACCTGATTAATGAGGGTTTTTTAAAGGTCTTAAAAAATACAAATACACTTTAAGTAAAGGATTTGATAAAGATATGTGAAATAAACCTGATGATATTAGCATGTCTACTTAAGAGATGAAATGTTGTAATTGTTGAAATTGAAATGTGAAAAAGGAAACAATAGTAAAGGGTGGTGACCACCACTGGTTAACCTGATGGTTAAAAAACAAAATAAAATTTCATGAGCTCTTGAGTTCAGGTCCCTAAGCACTAATAGGGGTGACTACTGGAACTTTTATCCAAACAATAGTTTTAAAGTCTCGAGAGATTAGTTGAGATACGCGCAAAGTAGTTTGAATACCCCTAATGATATTAAAAAAAATAAAAAAAAAAATAAAAAGGGATGAAGTTGAAGCAAAAAAAGTTGTCGCCTTAAATCATGGAATGAAAATGATAATAATGGGATTTGTTCCAATGTTGGTGGTGGATGGAAGATTGCAATCAACTCAACTTTTAAATCAAACCAAACACTTTGTTTATCCCAACTCAATTTCAATCTTAATAAATACAAGGGTATGACTAGTGTTTTGATTATTATTAATGCAAGTGATTAAGTAAGAGTATCTCCAATGATGCTCTTTATTTTAAAAAAATATCTTTCATATAAATAAAGAGCATCTTCGTTGATTTTTAAATATAAAGAACAAAATTTTTATTTAAATCTAGTAGACTTTTTAAATTTTAGGAGGGAGAATATGTTTTTTCAAGAAATAAACTTAATAGGAATAATTAATAATTAATAAAATGCATATAAACTTATAATTTTTTCAAACCCATTTTTTAATTTACATTTAAAAAATAAAAGTCTATTGAACTATTATTTTTATGATAAACTCTTTATAATATAGGGTTTGGAATTGGATCATATAAAAATCCTTATGAAAATGCTGTAAGTAAACAATTAATTAAATTAAAGAAGAGACATGGGGAGGTAGGTAGAGGGACCACATAATAGGCATGTTCTAAGGTTCATGAATAGTTTCTGACACTATCTATCATCTTTTGTTTCAAGTCAAAAGTTCCATCATTAACCAAATTCCACACCCTTTCTATTATTTTCCCCAAACCACTCCCTTTCAATGCCTTCAACATTATTTGTTCAGTTTCAACTGTTTTTTATTGGAGTTTGGGAGGATTATTGGTGAGTTTGGGAGGATTATTGGTAGGTTTAGTAGGTTAACTCTCCAAAACCTACATAGATTTAACTGGATTGTTAGAGTAAACTATGTCAATATATTTGAATCCCAAAAATTGAATCCCAAAAGATTGTTCGAGTCCCCAAACACTAATAGGTGTGGTCAATGGAACTCTTATCTAATAAACAGTTTCAAGACCCTGAAAGATTGATTGAAATACGTACAAACTGACCACCCTTATTTACCTTCAAAGATTGATTGTCACCGTAACCATCCTTGTTTAGCCCTCATCTAACAAACAAACAAACAGGGATATCACCCTTACTACTGCTATTATCTAAGCTGAAAGTTACAATATGATTATACCCTACCAACATAAAAAAACTGTACATACCAAAAAAGCACTTTATAGGGTCCGCCAAACACACCCTTATTATTTCACCGCAGTCCTAACCTAGCTACATCTTTTTATGTACAGTTTAAGAAACCGCCGCTTTATTCCACAATTAAAATTATTTTTATAAATTCAATTTCAAAAATCAAATCAATTCAAATTCCTCCCACTTTTATAGTAATAGCCAAATCACTATATTTTTCAATTTTTTGGAAGTGATATTGTGTGATTTTATTCATAAAGCTGAAATTTATATTAAGTTTCCTCCAATATATATATATAATTTCTCTATGAATTAACTTTGTAATATATATAATTGTTATGACTTTCAAATGAATTCACAATATTCACGAATGAAAAACCTTGAAAGATTGAGATCAAATTGACAGGTCACAATAGTGTAATACAGTAACTTGAGTTTATAAAAAAATGGAAAACAGAACTTTGCATATTCACTAGATGTGAAACCTTGGTATCAACAGGGAACTGGAGTTGCGAGTTGCCATCATCAAAGTGACCGAGCAACATTCTTGAACTCGTTTAAGCAAGATTGGAGAATTTTCTGACGTTTTTCCAGAGACTCTCTCTCATTTTCTAACACTNTTGATATATAAAATTTCTCTATGAATTAACTTTGTAATATATATAATTGTTATGACTTTCAAATGAATTCACAATATTTACGAATGAAAAACCCTGAAAGATTGAGATCAAATTGACAGGTCACAATAGTGTGATACAGTAACTTGAGTTTATAAAAAAATGGAAAACAGAAATTTGCATATTCACTAGATGTGAAACCTTGGTATCAACAGGAAGTAAACTGGAGCTGTGAGTTGCCATCATCAAAGTGACCGAGCAACATTCTTGAACTCATTTAAGCAAGATTGGAGAATTTTCTGACGTTTTTCCAGAGACTTTCTCTCATTTTCTAACACTTCCATGGCACCAGGTGCAACAAACATGTCCATAAATTTTTCATCATTCACAGCAAACAAATCCAATCCAATTGCCACCACAAGCCGGTCTCGGCTACACCCACAGAAAAATTCAGAAATCCAATCCGTTAGATAAATATGGAATGTTATAACCAATTGTACTAAAGAGTGTCTGATGTGTATGAAATACAGAAATGTTGAGCCCAAAATGATATGTTGCAAGATAGCATAAAGAAGCTTACCAAGGGGTTAAAAATCCAGAGTTTAAAGTTGATGTAACACTTCGCTCGACAAGAACTTCGCGTATCCGAGCAAAATGTTGTGCAGCTGATAAACAGATTTCTGAGAAAGCTGAGTTTGACCTTGAACCACTGTCTCTGTCACCATTTCCAAATAGAAGACCACCACCATTTTGAACTCTTAAATGTTCACCATTTCTATTGCCTGTAATCCTTGAAATTCGTTTTCGAGGTCCAACTTCTATGAAGTTCCCAGGCTCCTTCTTGGCTGCATAGACTAAATCACATGGCTGGTCAGGAGATGGGGTCTCAGGCACAGTCATTTGGCATTCTCGTAGAGCTTCTCTGCCGTCTTCACCTTTTCCTGGAGTTGTTTGCTGTGTGTTCTTCTGTGGAGCTATGTTCTCCTGATCTCTCATTGTTTCATCACGGGATGCGGCCCCACCATCAGATAATTCAAAACAAAATGAACCAGCTGAAGCTTGATTGAATTTATAGTTAGAAATGCCACTGCCAAAGCCTCCTTGACATTCATTCTCGTAACAAACCAGAGAATATGGACTGGTGACTGAATCCAGGTGATGTCGAACTAGTTTCTTGCACTGCTTGGCTAGGTCCTTCACAAACCGACTGTAAGCATGTCTCAAAGCTGCATGAAAACTAACATATCCATCCATGTTTCCAGATTTTCTTCCATCTGCACAATCAAAAGACAACCCCATATCAATTTCTATTAGTGACATTCAAAACTAACAAAGAGGAAGAACACAAAAGGGGCAGAAACTGCATGAATCGCAAAGTTGATCACATATCTTAGAGGAACACTTACCGTTTCTATTCCACTCACCCGTCCTGGATGGATGAATGATGATTATAAATTTAATACCAGACCATAAATAATATTGAAAAGAAACCAACCTCCAAATTTGAAAATGAAGAGGTGAGGAATATTGAACTACATCCACTAATAATATAATGGAAACATAAGAGACTTAAAGGCTTCTCACATTCAGAATCTTGGCTGCGATTTCTCTCAAGGGCAAGATCAAAGAGGTTTCCTAGGACAAAGGCAAGCCGATCACAAGCAGTGTCAAGAAGAGGAGAAAACCATGACCGTGCAGCCGCACGTGCAATCTCTGCAGCAGCCTCTGTTATTCCTCTACTCCCACCGCGGCCAGCATGGGCAAGTAATATATTTGCCACCTGATTCAGGAAAAGTAAAAATTTCACTAATTCATTACTTTCGAAACCACATGCTCTAACTACAATTTGTGGGCTACATAGGTTCTTTACATGTATATATATATACCTTCTCCCTTGATACTGGGGGGCACTCAATGGAATATGCAGCACAACGAAATTCATGAATCACCCTTTCAAAAGCAGCTCCTCCATAGAGCCGAAGAGTGGCATTAGGAGGTTTTACATCCACAATAACACCAGGCCAACTTCCAATACCACTCTCTGACTGTTCCTCTGCCGTAGTTTCCCCCCACTGCTCTGGTGCAGGATCTGCTGCTCCATCAATTAAAGTTCCCTAATATGAAGACAAGAGAATGTTGAAAAAAAAATTTCATTGCAACTTCAATCTCTAAGAACTACTTATCGCTGTGTAACTATGACATCTGAAAGTGAAAATGATTGGACAGATAGCAAATTTAGGGTAAAGCGTGAGTAAACAGATCAATAAAGTACATTCATGGGTAACTATGACTCACGTGAAACCACTGGCTATATGCAGTTGAGTAAAATCTTACTAGAATGATCACCCACCACGTGATTGCTGATCGAAGCTGCATGCAACATGGCATATCTACGGAGATGAGCAACGTCCGAAGTAGCCTGTATTTTAGAGTCCATTCTGGCCAGCTCAGTGGTAACTTCAGTGCAGCGTTGCTCAAGCAAAGCCAGAGTTGCTGGAGCAGCTTCTTTGTATCTCTTCTGAAGCTCGGACTCCAAAAAGTCCCTCAGACATCCAAAACCGATATTGGACTTGAACTTCTCTTCGTCATATCCTCCCTTAATTCCTTCACGTAGATGACGCTGAACGTCTGAATCCACCTGAGAAATTTGCCTGCGAAATTCATCATTTGAAATAGTGCTCCGGTCCTTTGGCAAGGCCACAAAAAATGGGCGAGTATTCTCCCCAAGGTATCCACTAGCACTCAAATACCGATCTACTTCCCACCTATCACCAAACTCCTGCATTGGTTTAACAAAGAACACAATTATTATGCATATAGTTTCAAGTCTATCTGTTACAATATGTCAGGCCATATGAACAAGGTTTCTTTAATAATTTCATCAACCAATAAACCCACCTTTTCACTTGAACAATTAACTTCATTATAGACCAATGAGTATGAGCAATAAACAAATTTTTCAGTCATTTTTATGGACTACAGATTTTCCCAGATTTTTGTCAACATAATTACAACTATCACTATAAAAAGATGGTGATTCTGTAAATTGAAATTTCAATTGGAGAATATGCACCACTCTCACTCATTGATTTCAACTACTTTCATTTCTTTAAGCTCAGAATTATATTCCAAGATTAAGTAGAAAAAAAAAATTGTCAATTTGTACCTTGAGCCGATTATCAAACTTGGAGACAACAATTACTGTCCTTCTGAAGGTTGGATCAATTTCACGAACGGCATCCAACCACAATGATGAACACCATTCCACACTACTCTGCTGAAGAAACAAGAGAATCCGATGGGGAGGACTAGCAAGTGACTTTACCATTGAAAGAATTTCATCAGGCGTGTTCTCCGGCTCTCCCTTCTTTGCCTGCCAAAATTTTTTCAGACCATAAATGAGATATTCCATTTGCAAACATAACTAATGTATTTGAAAATTTGAAATTCTTCTGCTACTGTCTTCAACATACCTTGAGAACAAAGCCTGGAGTATCAATTATTGTGATATTAGGACAATGCGCATATTCAGCTCTCATTACAATTGGCTTGGAAGAAACTGAAGTTTTAGTCTTTTTCAAAAGTGCCTCAGTTCTTGATTTTATAATATCCGCAATTGCAGATGCCAAAACAACTGGACTTCCATATTCTTCAGAATCTTCTTCCTGTTTTTAATTCTAAATTTTCAGTATCGCACACTAATAGAAGCACTAAAACAGCATGAATGGGAAAGGAAACAATCCACATGTAATGCATAAAGGAAAAATACCAGCTGGAGCTCTGTGCATATTGAATTAACAATCTCATCAAGAAAAAAACTCAAATTTCTAAAAGTTACCACCATAACAAAAGCCTAAACTATATTTTCAACTCTCAAGAGTGCTTGAGAAAAAAGCACTTCCTGAAAAAGCACTAGGTAGTTCAAGTTTATTTCATATCTAAACAGCACAAACCCTAGAATTAACAATTTAATCATCACCACATACAACATGATAACGAACAACCCGAACGCAGAAAAAATAGAACTAAGCTTTGGAAATCTAACGAGCTGACCTGGAACCGGCAACGTGGGTCGACAGCAGTCGGGTCGTGAACCATTTGTAAAATAAGAGGTCGTCGAGTACCCATCTCGACTTCACGCACATTGAACCGGAATCCAAGGAGGGCTTCAAGGAGAGAACTCTTTCCATCAGACTGACCTCCCAAGGCAACGATTTCCGGGATCGGAAGCTTCTCTCCGAAAGCTACCGCCGCGGCCTGCAGGCGGTTGTAGGCCTCGAATCGAGAGGAGCGAGCGGAAGCCGACTCCGAAGAGTTATGTTGATGCTTTGAAGAGGATTTTTCTGATGGGGTTTTTGTTGGCGTGTTGAGATAAGGATTTGGAGTCGCCATTGAAGAGAAAAAAAGTTTACTGGCTGAGACACAGGCAACGGTGAGAGCGGAGCGGGGCGTTTTTTGAATTTGAAATTTTGAGTAATTACTGATGAAGCCGTTGGGAAGGGGAGTTCTTGTTGGGCTATGATGGGCTGGGCTCACTGTTGGGCCTTTATGAGGGCTGAATCCTTTTCTTCGTGGATTCTAGTTAAGCCCAATTTTATGTGTTGTCATGACTCATGAGACAAGATTGAAGCACATTGCATTAGGGCTAAGGGCAAAACTCTACTTTCAAGTTATAATCTAATCTTATAAACTTTCTCTTACAATCTCGAAGTAACAGTTCGTAATCGATTCCGTCTGTCTAATTGCAAGCTAACACATCAGAGTTATGAGAGAAAGTTTGTAAGATTGGGTTGTGAGCCAATTTTTATTATTAGGGCTAATTTGCAATTGCTATAGCTTTAAATTTAATCAATTTTTCCCCAACTTGAAAATAATCAGTTTTAAAAATAATTTGAATTGCGTTTGGTAAACACTACTTTTATAATTGTTGTGATTTTCAAATTTTATGATTATGTGATTGGTAAATTAGATTTTGAAATTATTGGTGTATGTATAATGATCAAAATAGACATTTTATTTCTTAAAATATTTTTATAATTCTAAATTTATATTTTGTTAGGTATAAAATAAATATTTAAAAATGTAACCAAAATTTATCTTAAATAAATTACTAATTAATTAATTTTAAAAAATAAAAAATTAGATCTGGCCGATGGTGGTCAATCGCCGCTTAACTAGGTCAACAATGGAGCATTAACATCACAACAGGTCCTTTCAAGAATGGCAAGAGCCAATTCGTTGGAATCTAGTGAAATCACCATATTTCAATGTGTCATTTTGCCGCAAAAGGCGATGAAACATTCAGCCTCCTTTTGTGGCCAAACACCGAGTCAAAATCTGTCATCAACATCTACTATTGCTGCCACCATCACTTCACTGTTTCTGTCGCCTGTCAGTTCAATTTTATTTATTTTATTAAAAACACTTAAATTATATATCTAATAAATTATTATTTTTAAACTTCTTTGTAAATAAAACCATAATACAAAGGTATACATGTCATTTGAACACACAATATCAACTTTGAAAATAATCTGATTTTGAAAAGCTACCCTAAGTAGCCTTTGAAATCCTTTTATAAATTTGATTATTTTATAATCAATTTTAAGAGCCGTTCACCAAATACTTTATTGTTGTAGTTTAAAATTTTATTGATTATTGATGAAATATGAATGCTGAAGATACTCATTCTAGAATCAAGTAATTATTGATTTGCATTTATTTGATTGATTAATGTAATATTTTGTAATTAAGTCTTTATTATATTTCCTTTACTGTATTATTTCATTGCCTTTATTCTATTCAAAGCTACTATATAAATCGGCTAATGTACTCATTACAATAGATGAAATATATACAAAATTACAGTCTTCTATTCTCTCTTTTCTTGACATCCTTCAGAATTGTTTCTACTACTTTGTCAAGCTTCCCTCTATTGGCATCCTTCGAAAGTCTTCTACCTCTTTTGCCTTCCTTCCAGCCTAAACTCTAACAAGATATTAGAGCAATTCTTTGCTTCCGCCAAAATCCTCTCTAAGCCATTGTTTTTCTGAACCTGCAAAACAAGGCAGTAGGATTAGATTATCTTTCTCAAACATCACTAAATGGACCCAACCAAAACACCCATAGAGCTGGACTTAGAGTCCACGGCCACAAATGAGTCACTAAACACAAACCCACACAACCAAACTAACCCAACTCATCCAACATACCCAAACACCCAAACTAGTCCAACCATCAAACAGACCCTAACTACCAACTTGGATCCAACTTCCAAACCGGCCCATTTCCATTCAGGTTTATAGGTCAAAACCCTAACTCGACAGGTCAAAATGCCTACTCGGTTTTCCAGATTCTTTCAGCCACCATCGGTCGAGCGGAACCAGGGATGCCTTTTTTTCTTCAGTTTCCGATGGATCTGAGCTTGTGCTCATGAAACAACCCCTCGCCGGATCTCAAAATTACACCACCTAGGCCAAGGACTTCTGGCGAGCTCTAGTAACCAAAAATAAGGAAGGGTTCATCGATGGAACCCTTCCTCAACCCATTAAACCACACATTTCCCAACACTGGACTCGGTGCAATACCCTTGTTCATGCCTGGATCAGCAACTCCTTAAGCTAAGAGATTGCTACTGACTTGCCTCAAACTGAAAAATGCCCAAGAGATGTGGGCAAACATCTGAGAGATGTATGGCCAATTAGATCTCATAAAGATCTTACTTTGCGTAAAAACCTTCTTGAGATCAAGAAACACAACCTGCCAATCACTACTTATTTCAATCACCTTTTGGCGATTTGGAATGAACTTGATGCTGTTGAAGAACTGTTTAAAAGGCTCTCCACGATTCTTCAACAGATCAAGCATGTTAAGGATCAAAACAGGTTAATTCACTTTTTGATTGGTTTGAATGATAGTTTTTTAGCTTTTGAGGCATAGATGTTGGCTACATCACCGAAGCCATCTCTCCGGCGCACCTACCTTTTGGCAGTGTAAGACAAAATCTAGAGATCGGCTTCGTTTGACTCTCAATCAAGTGTTGAGGCTACTGCTTTCGCAGTCACCCCACAGCATCGTAGATTGGACCAACAGAGACAAAGAATGGCAATGGCAAATGGGGGTTAAGGCAACCTAAAGGAGAAAGTTTTATTTTGTATGGAGGAGTGAACGGCCCAAATCAAATCCCCTTATCCAACGGCATAGAATCAAGTTGGATTTATGGGCTAAATAATAACTTGGGCTCAAGTTTTGTTGCTGGCCCAATTCGAAAAATGGCCTAGCTCATTCCACCAATTTTAATTCATCTCATGGGCCATCCAAGTCCAACAAAACCATTACTGTGATTATTGTAAACAGAGAAACCACACAAGGGACACATGTTGGAAATTACACGGTCGCCCCCAAAACCAATGGTTTGGATCTGCCACTACCAATCAAGTAAGTCACCTTGTCACTTCTAGAAATAGTGCTACTGCCCCTATGTTTAGCCAAGAACAGTATCACCAGATCCTATAGATGCTAAACCAAAGTCCACAAGCCAATACAACATCTTATGCAGGTACATGCTTTTGTTCCAATATTATTAAAGAAAATATTGGATAATTAATTCAAGGGCCAGTGACCACATTGCTTGCAATCCCAAACACTTCTCCCACACATTCCATATACCCTACACCTCAATCTACATGCCTAACAGTACACATGCACTAGCCACTCAATTAGGGACTGTCCATCTTAACAAACACTTAGTTCTTCAGAATGTCTTGTTTGTTCCCACTTTCCGTTTCAATCTCATATCTGTTTCTAAACTATGTCAAGATAATGTCTGTGTTTTAAAATTCTTTCCTAACAAATGTGAGTTTTAGGACCGTTCGACTGAGAATCTGATAGGCTTAAGTAAAGTACACCATAATTTTTATTATTGGATAGGTGATTCTGATGCTAAAAACTCCATGTCTTGTATTACTGATAATAAAAGTTCTATTTGTAATACAAACATTAATAAAAATCCTTTTATTTTGCATCAACGTCTAAGTCATAGTGCATCTATTCCTCAACCCAATTGTCCTGTTTGTCCTATTGCAAAACAATCCTGCACAACATTTCCCAAACACACACCTTCCACCACACGCATTTTTTCCTTGGTTCATATGGACACATGGGGTCTATATCACACATCCAATCATGATGGCTCTAGATTTTTTCTAACCATTGTTGATGATTACTCTCGTGGAACCTACGTCTACCTCATGCAATCTTAAACACAGACACTCACTTACATCAGACATTTTTTGTCCATGGTCAAAACCCAATTTGATCTTTCAGTTCAACGAATTCAAACTAATAATGCTAGGGAATTTTTTAACACTCAATGTTTGACCATTTTTTCTTCTCTTGGTATTATCTATGAGAGCTCATGTGTCTATAGACCTCAACAGAATGGCATAGTTGAACAGAAACATCGACATCTCTTAGAGGTCACCAGTGCCCTAAAGCACCAAGTCAACACCTCTATCGCTCTTTGGGGCTAATGTGAGGTCACGACCACGTACCTGATCAATCGAATGCCAAGTTCACCCTATGAGCTTCTTTTTGGTAAACAGCATACAGTTGATCATCTTCGAGTATTTGGGTGTTTATGTTATTCTACAAATTTTGGGGGGCATGATAAATTTTCTCCTCGGGCTACTCAATGTGTTTTTATGGGTTACCCAATGCATCAGAAAGGTTATCAACCATATGATCTAACCTCAGAAAAATTCTTGGTTTCTAAAGATGTGATTTTTCATAAAGACTCTTTTCCATTTTTAAACAAGTCCACTTTTGATAAATCTCCACAATCTTCACCTTTTTTGGAAGGTCCTTCAGAAGATGGTCTATCAAGACCTCATTATACCATGCATCCCATCCATGATATGGGACCCTCCATGATCACTTTAAAACTAGTTTCCACTTCTCCTAATTCCTCTCCAGAAAAATAGCACACTAGTCTACCTTTAGCTTTGGATAATACTCTTATAGTCCTTGTCCTCCCTCAGAGAAGGTCCACAAAGGCCACCCGCCCACCTATTTGGATAGAAGATTATGTCTATCCTACCATTCAAACTACCACAGGTACACCTTACTCTACTTCCAATTATGTTACTTATGACAGACTGTCCCCTACCCACAGGATTTGTATTAGTTAGATTTCTATCCAGCAAGAGCCTTCCTGCTATTATGATGTTGTTCCCCATGCACATTGGTGCCACGCCATGGCTGAGAACTCAGTGCTCTTTCTCAGAATCATACCTGGGATCTTGTTCCAAATCTTCCTCACAAGAAGCCCATTGGCTGTAAATGGGTTTACAAGATCAAGCACCATGTCGATGGTTCAATAGAATGATACAAAGCTCGTCTCGTTGCAAAACATGTTACTGTTTGGGCTTTCTTATCTATTGCTGCCATACGTGACTGAACTCTTCATTAGATGGACGTCTATAATGTCTTCCTTCATGGGGATCTCCATTGAGAAATCTACATGGATCTTGCTCCCGAACTACATAGATAGGGGGAGAATCTAGTAGGTCGTCTACGCAAGTTCTTGTATGGTTTGAAACAAGTATCTCGCTAATGGAATGCAAAATTCACAAAGGCTCTAATGAACATTGGCTTCACTCAGTCCAAGCATGACTACTCTCTCTTCACATGGCACAAAGGTACCACCTTCATTGCTCTTATTATTTATGTCAATGATATCCTAATCACTGAGAACAATGATGATAACATTCGTAACCTTAAACAACATCTCAATAGACATTTTCATATAAAAGATCTGGGGGAGCCAAATATACTTCTTGGGCATTGAGATTGCACGATCCCCAGGAAGTATTTCTTTGAGTCAAAGAAAGTATGTTATGGAGCTTTTCTCTGACTCTGGTTTATCAGCATGCAAGCCCAACACCCTTCCTATGGAACAGAACACCAAACTCACATCCCAACAGTATGATCATGAGATAGCCTCTTCAGAAAATGATCCTCTGTTAAATGATCCATCTCACTATCAGAGACTCGTGGGAAGACTTATTTATCTCACCATGACAAGACCCGACATAAGTTATGTCGTTCACATATTGAGTAAGTTCATGCATGGGCCAAAACAGTCTCATATGGATGCAGCAGTCAAAGTGCTTAAGTATTTAAAGGGATGTCCTGGACTAAGACTCCTTTTGTCACGAGGTGGGAATTTGGACATTACAACATATTGTGATTCAAATTGGAGTACATGTCCTATGACTAGAAAGTCTCTTATAGGATTTTTCATCAAATTTGGAGGGTCTCTCATATCATGGAAAATGAAAAGACAGTTAACAATATTGCTTTCCTCAACTGAAGCAGAATATAAAGTCATGGCAAAAACAACTTGTCAAATTGTCTAGACCCTTGGATTATTGAAAGATTTAGAAGTGCAAAAAGAGGACACCAGTCACTTTATACTGCGATAATAAAGCTGCCAATGATATCGCAGCAAATCCAGTTTTCCAATAAATCCAATTTTCCATGAAAGAACCGAGCATATAGAGATTGACTGTCATTTCGTCAAGGAAAATATTTAGGAAGGGATTATCAAAACCATGCACATACGAACCTCAGAACAAGGGGCGTATCCATAGTGTGTTAAAGGTGGGCCACTCAATATTTTTTTTTTAAAATTAAATATGTTATTCTAATTTGGTTTGACTTTAGCCCACCCTTAATTTTTATTTTTAAATATTAAAAAATGTGCCCCACTCCCAATTTTAGTACTAAAAAGTCTTGGCCCACCATCCATTTTAACACTAAAAAATCTTGGCCCACCACCCACCTTCCATTTTTTAATAAAACTTGTAAAAGTAAAACCTTTCTCTGCAATTGGAAACCCTCAGTCTGGTAGTCCCTCACGTCTTCCACAGTTCCTCTGCTGCTCTCCCTAATTCTTCATAGTTTAGACTTCAACAAAATTCTATCAGCTATTTTCTCTCTGGTTAGTACTTTTTGTGTGTGTGTGTGTATAATGTTTTTCTTTTATTTGTGTGTATTAGCATAATAGCATTGTGCATTGAATTTTTTATAAAGAAAACTTTTAGGAAAAAAGGGGAAGTTTTTAGATTCCAATATTTTGTGATAGGTAAATGATTGTTTTGTGGTCCCAAAGTTTAGAAGAAAAATAATATGTAGATAGTAGAAATAGAAATATAGATAGAATCAAGGAGACTTTTATTTTTATATATTGTTTAAGTCTTTAAGACTTTAAGTTGATGATTGAAAAACTTTAAGTTGGAAAATTTAGAATTTCCATAGTTATTATAGAATTCAATTCGTGAGTTAATTTATTTCTTTGTATTTATATAATTTTATTTCTTTGTATTTAGATATGAAAAAATATTTTAAAATAAAGTCAATTGTTGAGATATCTCAACTTTGTTCTGGTGTCAGTAATAATGAAAACCAACCTTCTTCAAAGAAAAATTGCTTTGAAGTTGACTTGGAAAATCTTCCTTTTGATCTTGGATTTGACCAAGAATTGTGTTTTATCATCCTAATAATCGAGACCAAGTTAGAATGCGTTATCTACAAAAGGGTCTTTGTCAACCTCGCAACCATAAGTTTCCCAAATCAAAATCTGGTGATCATGAACGTAGTTTCCAACATTCTTGGTTTGACAAATATCCTTACTGGTTGGAATATAGTGTTGAGAATGATGCTGCATATAGTTTATGTTGTTATCTTTTCAAACCAGATGAAGGTGAGCAAAGTGGCGGTGATTCTTTTGTTCTTGATGGGTTTCACAATTGGAAGAGACTTGAAAATTTTTAATATCATATTGGAGATCCCAACAGCTATCATAATCAAGGTTTGAAAAATTGTCAAGCTTTGATGAACCAAAAGCAGGATGTGAGTACAATTATTAATAAGAAATTTGACCTACAGCGAGAAAATTATTGTATTCAGTTGAAAAGATCAGTTTCTGCTAGTCAGCTTCTTCTTCGGCAAGGATTGCCTTTTCGTGGCCATGATGAGTCTGGTAATTCAATGAATCGGGGAAACTTCCTTGAACTTTTACACTATACAGCTAAGCAAAATGAAGAATATAGATTATTAGCATTGGAGAATGCTCCAAGACATGATAAATTAATTACTTCTAGTATCCAAAAAGACATAATCAATGCATTTGCAGTTGAAACCATCAAAAACTAATTAGTAATCTTGGAGATGCTTTTTTTTCTATATTGGTTGATGCAGCTTGTGATGGATCCAACAAAGAGCAGATGGCAATCATCTTACGTTATGTAAATAAAAGAGGATGTGTTGTTGAGTGTCTATTGAGCATTATGCATGTCACAGATACGACTGCTTTGTCACAAAAGATGGGAATCGAAACATTGTTCTCTAAATACAATTTGAGCATATCAAGATTACGTGGACAAGGTTATGATGGTGTGGGTAATATGCGAGGTCAGTTTAATGGGTTAAAAACACTTATATTGAAAGATAATGAATATGCCTTTTATGTTCATTGTTTTGCTCACCAACTTCAATTAGCACTTGTAGCTGTGGCAAAAGGATACAAATTTTGAGAGACTTTTTTGAAAGTTTCTTGTGTGATAAATATTGTTGGATGGTCACCTAGACGTCGGGATCTTCTTAATAAGAAACAAGCTTTGAAGGTGAAAAAAGCTATTGAAAGTTATGAGCTTTCAACAGGAAAAGGCCTTAATGAAGATACTAGTCTGAAGCGGCTAGAGGAAACATGATGGGGTTCACATTATGGGACTTTATTGAGCTTGATTAATTTGTTTTCATCTGTTATTGAAGTGCTTGAGGATCTTACTGAAAATTTTGATAATAGAGTTGAAGCAAGTGATTTGGTGGATTATATGACTTCTTTTGATTTTGATTTTAACCTGCACATGATGAAAAACATTTTGGGAATCACATTTGAACTTTCACAAGCATTACAAAGGAAGGATCAAGATATTATAAATGTTATGTCTTTGGTTCACTTGTCGAAAAGAAGATTATTGTTGATAAGAAATAATGGATGGAATAATCTACTTGATGAAGTTTCTCATTTTTGCATTGCTCATAATATAAATGTGTCAAATATGGAAGAGAAATTTGTTGCACGAGGGAGATCACGGTGTAATGTTCAAGAGATGACAAATTTATTTCATTATCATGTCAAGTTGTTCTATGCCATAATAGATTTGCAACTATCAGAGCTTAACAGTTGTTTTAATGAAGGTAATACAGAATTACTTATTTGCATGGCCTTCCTAAATCCAAGTAATTGCTTTCATGCATTTGATAAGGGAAAATTAGTTCGTGTTGCTCAATTTTATCCACTGGAATTTTCTTCTACTGATCTTATGGCACTTGAACTTCAACTTGATAATTACATTGATGATATGTGCTCGGATAGTGATTTTTCAGAACTAAATGACATTACCACTCTTGCTTAGAAAGTGTTTGAAAAGAAGAAGCATTTTATTTACTCATTGGTATATTTGCTCTTCACATTGGCTTTAACCTTACCAATTGCAACTGCAAGTGTAGAAAGGGCATTTTCTACTATGAAAATTGTGAAGACTCATTTACTCAATCGGATGGGAGATCAATTCTTGAATGATAGCCTAATTCTATATGTTGAGAAAGATATATTTGACAGTGTTGATAAAGGGATGGTCATGCAACGATTCCTCAATATGAAGCCCCACCGAGGACAATAGTAAATATAATTTTTTTTTTTTTTTTTGTCACTTTTGACTAGAAAAACAGAATATGAATGTTATGTACAATTAGTTTTCATTTGGCCCACCCTAATAAAAATTTATGGATCCGCCCCTGCTTGGAACAACCAATAGATATTTTCACAAAACCTTTATGCAGTCGTCATCATTCTTATTTACTACACAAGCTTGGGGGTTTTCAACATTTACAAACCACCAGCTTAAAGGGGAGTGATGAAATATGGAATGCTAAAGATACTCATGTTGGAATCAAGCAATTATTGATTTGCATTTATTTGACTGATAACTGTAATATTTTGTAATTAAGTCTTTACTATATTTCCTTTACTGTATTATTTCATTGCCTTTATTGTGTTCAAAGCCACTATATAAATTGGCTAATGTACTCATTACAATACACGAAATATATACAAAATTACAGTCTTTTATTCTCTCTTTTCTTGACATTCTTCAGCATTGTTTCTGCTACTTTGTCAAGCTTCCCTCTATTGGCATCCTTCTGCAGTCTTCTGCCTCTTTTGCCTTCCTTCCAGACTAAACTCTGACAATTATTTCCACTTGGATTAATAGTAAAGTCCAATATATTTGGTGTGTTAATTATGAATCTTCTCACACCGCTAGCAAATGGGCATGCGATTCAATTTATAAGCATTAGATCCTCATAACTAAGTAGACGCATTTTGAGTAAATGATACTTGCGATGAAGCCCAAATGCAAATTTGTGAAAGTCTAAGTTTAGAGCGGAAATTTCTACGTTGGACCCCAAATTTGACAATTAGTATAAAAATGGGATTGCCATCAGATGGACGGAGATTTGACAATTGGTGTCAAAAATGGCTAGCTATCAGATAGGGATGTGTTGATGTGTGATTTTTGACACCAACTAATCGACACGTGCGTAACGTTGATTGGTCAAGAGACACACGTGATTATGGATGAAATGTAGAGTAAATGCAATGAGAGCTTTTTAAAGTGGTTCGGATGCTAAGGTAGCAAGTCCTACGTCCACTGATTTGTATTAGTATTGTGGGTCAGGTCGCAACAGCGGACTGACTTACAAATGATTAGGAAAATATAAATACGGTACTAGTCACCCATCTCTCATCGAGATTCAGAATGCCCGACATGCGGGCGTTCGATGGGAATTCTGATCCGCAGGATCACCTGTACGAATTTAACGACCTGATGGAATTTGACCAAGTTTCTAACTTGGCAAAATGCTGTTGCTTGGCAGTAACTCTAACTTCACATGCCAAGCGATGGTTCAGGTCGCTCCCAGCGGGATAGATCAGCTCGTGGAATCAGATGAGCTCGAAATTCCTGAGACACTTTCAAGCGAACAGGAAGTTCTCAATGCCTTTGAGCTACCTCAGCAACATAAGGCAAGAGAGGGACGAGTCCCTCCAGTCTTACATCGACAGTGAAAGACCATCATGCATGCATGAAGAGTGGTGGAAATGGAGAAGAAAGCATGAAAGGATGGATTCAACAAAAACGTTTTTCATGCAAAGCTTGAAAAAAGATTATACCTAGGTTTGTCACACTCACACTTCCATGAAGCCTATATACAAATTCCCGTGGGCATGAGGTTAAAGCGAACAATTTCTATTTGATTGAACGTTGGGATTTGACACTGACACTAAAACTATAAATCTAATTAGAAAACTCCAAGTTACATTCTTTTTCATGTTATATTTCTTTAATTTTCCATATTTTTAGGGGGGTGAAGGCATTGCATGAACATGCAATAAGCAATTAATTTCCAGAAGAAAAAGAGGAAAATGTCAAAACTTAAAAATGGCTACCTACACATGGAAATGATCTGGTAACTCAAAAACCAGAGACGAAGAGTGATTATTGAGTCAACACACGTAATCTAGGTTGGAGTTCAAAGTCGAACAATGTTCTATGGATTTGTGTGATGGTGATGTGTTTATCAAGTATAGAATTCCTCGGATCAACCATGGAGATTGGAACGCATGTCCAATCATAACCCATCAGGCCGGATCCAATGTGGGAAAATGCGAGCCCGTATTTTGAGCCGGAAAAAAAGATCCTTTACACATGTGACAGGAGACTTCTCCTTCGTGTTCAAGCAAATGGGGTGCTACTGGTCTTGGTCTCCTCCGTATTTGTCCTAAATATAATTAATTTAAAAACAAGTTGGAAATTAGCAGGTTCACCACTAGGCAAATTGCTTGTTATTTTGTTAATTTATGTTAATTGACTTCTAGGTTATTTATATAAGAATTGTCTCGTAGATGTATTACTCAAGAGATACTGAGTTCGAGTTCCTTTTCGGTTGCTAATAAGAGTGGTCACTGAAACTCTTATCCCGCCACTAGTTTCAAGATCTCAAAAATTAGTTAAAATACGCGTAAATACTAAATATATATTGATCAATGCTTTTTAATCAACTAATTGTAATATTATACATGGCTTTGATATACCGAATGAAGTCAAATTTAACAACTCTTCCCTTATGTAATATTATACATGGTTTTGAAGTCTTTTATTTCTTAGTATTAAGCAAGATTTTCTACGCATGTTGATCATCTATAATCTCTGTAGATCAACATGCATTATAAAAGAGTTCAGTGGAAATTAATGAAAAAAATATGATCATCACCTCTCTGAACAAGAGCTATCCAATATACATTGATCAATGCTTTTTTTATGAATTTATTATTATAAATAATAATCAAATTAACTTAAATACAAATAACAAAAAAAAAAATTTTTTTTACTGTTTGAACAGTGCCACGCCAAATTGATGTGCATGAACAGTATTACACCAAATTTGACATGGCACTGTAGAGGAGCACCAAATTGGTGCAAAAAATGGCACTAGGTTAGAGGCCTTTTTCATGCTATTTATAGCGCTGTGTTAGAGATGCCCTTATGGATTGAAAAGGCACATCTTGTGAATTTCATAACTCTTTTTAAGTTTCATACAAATTTTGTATGTCCATCTCATATATAATTGTGTGCCTCTCCTACTTATGTGGGTTGGGAACCATTTTTTTATTTTTCAAGTGATTTTGGTGTGTTATTTTATTACTTCAAGAAAATAGGGATATTAGAGGAAATTAAATATACATTTAAAAAGTATATTCATATTTATGTTTCTTTCATCTTTTATATTTGGGTAATATTACACTGACAAACACTTCTCACTAACTTTCTCTCACAAACACAACGTGACAGTTCACAATTAGTCAACTTGCATGAGTCATGCCTGTCCAACAATAGGTCCCACTTGACCAAGCTAATTGCGAGCTGCCACATGAGTTAGTGAAAGATGTTTGTGAGGCTAGTATTATTATTTATATTTACTTGATAGAATCATATTCTATTATATAATATTCATCCTAATCCTTCCCTAGTTTAGAAAATAGGGAAAAAATAATTAAATAAGAATAAGTTACATAAATACATTTACCAATTATTTTTATAGATATAATGTATACATTTACGAATAAGCAGTTTTTTGGTTTGGTTTCAGTTCGATTTTCCGGTTCGGTTTGGTTTTGGTTATTTTTTTCCACCCCTAATATTAATCCTTTTGTGTAGCACTCCACATCCTTAACTTTAATTCGTACAGAAATGGATATCCCAGATACAAATTAAAATTCTAGCCTACAATAATTATGCATTACAATTTTATTCTGAAATGTCAAATGATCTTTAATTGGTACCCTAGAATTTTAAATGAATTGATGGTCTCAAAATGAATATAATTAAGTTGACTTCAATTTTTATATGGATATGACCTAAATAATCTTCTATTTTCTTAATAATAATTGGGGAAAAAAAGAAGATAAACTTGAACTATAATTTGAGGCATCTAATACACACTTAGCATTAACTAATCCACGAAATTGTTTACTTTAACAGTTCTATATGAAAAAGAAAATAAAGTTTCATCATACATCCAAACACCAAAAGAGAAAAAAAAAAAATTAATATTTTCTTTAATTGATGTTCAAAACATGTACATTTGTTCAAACAAAAACAAAATGGAAGGTTTAACATATTGTGTGAACAAAATTAATGGGATCGAAAAATAAAATAAAAGATGAGAGTATAGTTTAAATGATAAATTTGTTAATATAAAAAAATAAAATAATTACAACATTTTACCGGGTACAGCTTGTTTTTCCCATTTTCTTCCCTACCATTAGTCCTTTATGCAGCTGCTGGGTTGAGTTTCCATAAGACCCCCTCTGGTTTCTGCTTCAAAGAAGAAAAACCCATATCTATGTTGGATAATTACTTGATTTTGAAGGGTCAGAAAGAAGAGATAAAAGATAAGTTACACAGCGATAGGGCACGATTAGGGTAATCAAGCTCAGAAATCATGCTCTTGTACAATGTTAAATAACCACTTGACCCAAAATAACTAAGTTGGCAAGTAATGGCTCGACACTGGTTTATATTACGCTCTAACATGTTGAGTGAAGAAACATGTAATCTAGATGACAGCCACTGGTTCAGCTCGATGATCATGAAACAACATGCGCCGAGGCTTCCTACAAATACTGTATGAGCTCAACTGCAAACTTTCCTTTCCTTGTGGAGTTTATTTCTCCTATCTGGACAACAGCAAAATACAGTTATATAGAAATTTGATCCCAGAATGGTGTTTCATCAAAGTTGTAAACTCACCTTCAGTCTTCCTTTGCCACTAACTGAGACAACATCACCAGTCTTGAGAGTAGTACCATTTTTTGTAACGGTGGTCCAATTGACTCGCACATCCCCGCTACTGCCAAGGACAGAGAATTTTAGCCATGTCTCAGTTAAGTTTTCCGTTTCACATTTTAACTTTAGGGTCATGATTCATGAAGTTCAGTGAAATTAAGAACTGATTCATTTTGGCATTCCTACACTCAAATTGCTATAAACTCGGATGACATGTATAAAACAACTTATTACAAAATGAATAAATAACTACATGAACAGAAAAGATCTAGCCAAAAGCGAAGATGTATTGATTCAAAAAGAGATGACTGGTGCAATAAAGAATTCAGCTCCATTAATTTATGTTCAATGTGAAGAATGGTAAAAGATGCAGATAGACATTAGTTAGCATGTCTTTCCTAAGCTCTCCCTATCTCTTAGACTTCAACCAAAAGTACTATTATTAATTTTTAATTCTCACATTCTGTAGATACTGGAGTAAAAATCAAGTTTTGCTTTGAATAATTGAAAAAAAAAATGCACACTCTTTCATTATCATTCATTTTAGAAGAGATGAACCCAAAAAGCCAGAGTAGAAGGACCAAACTGAAATTGAGTAGCCTGCACACAGTAGTAGTATCCTAAAGTTAAATGTCAAGCTTATGGATGTATGTACAATGAACTTGGCAACCGTCTTTTTAAACAGTAAAACCAATATCAAGGAAAATTATTAGAACATACAGAGAGAGATGAAAAATTGAATATAGTAACATAATATCAGGAATAGATTCTGTATAAGCAAAGTAGGTTGTACCTGATCAAATTAACTAGTTTTGACCGTGATATCTTAAAACCTGCACTAGCTAGGGCATCAACCCTCAGTGATGCTTCTATGGTTTTGAATGACTTCGTCCTGTAAATTTGAAGGTGTCACACAGTCATTGAAAAATACCAAATGAAGAGTATCACGGAAATTAAAATTACCAAAATAATGGTTGCAACCTTGGTGGTTCATATTCAAGAGCAAGCAATGGTATCTTTGTACAAGAGACTGAAACGTTACCAACCTGTATGGGGACAAATGCATTAGAGATGGTCAAAGAAACACAGCAACACTGAAAGCACTTAAGCACTGTGGTCTGCAGCAATATAAGTACTATAAACATAATTATTTTGCATTGGGAAATTGCCAACATGCTAAGTCATATCTTCTTTGAAGCCAGACTGTATTGCATTATTTCATACCCCACAGTACATTTAACCCTTTGCCACTAAATAACTGAGAGGTGAAAAAAATATTTATGTACTTGTAAGACCAAAGAAACCAAATAAAAAATGACCAACATATGGTTAATGTGGTGAGGCAAAGCAGAAACTAGGGTAGTTGTGGTAGTAATGTTCCTTACAGTTAATTCCAAAAAGTGGAAAAGAAGGGAATTTTTAAATTTTTGTTTACCAAGAAAGGTTGAGGTAATTTAAGAGAAAGAATTTATGAAAAGTAATTCCCACCTTCTCCAGTGATGATATAAGATAGTCAGCGAGTTCTGGAACAACTAGGATTTGAGCCCCCTTTTCTCCCTGAACAATAATCAGAATAAAAAAGTATATTAATTAACTCAACCCAACAAGTCCCTACCCCACATTTTGGGGTTGACTATAATTAATCACAACATTAAATTATCTTTTAAATTTATATTTAAAAGTTCCCATTACGTGTTGACAAGGTTCCAGCAAGGTGTCCACAATAAATTGGACAAGTTCAAAGTGATGAACATGATAGAAGCATGTCAAACACATGTTCAAGTATATAACTGCATAACAAGCATTCAAAACAGATAGCTACTACATTACTGTGCAAATGATGTTTAGGTAGTTAAACATGTAATCTGAACCAGGTTAATTAAGGATTTGTGTGAAGGAACTAAGACAGCCTTCTAGCGCTATAAGCCAATCTGTGTCAAATAAAGAGAGCCTAATGTGAGCGACATGAAACAAAATGTAGATAATACCTTTAAGATAAT
Organism: Pistacia vera; assembly: GCF_008641045.1. Taxonomy (NCBI): domain Eukaryota; kingdom Viridiplantae; phylum Streptophyta; class Magnoliopsida; order Sapindales; family Anacardiaceae; genus Pistacia; species Pistacia vera. Next base: position 1,370,470 of record NW_022195663.1, read on the forward strand.
ATCTCCAAGCTTTTCCCTAGCAATCCCGGTGCCCAGAATAGCACCAAGGAAGTCACCATGAGAACAAGGTTCAAATACAAAATTTCCTGTGATACTGGATGAAGAAGTAAAATTTAAGACGATAGAATGGAATATTCATATTACTGATGCCCTAAATGCTAGAAGAGTTTGAAAAACGAGGCAATAAAATAACTTACCTCAATGCTGCAACTACATCTGGATCACTTGTCAATGCTTCCGGATGTCCAACAGAAATCCGGCATCGCTCGGCCTAGACATTTGGGAGGGTATATTAACATATAATCAGAAAACAATTCTATGCCTACTACTTAATGTCAGATAAACCATTTATCTGACTACGAAAGAGAATACATGCAATTACATTCAAATGAAAGTTGTGCAAACTACAACAGCAATCATCCATAGACAGCATTATTACATGGTTCACAGTTATATTTGTTTCACTGAGAAAATGAAGTGTGAAACCACCCCAAAGTTTTCTACAGAAACCTACCCTGTGATGCCTTGCCGTCCCACTCTTGAGATGAGATACTTTCACTTCAAAGTTCAACACACTTTCTAATATTCTCCCCGGTATAGGTTAACATAAGGAAATAATCATGTGAACCTCAAGTTCATGGGAATGCTAAATGTGAAACCAAAATTTAAGTGCATTTGATCCTTAATTGTTAAACCATCTTACAATTGAATTCCAATAATTTCACACTCTCATAAATATTTCAAATGAAATGCACTTTTTTCATTTGAAACAATCAAATACTCAATTCATTTGAAGACTTATTCACAGCCAAAATTTATCGAACCTGAGGGTATCCTCCCTGAGCAACTGCTTTAACATCAGCTAATTTTTCCAACACTATCATTGATTCCTTCAATATTGGAGGGGTAACAAAATCCGTGTGTAGAACTCCTCTTCGTAAGGACGCCCGTTTCGCCTAAAACAAACAACAAAACACACACACACACTAACAAATTCTTACTAACTCACAAAAAGGCCTTAATCATTTCCAGCTCAATGAAGTCAAAGTTCTTAAAAATTTCCTTCTTACCATTTCAAGAATATACTTCACTTCCTCAATGGAACTTTTATCTCCAACACCCTTAACTAAATCATCCACATCACCCTTTATAGCTTGAGCAAGGTGACATATTCCTGAACAAAGAGAATAGCAATTCAACAAAATAAAATCAAAATTCTTTCTTTTCTACACGAACAATAAAAAAATACAAATTTTTTTTTTTTTTTTTTTCCTTCTTCACTAAGTTTAACGCTTTGCTGAATCATAAAGCTCAATAGATGACGTATGTCAGCAATTAAGCCAATTGGGTCTGTATAATTTACCTGGTGAGTGTTGTTTGAGTGAAGAGATGAAAGTGAGAGAAGTAGAAGTTGGGTGAAAAGAGAAGGTGTGAAGAGGATGAGAGAAAGAAAAAGCTTGAAATGCTCTTCTAGCAGTGAAGCCGTTGGCAGCCATGGCTAGTGTGCGTACTGCGCTCATTTCCAGTTGCAGGCGCCGGAGACGACAAAGCCTTAGATAAATTTTTGCGTTTACAACTCGGGCTGATTATAAGATAATCAATAAATTTTAAAGAATTTTATTTAAGAATGTTTTATAATATTACCTGAGATTTCTGAAAATTTTCAAGAGTAAACGACCCTCGATATTTTTTAGTTTCTAACAAATTTAATGATTTTCTTTAAACAGAAATCTAATTTTTAACTAGAATCTGAACAAATTCATGAACTTCCCCCAGTTTTCAGATTCTTTTTTTTTTTTTTTTTATACTAAAGTGAATCAATATTCTCATTTCTTATTATTATAATTATATGCTCAGTTGCTCACTTCTATTAAAAATTATTTGCTCAATTTGTATTTGCATTTCCAAAATTCAGATTTTTTTTTTTTTTATNATAGGGTGTAAATGGGTCTTCAAGAAGAAGACTGACATGGATGGCAACGTGCATACTTATAAAGCACGGCTGGTTGCCAAAGGTTTCAAACAAATTCATGGCATTGACTATGAAGAAACCTTTTCGCCGGTTGCCATGATTAAATCCATCCGGATTATGCTTGCAATTGCTGCATATCATGACTATGAGATTTGGCAAATGGATGTCAAAACTGCTTTCCTGAACGGAAACCTTGAGGAGGATGTGTATATGACACAACCTGATGGTTTCGTTCTTGATAGTCAAGCTAATAAGGTATGCAAGTTGCAGAGATCCATTTATGGACTCAAGCAAGCTTCAAGGAGCTGGAACATTCGTTTTGATGAGGCCGTAAAAGAATTCGGTTTTATCAAGAACGAAGATGAGCCCTGTGTTTACAAGAAAGTGAGTGGGAGCGCAGTAGCATTCCTAGTGTTGTATGTCGATGACATACTTCTGATCGGGAATGATATACCGAACTTGCAGTCGGTAAAGACTTGGTTATCCAAGTGCTTCTCCATGAAAGACTTAGGGGAAGCAGCCTACATCCTTGGTATAAAGATCTATCGTGATAGATCGCGTAGGTTGCTTGGCCTAAGTCAGAGTGCATATATTGACAAAGTACTGAAACGATTCAGTATGGAAGAATCCAAGAAAGGATTTCTTCCGATGTCACATGGTGTTTATCTCTCTAAGGAATTGTGTCCTAAAACACAAGATGAGAGAGATAGGATGAAGAGGATCCCATATGCATCAGCAATTGGATCCATCATGTATGCCATGCTATGTACTCGGATTGATGTCTCATGTGCTTTGAGCACTTGTAGTAGATATCAATCGGATCCAGGTGAGCGTCACTGGATGGCTGTCAAGAATATTCTTAAGTACCTGAAGAGGACTAAGGATATGTTCTTGGTTTATGGAGGGGAAGATGAGCTCACTGTAAGAGGATACAGTGACGCTAGTTTCCAAACGGACAAAGATGATTATCAATCCCAATCAGGGTTTGTATTTTGTCTCAATGGGGGTGCAGTGAGCTGGAAGAGCTCCAAGCAAAGCACTGTAGCAGACTCTACAATAAAGGCTGAGTATATTGCATTGTCAGATGCGGTCAAGGAGACAGTCTGGATTAAGAAGTTCGTTACTAAACTTGGTGTGGTTCCCACGATTGTTGATCAAATAGACATTTATTGTGATAACAATGGAGCAACCGCTCAAAGCAGGGAACCACGGTCTCATCAGAAGTCTAGACACATACTCAGACAATTCCATCCCATCAGAGAGATAGCTAAAAGGAAAGATGTGCAGATTAGTAAAGTGCATACTGACGATAATCTCGCAGATCCACTAACAAAGCCTCTGTCGCAGCAGAAGCATAAAAGGTACTTGAGATCATTTGGTATTAAATACACGAATGATTGGCTGTAGTGCAAGTGGGAGATTGTTAAAATAGATACCCTAAAGCCAATCAAATTATTATAGAATTGACTATTTGTAATAATTTCATTGATCAATAGAAGGCATTTTATACTATATCGCGTAAATCATCATTGTATGTATTGATGACGAGGGTATCAAGTGTTTCAAATCTTGATAGTGAGAACCCTATGAGCACATATGGTGGCCATTCTAAAAACATCCGTAGCCCTAGTATTATTCTGAAGTAAGGGCACAAATAATACGGTAAGGCTATCATAGTGTTCAACGACCTTGTTGAAAGGCAGTGACTGATCTCACTTGTCAAGGTTGTTTGGTGACAACCTGGTGCATCACACGGGTGCTTGCTGTAGGCAAGTTCACTGGACTAACCCACCAGAGGATTCCATATGGATGGTAACCCAAGTATCTATGGAACAAATCCTCTAACGAATGGTAATGCATGTGATCCTTAGACTTGAGATCACCGGAGTGCCTTGTGCACCCATTGGTGCAGTTTGACACTAGCCTAACATAGTTCTATTCAGAGCTGTCAATATGGTGGTGATTGGTTGCATCAAGGAGTGTATCAAGACTATGGTGGATAGACAGAGGATTCATCACTCCCGGGTACAAGAGAAGTTATCTCACGGCACAATTCAGTAAATGGCAATGACACTAAAACTATGGCCACAGTAGGATTGAGTTGTTGCTCTACCCAGTTTATAATACAGGTCACTGGTCCAGTAACTGAATACATAATATCGAGAGTAACCGGAGGTTGACTGTAATGCTTTCTTTCTAGCTAGTATACTCGTAAAATAATTAATAAATCTCATTAACAATATATATAAGAAAATACAAATATATACAAGTAACAAAGTATGGGCCTATATTTAATTTTTGTTTATATACAAATATTTACAAAATATACTCAAAATAGCAATGTGCCAGTGTAGCCCAACCCATCCATTGCGCGATGTTCTGTGCGACCGCAACTCACCTATTAACTGCAAAAACATTAAAAACAACAGAGTGAGTACTAATTGCTCAGTAAGTAAACCCGCTATGCTACCCTTCTCTCTCCGCTGCTTAAAATTCCAAATTTTCTTTCCTTACATCACATTTCCCGATTATTCTCTATTCTTTCCCTGTTCTTTCTTTATTTTTTCTCCGTTTTGCTCTCTGTTTTCTAAATTTTTTCACTACCCATGATAATGAGCATGGTATTATGCATATTCATGATGCAAATGCACAAATGCATAAATTATGCATTTTCTTTTCTATTCTTCTTATTCTGTTCTTCTGTTTCTTTTACTTTATTTCTTTCTTTCTTTTCTATTCTTTCTATTCTTTCTTTCTTTTCTATTCTTTCTTTCTATTCTTTCTATTCTTTCTTTCTATTCTTGTCGATCGAACTCCGTTGAGGCATGGATTTGGAGCCTTGGCCGTGTGAGTGAATTCTCTAATTCTGGTTATAGTCCTTATCCACACACACTTCTAACAAACTGTACATTTCTTCTTTCTGAATTCTAAGGCCGCTCACTAAAGGCGGCGTGCATGTGGGACTATGTCACTCACGGGCTCCCCACTGCAACAACCCTCTCTTCTTTTTTTTATCTTTTTACACTTCTTTAGGTAAAATTTCAGATTTGAATACCTTTAATATTCTCATTTATTTCTATTTTCTCTTTAACATATTTTAGGGCTTTTTCATGCTCTTATGAATATATATGTATGTAGATGGTTTCATGCTTATAATTCTTTCTAAATTTACATATTTAAATGCAATTATGCATTATGGAATGCCAACATGTCATTCGCTACCATCTACAAGCACATCCCAAGGTAACACATAATCATACTCATACATGCACTTCCCCTTGGCATATCATCAAACAATTCATGTGCACAAATCAACACTAATTTGGC